>NC_060168.1:16703144-16706689 GCF_021292245.1 Micropterus dolomieu
CCGTCACGGTGTCCATCCTGCTGGAGGACGGCCTCCATGAGCCCATCTTAGACCTCCGACAGAAAGCGGCCGAGCCCAGCAAGAAAACTGGGAGAATCACCCTTTATCTGATTCTCTCTCTGGCCTCGGTGTCCGTGCTGTCTCTGCTGACTTTTCTCATCTTAGCGGTTAAATGCATCAGGAACAGCAGAAGCAGCGGTAGTTGCTGCACGAGACGGAGCGACTGTGATGATTACAAGAACCCCAACAGAAACCTGCAGATACAACTCAATACTGACGGACCTATAAAGTACGTGGAGGTCCTGGGAGGAGACATGTTGTCTCAGAGTCAGTCCTTCAGGTCCTGTATGTCTCCGATGTCAGAGTACAGTGATTTCACTTTGATTAAACCCAGCAGCACCACTGACTTTAAGGAGGTGATCAGTGTTCTGGATGCGTCTTTACCCGACAGTACCTGGACCTTTGAGAGCCAGCAGGTGAGCAGATGACGGTTTATTGGACTGTCAACATCATATTTTATTAAATTATAAATTACATATGGTAATGTTTGATTGTTTTAACGTATTCATGTTTTCGCGGTAAAAACTGAAAGCTGCCTAGTTCACCCTTGTTTTTTTTTATCATATGCTGAAACATACACAAAGAGCACAGTGTTATTATGTTCATTGTACACTCAGTTAATGTTGTTATTAAGGGCTTTGGTATTGTAATGGAGGCAAAGTGTTTTTTATTTTATATAACTAAAAGTAGTAATTTCTGACTTCAAGAACGACTGTAGCCTTTCATACATGCCTAATTACAGAGGACGGGGTTTTGATTTGGCTTACGTCTGTTAATTTGGTGCATACACTCCTCTGTGAATATATATGTTCTTTGATTGTATAAATTGCATATTGTTTCAGCAACACAATTGTAAAACCAGAGAAATAAGGTGGATCTTCCACCCATCACACAGTAGTGCATGTAGTCCGATTCTTACAAGCACATCTGTGTCTTTAAAAGCACAGCTCAGCTCCCTTCGTATTGGATGGTAGTGATGGATGCTGTGCACCAATCGCATGTAGAATTGTACAATGAGATCTACCCCCTCCCCCTCACAGTCTCAGCACTGTAAAATGTTAACAATGCAAAGAGCTAGAGCACGGTAGGTGATGCGCTCGTTTCCGCCAGCTGTAAAAGAAATCGTTTATTTTTAAGCTTCAGACATGAGCAACGATGCTTCATATATTTTTATGGGAATAGCTAATGCTCCTTGGAACTGGATATTAACTTCGATTTTCTCGATGGGATCTAACATATTCTAACGGATAAGGGATGACAAAGAGAATGGGATACCGAGCCTGGAGATGGCAGGCGCTTTGGTGGCATCATTTCTTTCTATTGTGGAGTACAATAGACGGACAGACTCGTTACAGCATACCAGAGGAACTAAAACAGGGCTCTGTGGTTGGAAATCTAGCCAAAGATCTGGGTTTGGGACTATCTGACATTTTTGACCGTAAGCTGCGCGTCGCCTCTGAGGCTGGTGAGCAGTATTTCAGTGTGGATGCGGGGAAGGGCGAGCTGGTGGTGAATGACAGAATAGACAGAGAGGCTTTATGCGGACAAAGCGCCAGCTGTGTTCTACCTCTGCAGGTTGTAATTGAAAACCCTCTAAATTTACATCGGATTGAGGTAGAAATAAAAGATATAAACGACAATTCTCCCAGTTTTCATACAAATGAATTATCTTTAAAAATTCCCGAAACGGCAGCTGTGGGGACTCGATTTCCCCTGGAGAGTGCAGAGGATTCTGACGTTGGCAGTAATTCAGTTAAATCCTACATGTTGCCTAAAAACGACTGCTTTACGCTGAAAATGAAGGAAGTTGAGGACGGCAAAATAGTCCCGGAGTTAGTATTAGAGAAGCCTCTTGACCGAGAGAAGAAAACAGTTCATCAGCTACTCTTGACTGCATTAGACGGCGGAAACCCAGTCATGTCTGGCACCTCACAGATCACTATCACAGTACTTGACGTGAATGACAATTATCCAGTTTTCGATAAAAATATATATAAGGTTTCGTTAGGGGAAAATACTGCAAAAGATACTTTTGTTATCAAAATTACAGCAACTGATGCTGACGAGGGACCAAACGCAGACGTTGAATTCTCTTTTGGCTCGCGGACACCCGATTCCGTCTCATCGGTTTTTGAAATAAATTCATTAACAGGGGACATATATTTGAAAGGACACTTGGATTATGAAAGGGCCGCATCATACAAAATTGAAATAACTGCGAAAGACAAAGGGTTTCCTGAAATGGAGAGTCACTGTCGTCTACAGATAGATGTTGTAGATTTTAATGATAACACCCCAGAAATTGTTCTCACCTCTGAACCACAGCCGGTGCGCGAAGACGCACCAAGTGGCACAGTGGTGGCTTTGCTCAATGCACGTGACGCTGATTCCAATAACAACAGCAAAGTGACACTGCAACTACCCAAAGGTTCTCCCTTTTCTTTAAAACCATCATTTTCTAATAATTACGCACTAGTTACCAGTGGTGCTTTAGACCGAGAGAGTTTCTCAGAGTATAATATTGAAATAACAGCCACTGATTCAGGCTCTCCTCCTCTCTCTAGTAAGAAAATTATACCAGTCAGCATCACTGATGTGAATGACAACCCTCCTGTCTTCACTCAGCCCTCCTATAATGTATATTTAAAAGAGAACGGGGTACCAGGGTCTATACTGTACTCAGTATCAGCATCTGACCTGGATTTTGGTGAAAACGCCAAAATCTCTTACTCTATACTGGACTCTAAAGTGCAGGACGTGTCTGTCTCATCTTATGTTTACATTAACTCAGATAACGGCAGCATCTACAGCATGCACTCGTTTGACTATGAGAAACTGAAGGTGTTTCAGATTCAGGTTCAGGCAAAGGACCAGGGCTCTCCGTCTCTCAGCAGCAACGCCACCGTCCATGTTTTTATCTTGGACCAGAATGACAATGCCCCCGCTGTTATTTACCCCTCCTCCGCTGCCCTGGGCTCCCTCTCTCACCAGAGGATGCCCCGCTCCGCTAAAGCGGGTCACCTGGTCACAAAGGTGACGGCCGTGGACGCTGACTCGGGCCATAACGCCTGGATCTCCTACAGACTGGCGGAGGCCACAGACGCCTCTCTGTTCACTGTCAATCTGTACACAGGGGAGGTGAGGACTAAACGCGCTGCGTCCGAGCAGGACGACTCCTCTCAGAGGCTGCTTATAGAGATCAAGGACGACGGGGAACCGGTCCAGTCCTCCACCGTCACGGTGTCCATCCTGCTGGAGGACGGCCTCCATGAGCCCATCTTAGACCTCCGACAGAAAGCGGCCGAGCCCAGCAAGAAAACTGGGAGAATCACCCTTTATCTGATTCTCTCTCTGGCCTCGGTGTCCGTGCTGTCTCTGCTGACTTTTCTCATCTTAGCGGTTAAATGCATCAGGAACAGCAGAAGCAGCGGTAGTTGCTGCACGAGACGGAGCGACTGTGATGATTACAAGAACCCCAACAGAAA
>NC_060168.1:16706789-16710430 GCF_021292245.1 Micropterus dolomieu
CCAGTCCTCCACCGTCACGGTGTCCATCCTGCTGGAGGACGGCCTCCATGAGCCCATCTTAGACCTCCGACAGAAAGCGGCCGAGCCCAGCAAGAAAACTGGGAGAATCACCCTTTATCTGATTCTCTCTCTGGCCTCGGTGTCCGTGCTGTCTCTGCTGACTTTTCTCATCTTAGCGGTTAAATGCATCAGGAACAGCAGAAGCAGCGGTAGTTGCTGCACGAGACGGAGCGACTGTGATGATTACAAGAACCCCAACAGAAACCTGCAGATACAACTCAATACTGACGGACCTATAAAGTACGTGGAGGTCCTGGGAGGAGACATGTTGTCTCAGAGTCAGTCCTTCAGGTCCTGTATGTCTCCGATGTCAGAGTACAGTGATTTCACTTTGATTAAACCCAGCAGCACCACTGACTTTAAGGAGGTGATCAGTGTTCTGGATGCGTCTTTACCCGACAGCACCTGGACCTTTGAGAGCCAGCAGGTGAGCAGAAAAAAATAGTATACGTATTTTGTAATTTTATATCGTTGTATACAGATTGTTTCAATTTTAAATACCTTACTGCCATCTTGTAACGTGGCGTCTTCGTGGGGCTTAAAACGTATAGTACGGGTAAACAGTAACAAGCATTTTTTCTTTGTTTCTTCTTTTTTTTAGCAGCCTTCGCTAAACATTTCGGCTTTCTGTTGATTTTTCCTGCTGCCTTATGTGGTTTACATATCCTGTCATGGTATTTTATCATTTCGTCCAATCGTTATTGTCAGTTTAATAATCCAAACACTAAATTGTGATTTTCATCACCAAGTCATCTTTTTCAACACATCAAAACCATTAAATGTTGGAACCCTGTTGCTTCCTTTTTTACTTTTTAAATTCCCCCTGCCTAATATTTGTTTCTGCTACAAAGGCCTACATTGTGTCAAAGTTCAGATTTTGTAGATAGCTCTAGTTTCGTGGAACTGTATGAGGAGTGTGGAATGCTCCCTTTATACAGTAGTTGCATGAATGGTACTTTGTTTCAGCACCAAAAAGTTGGACAGCGAAACTTTGAATAGGCTTGCTTACAGCAGGACCAAACTGCATAGCAATACTGTCACTTTTTTCTCATTCAAATCACAAAAATAGTTTGCTTAATCAAAGGTGTGAATAACCAGAACACAGAGTATTTGTAATTTTGTTATCAGATTTAATGTTTATTTGCATTTAGATTATTGGCGATCTGTAACAACTGACACTGTATCATGACTTTTTACACACTCTTAATGCATGGAGACAGGTTCTTTCAGGGACGGCTGTGTCTTTAAAAACACTGCTCACCCCCTTCTCATTGGCTGGTAGAGATGGATACTATGCACCAATGAAACGTAGAAATGTACAAAGAGATCTACTCCCTCCCCCATTCAGCCTAAAGCACCGTACACATTTTCATTGCAAGGAGCTGGATGAGAGGGAGTGATGCTCTTATCTGAATTACAAAAAGAAATATCTCTATTTCTGGTATGAAACGATTTTGGATATTTGTTTTGGATTAATGCTTTATTGCAATGGGTGGTAACTATCTGCTTTTCGATTACCTCAATGGGAAATAATTTTAACGGATCGGGGATGACAAAGACAATAGGATACCGAGAGTGGAGATGGCAGGCGCTTTGGTGGCATACTTTCTTTCTCTTGTGGAGTACAATAAACGGACAGACTCGTTACAGCATCCCAGAGGAACTAAAAAAGGGCTCTGTGGTTGGAAATCTAGCCAAAGATCTGGGTTTGGGACTATCTGACATTTTTGACCGTAAGCTGCGTGTCGCCTCTGAGGCTGGTGAGCAGTATTTCAGTGTGGATGCGGGGAAGGGCGAGCTGGTGGTGAATGACAGAATAGACAGAGAGGCTTTATGCGGACAAAGCGCCAGCTGTGTGTTCCCTCTGCAAGTGGTTATTGATAAACCGTTACAACTGCACCGAGTTGAAGTGGAAATACAAGACATTAATGATAATTCTCCAACATTCCCTTCTCAAGATATTATATTAGAAATATCCGAATCGACCGCGGCAGGGGCACGTTTTCCTTTGGAGACCGCGCAAGATCTTGATGTTGGAGTGAATTCAGTGAGGTCATATACTTTAAGTAAAGACGACTTTTTTAGTTTAAAGATAAAAGATGTGTCCGGTGGTAGGAAAGTCCCAGAGCTAGTACTGTCAAAATCTCTCGACAGAGAAAAAAAGCCAATACATCAGCTTCAACTAACAGCTATAGACGGGGGAAACCCAGTGAAATCTGGGACCTCCAAGATAACCATAAATGTGCTTGATATTAATGATAATTTTCCTGTATTTGAGAAAAATATTTACAAAGTTTTTATAAGTGAAAATGGCGTACAAGGTGCATCTATTCTTAAACTTACAGCAAAAGATACCGATGAAGGTCCTAATGGAGAAGTAGAGTATTCATTTGGAGCGCACACACCAGACGTTGTCCTGTCTGTGTTTGATATTGATTCATTAGCCGGAGAAGTACGTCTGATAGGTAAATTAGATTTCGAAACAAATGCGAATTATGAAATAGATATTTGTGCAAGAGACAAAGGGACTCCGAGAATGGAAGGGCATTGCACCCTCCATGTTGAAGTGTTAGATGTTAACGATAATGCTCCACATATATTTTTGACCTCCCAACCAAACTCTGTGCCTGAAGACGCACCAAGTGGTACTGTAGTAGCTTTAATCAGTGCCCGAGACATTGACTCTGGTGATAACGGAAAAGTGACATTACAACTACCCAAAGGCTCTACTTTTAATCTAAAACCCTCTTTTTCAGATAATTACGCACTGGTTACCAGTGGTGCTTTAGACCGAGAGAGTTTCCCAGAGTATAATATTGAGATAACAGCTACTGATTCAGGCTCTCCTCCTCTGTCCAGTAAGAAAACTATAAATGTCAGCATCGCTGATGTGAATGACAACCCTCCTGTCTTCACTCAGCCCTCCTATAATGTATATTTAAAAGAGAACGGGGTACCAGGGTCTATACTGTACTCAGTATCAGCATCTGACCTGGATTTTGGTGAAAACGCCAAAATCTCTTACTCTATACTGGACTCTAAAGTGCAGGACGTGTCTGTCTCATCTTATGTTTACATTAACTCAGATAACGGCAGCATCTACAGCATGCACTCGTTTGACTATGAGAAACTGAAGGTGTTTCAGATTCAGGTTCAGGCAAAGGACCAGGGCTCTCCGTCTCTCAGCAGCAACGCCACCGTCCATGTTTTTATCCTGGACCAGAATGACAATGCCCCCGCTGTTATTTACCCCTCCTCCGCTGCCCTGGGCTCCCTCTCTCACCAGAGGATGCCCCGCTCCGCTAAAGCGGGTCACCTGGTCACAAAGGTGACGGCCGTGGACGCTGACTCGGGCCATAACGCCTGGATCTCCTACAGACTGGCGGAGGCCACAGACGCCTCTCTGTTCACTGTCAATCTGTACACAGGGGAGGTGAGGACTAAACGCGCTGCGTCCGAGCAGGACGACTCCTCTCAGAGGCTGCTTATAGAGATCAAGGACGACGGGGAACCGGTCCAGTCCTCCACCGTCACGGTGTCCATCCTGCTGGAGGACGGCCTCCATGAGCCCATCTTAGCCC
>NC_060168.1:16710530-16714232 GCF_021292245.1 Micropterus dolomieu
CCGTCACGGTGTCCATCCTGCTGGAGGACGGCCTCCATGAGCCCATCTTAGACCTCCGACAGAAAGCGGCCGAGCCCAGCAAGAAAACTGGGAGAATCACCCTTTATCTGATTCTCTCTCTGGCCTCGGTGTCCGTGCTGTCTCTGCTGACTTTTCTCATCTTAGCGGTTAAATGCATCAGGAACAGCAGAAGCAGCGGTAGTTGCTGCACGAGACGGAGCGACTGTGATGATTACAAGAACCCCAACAGAAACCTGCAGATACAACTCAATACTGACGGACCTATAAAGTACGTGGAGGTCCTGGGAGGAGACATGTTGTCTCAGAGTCAGTCCTTCAGGTCCTGTATGTCTCCGATGTCAGAGTACAGTGATTTCACTTTGATTAAACCCAGCAGCACCACTGACTTTAAGGAGGTGATCAGTGTTCTGGATGCGTCTTTACCCGACAGTACCTGGACCTTTGAGAGCCAGCAGGTGAGCAGAAAACAACAGAACTGCTTTACATATTTCCAGTCATTATTGGCATAATGCATTTAGTTTTTAATCGTTAGAACTGTGTTGATTATTGAGTATGGACGTATGGTGTTTGGTCTTAATTTAAAGATGTTTCTATTGGCAGTTTCAGATGTATGATTTGATCATAGCATAAATAAACAATAATTGTATTCAAAATTAGGCTCAATTCATGAAATTATGATGCCTATCTTTTAATAATGGCCAGTATCCCCATTTAAACTCCTGATGCAATAAGCGTTTAAAAATACGTTGGTGCATTCATTTTTTAAATGTTGTGTTATCGAGAAATTTCAGTTTTTGGAATACAGTTTTCCAAAGGAGGAATACTGAATAACAGTTTTTAACTATCACATTTTATCTAATTAAAGTTTGCACATAAGGAATTTCCATTCTATAATTAGACCTCACTCCCCTATTATAACATGTCTTAAACATTAGTGAAGGAAATGTTTGACAACGTATTTTACCAACATTTGAATAGTTTAATAATTAGCTATCATTATTAATTGAATAACACCCATAGTCAGGATTCGTTATGGCAGCAGCAGTAAATTAAAATATGATGCCCAGTGGATTTTCGGTTCTGGAATATAAGTACTCCTTTTTTTTATTTTCCGTGTGCTCCATAAAAATGTTATTCTATACAAAGAGAATTATCACACAAATCTGACTTACCTTTATGTCATGTTTTTAATACGTAATGCCAGGGAGAGGGGAGTAGCAGCCTCAACGTCACTGTTAGCTCTTTGTGATTGGATAGTAAAGATGGATGCTGTGAACCAATAGGATACAGGACTGTACAAAGAGATCTACTCCATCCCCCATTCAGCCTCTCCACAGTAACCCTCACAGTGCTCAGAGCTGGAGAGGAGATGTGCTCATCCGAAGGTGTCTGGAACTGAAGCTTTTGTTTTTACCAATTTTACAAGGATTTATTCAAAACAGAATGCCCATTGTGGCGGTGGAATTAATGTTGAGCTGGTTATGTGACAATTCCTCGATGGGAAAAAACGTATTCTAACGGATCTGGGATAACAAAGAGAATGGGATACCGAGACTGGAGATGGCTTGCTCTCTGGTGGCATCATTTCTTTCTCTTCTGGAGTACAACAGACGGACAGACTCGTTACAGCATACCAGAGGAACTAAAACAGGGCTCTGTGGTTGGAAATCTAGCCAAAGATCTGGGTTTGGGACTATCTGACATTTTTGACCGTAAGCTGCGTGTCGCCTCTGAGGCTGGTGAGCAGTATTTCAGTGTGGATGCGGGGAAGGGCGAGCTGGTGGTGAATGACAGAATAGACAGAGAGGCTTTATGCGGACAAAGCGCCAGCTGTGTTCTACCTCTGCAGGTTGTAATAGAGAACCCGCTACATCTTTATCGAATAGAGGTAGAAATAAGAGACGTCAATGACAATTCCCCTAGTTTTCTCAGCAAAGAAAGAAATTTAAAAATTGCGGAGCTGACAGCAGTCGGTGCGCGTTACCCTTTGGAGACCGCACAGGATCTCGACGTGGGTAGTAACTCCCTAAAGTCGTACAGTCTAAGCAAAGATGAATGTTTTAGTTTGAAAATTAAAGAGTTGGCTAATGGAAGGAAAGTGCCAGAGCTTGTTTTAGAGAAACCGCTTGATAGAGAAAAACAAAATGTCCATCAGTTACTGCTGACTGCGTTAGATGGGGGAAATCCTGTCAAAACTGGAACATCAAAGATTACAGTCACCGTCTTAGACAACAACGACAATGTTCCAGTTTTCAAACATGCATTATATAAAATAACTTTGCCTGAAAATAGTCAAAGTGGTTTCATGCTAGTAAAGGTAGAAGCAACAGACGCAGACGAGGGTGTTAATGGAGAAATTGAATACTCATTTGCTGAGCATACACCAGATGTATTGTTGTCTATTTTTCAGATAAACTCGGCAACAGGAGAAGTTTTCCTTAAAGGGCAATTAGATTATGAAACCGTTGCAACACATGAAATAGATATTACCGCAAAAGATAAAGGAATTCCTGAAATGGAAGGTCATTGCCGTGTGCAAGTGGAGGTAATAGACATAAATGATAACGCTCCTGAAATTGTTCTAACTTCAAAACCGAGCCACGTTCCCGAGGACGCACCCAGTGGCACAGTAGTGGCTTTGCTCACTGCGCGGGACCTTGACTCCAGTGACAATGGAAAAGTGACATTGCAACTTACCAAAGATTCCCCTTTAACTCTCAAGCCTTCATTTTCTAATAACTATGCGCTGGTTACAAAAGGTGGTCTAGACAGAGAACGTTTCTCACAGTATAGTATTGAGATAACAGCCACTGATTTAGGCTCTCCTCCTCTGTCCTGTAAGAAGACTATAAATGTCAGCATCACTGATGTGAATGACAACCCTCCTGTCTTCACTCAGCCCTCCTATAATGTATATTTAAAAGAGAACGGGGTACCAGGGTCTATACTGTACTCAGTATCAGCATCTGACCTGGATTTTGGTGAAAACGCCAAAATCTCTTACTCTATACTGGACTCTAAAGTGCAGGACGTTTCTGTCTCATCTTATGTTTACATTAACTCAGATAACGGCAGCATCTACAGCATGCACTCGTTTGACTATGAGAAACTGAAGGTGTTTCAGATTCAGGTTCAGGCAAAGGACCAGGGCTCTCCGTCTCTCAGCAGCAACGCCACCGTCCATGTTTTTATCCTGGACCAGAACGACAATGCCCCCGCTGTTATTTACCCCTCCTCCGCTGCCCTGGGCTCCCTCTCTCACCAGAGGATGCCCCGCTCCGCTAAAGCGGGTCACCTGGTCACAAAGGTGACGGCCGTGGACGCTGACTCGGGCCATAACGCCTGGATCTCCTACAGACTGGCGGAGGCCACAGACGCCTCTCTGTTCACTGTCAATCTGTACACAGGGGAGGTGAGGACTAAACGCGCTGCGTCCGAGCAGGACGACTCCTCTCAGAGGCTGCTTATAGAGATCAAGGACGACGGGGAACCGGTCCAGTCCTCCACCGTCACGGTGTCCATCCTGCTGGAGGACGGCCTCCATGAGCCCATCTTAGACCTCCGACAGAAAGCGGCCGAGCCCAGCAAGAAAACTGGGAGAATCACCCTTTATCTGATTCTCTCTCTGGCCTCGGTGTCCGTGCTGTCTCTGCTGACTTTTCTCATCTTAGCGGTTAAATG
>NC_060168.1:16714332-16717526 GCF_021292245.1 Micropterus dolomieu
TTATAGAGATCAAGGACGACGGGGAACCGGTCCAGTCCTCCACCGTCACGGTGTCCATCCTGCTGGAGGACGGCCTCCATGAGCCCATCTTAGACCTCCGACAGAAAGCGGCCGAGCCCAGCAAGAAAACTGGGAGAATCACCCTTTATCTGATTCTCTCTCTGGCCTCGGTGTCCGTGCTGTCTCTGCTGACTTTTCTCATCTTAGCGGTTAAATGCATCAGGAACAGCAGAAGCAGCGGTAGTTGCTGCACGAGACGGAGCGACTGTGATGATTACAAGAACCCCAACAGAAACCTGCAGATACAACTCAATACTGACGGACCTATAAAGTACGTGGAGGTCCTGGGAGGAGACATGTTGTCTCAGAGTCAGTCCTTCAGGTCCTGTATGTCTCCGATGTCAGAGTACAGTGATTTCACTTTGATTAAACCCAGCAGCACCACTGACTTTAAGGAGGTGATCAGTGTCCTGGATGCGTCTTTACCCGACAGCACCTGGACCTTTGAGAGCCAGCAGGTGAGCAGAGAGAACAAACCAGTTTTGTAAGACTACCACTTAAACCAGAATAACCACAAAGAGAGCACAACATTTCCTTTCATTGTGAGAAATAATTATAACATGGCAGTTTATCAGATCCTGCAATATGTGGGGTAATTATTACAATGTTAGACGATATATTTTAAATGAAAATACTAACTTTATATCCAAATTCAAAGTTAACTAGTTATCTCTAGTTAACTTCGACAACTTTTGTGGCTGTTTTCATTTGACCTGAAGAGTGTGTTGGTGGTAAAATAGCTTTTCGAGCTGTGCGTTTCAGCACCACATCGATGGACAGCGACGCTGACCCATGAGGAGTACAGAGGGCACAGTAAGAGGATTGTTGTTGATGGCCTTTACTCAGTGGGGTAAAAATGAAAATACATGAACACTGAACTAACACACTTAATAACATCTTTAACTTATTACATATTCTGTACTTACTGATTTAGGTAAACGGGAATGAAGGCAATTTTGGCATTAGAAATCCAAACCAAGGAAAATAAATTTGGTCTTATAGTGAAATCAGTGTGAACAGTAAATATATTTTTGACATACAAATGTAGATTTCGATACATTTATTTGTTTTAAACTGTTATAAGCCATGGGAATGTTAACCGGCTACTCCTTATGGTGGTTCACTAGCTCCTTAATGACAGCGCAAAGGGTTTGTGTGTCTTTAACGATGCTGCTCAGGTTTCCTCCCATTGGATGTGAGAGATGGATGCTGTGCACCAATAGCATTCATAACTGTACAAAGAGATCTACTCCCTCCCCCATGCAGCTTCAGCACCAAAACCACAAGGCTCAGAGTGGGAGAAGAGTCGGTAAATGGTTCGTATACTATGAGTATTTAGGTTATATCTTAATTTTATCTTTGACGATGGAAAGACATCTTTTTAACGGAATATGTCACGCTCTCGGAATATGGATTTTGACTTTATGTCCTCTGTTCTTGTGGATTGGAAATGATGTATTTTACTGAATCGGGGATGACAAAGAGAATGGGATACCGAGACTGGAGATGGCTTGCTCTCTGGTGGCATCATTTCTTTCTCTTGTGGAGTACAATAAACGGGCAGACTCGTTACAGCATCCCGGAGGAACTAAAACAGGGCTCTGTGGTAGGAAATCTAGCCAAAGATCTGGGTTTGGGACTATCTGACATTTTTGACCGTAAATTGCGTGTCGCCTCTGAGGCTGGTGAGCAGTATTTCCGTGTGGATGCGGGGAAGGGCGAGCTGGTGGTGAATGACAGAATAGACAGAGAGGCTTTATGCGGACAAAGCGCCAGCTGTGTTCTACCTCTGCAAGTAGTAATTGAGGACCCGCTACAGTTACACCGAATTGAGGTTGAAATAAGAGATATAAATGACAATTCTCCAAGTTTCCTTTCAACTGAAATATCTTTAAAAATTGCTGAATTAGCATTAGTGGGCACCCGCTTTCTTTTAGAGAGCGCAACGGACCCCGACGTTGGAAGCAATTCACTCAAATCATATACTCTTAGTAAAAATGAGTGTTGTTCCCTTAAAATAAAAGAAATAGAGGGTGGTAAGACCGTTCCGGAACTAGTTTTAGAAAAGCCTCTAGATCGTGAGAAAAAAGCTGTTCACAAAATATTACTAACAGCATTAGACGGGGGAAATCCAGTAAGATCTGGAACCTCACAAATAACCATAAATGTGCTTGATACAAATGATAACTTCCCTGTGTTTGAGAAAAATATTTACAAAGTAACCCTGGGTGAAAAAAGCATAAAGGGATCTGTTATTATAAAACCCAAAGCAACAGATGCAGATGAAGGTTTAAATGGTGAAATTGAATTCTCATTCGGGTCTCGGACACCGGAATCTTTGTTGTCAGTCTTCGATATTAACCCCATAACAGCTGAAATCACTCTAAAAGGGGAATTAGACTATGAAACTACCAAGTCATACGACATTGATGTCATTGCAAAAGATAAAGGCAGCCCTGAAATGGAGGGCCACTGTCGCGTGCAGGTTGATATTATGGACTTCAATGATAACGCTCCAGAAATTGTTTTCACTTCTGAGCCAAAACCAGTACGCGAAGACGCACCAAGCGGTACCGTAGTTGCTTTGATCAGTGCGCGAGATGTTGACTCCGGTGACAACGGTAAAGTAACGTTACAACTCACCAAACGCTTTCCCTTTAGTCTGAAACCTTCGTTCTCTAATAATTACGCACTGGTTACCAGTGGTGCTTTAGACCGAGAGAGTTTCTCAGAGTATAATATTGAGATAACAGCCACTGATTCAGGCTCTCCTCCTCTCTCTAGTAAAAAAAATATACCTGTCAGCATCACTGATGTGAATGACAACCCTCCTGTCTTCACTCAGCCCTCCTATAATGTATATTTAAAAGAGAACGGGGTACCAGGGTCTATACTGTACTCAGTATCAGCATCTGACCTGGATTTTGGTGAAAACGCCAAAATCTCTTACTCTATACTGGACTCTAAAGTGCAGGACGTGTCTGTCTCATCTTATGTTTACATTAACTCAGATAACGGCAGCATCTACAGCATGCACTCGTTTGACTATGAGAAACTGAAGGTGTTTCAGATTCAGGTTCAGGCAAAGGACCAGGGCTCTCCGTCTCTCAGCAGCAACGCCACCGTCCATGTTT
>NC_060168.1:16717626-16753969 GCF_021292245.1 Micropterus dolomieu
TCTCAGAGGCTGCTTATAGAGATCAAGGACGACGGGGAACCGGTCCAGTCCTCCACCGTCACGGTGTCCATCCTGCTGGAGGACGGCCTCCATGAGCCCATCTTAGACCTCCGACAGAAAGCGGCCGAGCCCAGCAAGAAAACTGGGAGAATCACCCTTTATCTGATTCTCTCTCTGGCCTCGGTGTCCGTGCTGTCTCTGCTGACTTTTCTCATCTTAGCGGTTAAATGCATCAGGAACAGCAGAAGCAGCGGTAGTTGCTGCACGAGACGGAGCGACTGTGATGATTACAAGAACCCCAACAGAAACCTGCAGATACAACTCAATACTGACGGACCTATAAAGTACGTGGAGGTCCTGGGAGGAGACATGTTGTCTCAGAGTCAGTCCTTCAGGTCCTGTATGTCTCCGATGTCAGAGTACAGTGATTTCACTTTGATTAAACCCAGCAGCACCACTGACTTTAAGGAGGTGATCAGTGTTCTGGATGCGTCTTTACCCGACAGCACCTGGACCTTTGAGAGCCAGCAGGTGAGCAGAAAACAACAGGGCAATATGTAACTGTGTATCTGTAAATGTGGGTTGAACAGATTTCCTCTAATTCTGTTTTCTTTAGTTGTTGTTCTTATTTAGGAGCAAAGCGCGATTTTCACCTTTATTTCGTTGATTGTGTGCGCTAAGGGCAGTGTTGGTAATAATATTACATTCCCCAGTAACTAAGTAGTGTAACTAATTACTTTTATAAAACGGTAATATTATTACTAGTTACTAATGCAAGTAACGCTGCGTTACTCGTTACTGAACGCACCATCCTTGACGTAAATCCACCACTGTGCGACAGCTCAGCGGTGCCGGACTTTGTTGTTCATGTCCGCTGATTGCCAAACAGTAAAGGAAGAATGGAGAACGAGGGGGAGAGGCGTTCTTTCCACAGCTGTAAGTAGCTACTGCCATTATTGTGTCACAGTCTAAGATGCAAAGAACGTTGTCATGTAGTGTAAACTCTGTACGACCAGCAAAAAGCTTTCAGCCGCGAACATTTCTACATCTGAGTTATTGAAGCATCTGCAGAAGCAGCACAGCAACGTGAAACTTACAGAAAGAAACTCGGGCAGCTGCTGTCACTGACGGTTGGACTCGTCGGGAGAGAGTGGCGTTAACGCAACGTTTTGTACCTAGTGAATACTGCTCTTAGGCTACATGTGCAGTAAAACCGGTGTTTAAAAGTCGGGATTTACTTGCTTTATTTTTTTTTTTATTTCAGCCGGTGGCGTTAAGAAACGTTAGGCTATATGGTTTGTAAAAACCACACTCCTTGCTGCTGTTATTAATATGATATTAGTTAAAAAGAGACTGTTTTGTTTGGGGGTGGGGAGTAGTGAAAGCAGTGTTTCCCATAATGAGCTTATAAGTTGGATAATTATCAACGCGGACTATTGATTTTCCAAATTTTTACTAGGCGTATTTAAAATCATTTTTGCTGTATTGAGGAGCATATATTCCTGCAGTAGCCTACCTCCTGGCTCGCACCCTCTCTCTCTCGAACAACGCAGCACAAACCACAAACCAATTTTAGAATAACCCCCCCCCCCACCCCTTGCTGTCATTCTGTGGGAAACACCGGAAAGTAATATAGTAACGTAACTAGTTACTTTTATCACCCAGTAATAAGTAAAGTAATAATATTATTTTTTTAAGGAGTAATAAGTAACAAGTAATATATTACAATTTCTGAGTAACTTGCCCAACACTGGCTAAGGGTGCACATGGGAAATATGTGTACTGTTTCTCTGTAATATAAACCAAATCGCACAAACTCGCTATTAAGTTTTTATGTCTAGCCTAGTTAGCAGCAGGGTTGTGATTCCTGCTTTAGTAGAATTTGGTTATGCTAATATGTTATTTTAACATAATACCATATTTCTTTGCAGTGAATGACTATAAAATAACTTAGCTAAAACAAAAAAATTCATTAAAAAAATATTCCGTTTTAATTTTCAGGTTAAAGGAGATTAGAATTTCATCACTATTTTTCTGCCCTTCTTTCTTTGGTCAATTTATATAGTATTTTGTATTGTTTGCAACAATGTTGTTTCATTATTTCTGTCTTCTAATTTTCCGCTACCTTTCTATAGCTTCAATATACTTTAAACTATGTTATAAAACATCTCAACTGTATAGTGAAGCCACATTGAAACTTTCCTTTGACGTAGACTTATGGCAGGGGAAAACCAGTTTAGAAACTATGCCCCCCTGCGGATACAAATAGCATTGCTATATAGAACAGCTGTTACATATATTGCTGTGTTTTGACTCAATGGGAGCACGTGACTGAATTGTTCAACAGTAGCCTATATCAATAAAATCACATATATCCTCCATATATTTGTTTTCTTGGATTATGAAAAAGATTGTTGTCCACAGTCACAACATATTCCTCCTTATGTTATTAAGCTTTTGCTGTCCTCTTAAACTTTCAAATGAGTATTAGGTTGATACTTGCCTGTCAGTGGAAGTGGAGTCAGTGAAAAGTTTTCACTGTGTGTGTGAGCTGTGTGGCAGAGCGGATCCAGCCCTGTCTCCCAATGAGAGGGAAGCCTTCTGTGGCCTCTCCCCGCCCACGAGGGCAGTGAGGCAGAGGAGACAGAGCGGAGAGTTTCACAGGAGGCAGAAAATACTTTGATTTTCGTCCTCGTTTTCTCTCAAAAGACGGCCGTCATGATCACATCAAAACTTCCCATCGCTCTTTTTTTAAAACGGAAATGTTTACCATCAAGCCTGGCAGCCTCGTTTTAACATTACTATGGATACGTTACGGTGATAGGAAAAGTTAAAAACTTTCCCGTTCTCCGATCCTCGGAGCGCAGCACAATGGACTCCAGACAGAGGAAGCGCTCCGGAGGAGGGAGGCTGTCGAGGCTTTGCTTTTATCTAGCTTGCCTCTCCTGTGCGTCCGCTCAGCTCAGCTATTCTGTATCGGAGGAACTAAGCCCGGGCTCCGTCGTTGGGAATTTCGCTAAAGATTTGAGTCTTACTGCCCAGCGGATTGTTCAGAGGAGGTTGCGGGTTGTGTCGGAATCCACAACACAGTATTTTGAGGTAAAGCAGGAGACCGGTGATTTGATTATTAAACAAAAAATTGATAGGGAAGAAATGTGTGAATTAAGCTCAGCGTGTTCACTACACCTTCAAGTACTTCTGGAGAACCCTTTAGAAATCCAGCGCGTCGTGGTGGACATTCTGGATGTGAATGACAATGCACCGCAGTTTTCAACCAGCAACATTTCTTTGGAGATATCAGAGGCGGCTGCGCCGGGCACAAGGTTCCGCTTGGAGAGCGCACACGATCCAGACGTGGGGACCAACTCGTTACGCACTTACCATCTAGCAGCAAATGACTTCTTTACTTTGAATGTGGAAACTAAAAGTGACGGCAGCAAGTTTCCAGAGCTAGTTGTGGATAGACCTTTGGACAGGGAGACGCAGGCCTCATTTCGCCTGTTGCTCAGTGCTGTAGATGGGGGTCAGCCGGAGAAATCTGGCTCAACACTTCTGCTTATTAAAATTCTGGATGTAAATGACAATTCGCCCGTCTTTGACGAGCCGGTTAAGAAAGTTAGACTATTAGAAAATGTTGCACGGGGCACTTTAGTGACGAAATTGAACGCGACTGACGCTGATTCGAGTAACAACGGAGAAATATCTTTCATGTTTAGTAAATACACACCGGAGCGCGTTCTCAACCTTTTCAGTGTGGATTCTAAAAACGGAGAGATCCGCGTGAAAGGGGATGTGGATTATGAGAAAGCTAATGCATATCACATCACAGTGCAGGCCAGAGATGGTGGTTCCCCTGCTATGGAGGGCTCCTGTAACGTCATAGTGGAAATCATTGATGTGAATGACAACGCACCAGAGGTGACACTGACATCACTGACCAGTCCAATCAGAGAGGACTCTGAACCAGAGACTGTGATTGCACTCATTAGTGCACGGGACCTGGACTCTGGTGTGAATGGGGAGGTTACATTAACTGTCCAACCGGGTTTACCATTCAAACTTAATTCTGCTTTTGGCATGCACTACAGCCTCACCACTGCTGGAAACCTGGACCGTGAGACTGTCCCTGAGTACACAGTGGTCATCAAGGCCACTGATGCCGGTTCCCCTCCCCTTTCATCACAAACCACCTTTGTGGTGAAGCTCTCTGATGTAAATGACAACGCCCCTACCTTCTCTCAGCCTTCATACTCTGTGGACATCCCAGAGAACAATGCTCCCAGCACCCCCATCGCTGCCGTTTCAGCCACTGACCCAGACCTTGGTGACAATGCTCGCATCTCCTACTCCATCCTTTCCAGCATGGTCCAGGGCTCACCCATTTCTTCTTATGTCTATATTAACCCAGAGAGTGGTCACATCTACAGCATGCGCTCTCTGGATCATGAACAGCTTAACGCTTTCCGTATTGAGGTGCAGGCCCGGGATGCTGGGGTGCCCCCACGGACAGCCAATGTAACTGTGCATGTGTTTGTGGTGGATGTGAATGACAATGTGCCAGTGATTGTACACCCCTCCTACCCAAAAGACAAAACATTACAGCTCACTGTGCCCCCATCGGCCAGCCCAGGGCACCTCATAAATAAACTTGTAGGGGTGGATGCAGACAGTGGGCACAATGCATGGTTGTTTTACTCCATCGTACCTGGACCAAATGCTGGCATGTTCCGTATTGGGGCACACAGCGGTGAGCTCCGCACAGCCCGCAAGTGGGCTGAGGAGGAAGCAGGCTCGAGTTATGACATTGTGATCATCATTCAGGATAACGGTGACCCACCAAAGTCCAGTTCTGTGAACATTACAGTAACTGTGGATGAGAAGGGCACGGCAAACGATGCTCCACCAAGCCCTCGTCACACACCTTTCTACCACCGCACTGGGATGTCGGACATCACCTTGTACCTCATCATCTCTTTAGCTTGTGTTTCAGCTGTGTCGTTCATCACCTTTGTCGTCCTCATGGTACGCTGCCTTAGGCACCGTGGCCCAGGGCTGGGAGATTCTGACTGCTGCTGCTGCTATGGTCGCCACAGGACCAGCCGCTACCATCAGAGGCCCAGCAAGGACCTGCACCTGCAGCTCAATACTGATGGACCCATACGCTATATGGAGGTAGTGGGAGGCCCCCAGGATCCGCACACACGGACTTACAGGCCCTGCTACTCCACCATATCCAGCCGGAGTGATTTTGTATTTATGAAGACCCCCATGCTGAGTCACAACAACACACTCAACATGACACTCAGCAGGAAGCACCTTATGAACTCAGCCAGTGAGGTGAGGGATTACGTGGGAGAATAAGCATGGCATTGGTGGGATACTACCAATAGAGGTGTTTCAATATCTATCGAATGGTATATCTATACAATGAATGGCTTAAAATGATAATTTCAATGCTTTGACTCTTAAAAGCAGATTGCAAACCTAGATCTCCTCAGTCACGTACCTCTGCAGTATTTTATCTGCATTTGTTTCAGCAGGAGTATCCCTCTCTCGACATGGTGAAAAGCACTTAGAGCTTTGTTGTCCTACTAGAAAGGTTTGGGCAGAGTGAAGAACAGTTTACTATTTAATGTGACCCCAGGCTAGGAAATGTGGTTACTATCTACTACTATCCAATAACTAAACTAACAGAGAGGAACTGTTCTTTATGGATGAGAAAGATACAGATAAAGACAAAGTCAGACAGAAAGAAGTTAGTTGTAGATAGGCAAAGAAAGGGCAAAGGGAGAAATGTAAGTGCTCCTAACAGATGGAGAGGAGGAGACAAACAGATGAAAATAGGTCCTGCAGTGTTGGCTTAGTGGAATGGCTGGGAGACAGAGGGGAACAGGATGACAGAGGGAGAGATGGGGGGTGAAGGAGAGGAAAAAGGCCAAGGAAAGAAAATGGTAAGGGCGGGGGATAGAGTAAAAGAATAAAGCCGTAGCCAAAAAACAGGAATTCATGAGGTCAGTGGCCTGACCCCTGACTTCCTGTTGTCCTCTGAACTTTTGGTGATTGGTTCCAGCACTCAGCATCATATGAGTGAGGCTGTTCTGGCTGTGTAAGTTCTGTACAGACATTTTTCTCATTTCCATTCTTAGATCCTTGGTCTTTCTCACTCTCTCCTTCAATCCGTTCTCAGGGTTTATCCACAGTCATGTCATGTTTAATATAGAGTTGCTGATTGAAGGTCATTTTTGTTGCTGTGGAATTTTGCTGCTAACCGTTTCTTCCCCACACAACAGGAAGTTTACCCTAGTGTCTGTTTAATATCTATAAAAATTTCCAGTTTCTCTGTGCTGAATGAGGTTGTCCCTCAGGTCAGCAGGGTACCATCTGTCTCCCTGCTCTAGTGACACGTGTGCAATGAGGACAACAGAGGAAAAAGAATTAGGGACAGATAAAGGGAAAGGAAGGATGGCCATACGTGTGCCACAAATGACATAGGCTATAGCGGCTTTAGAGTAGCAGTGTGGTCACTGTGGGAAGCTTACATGTGTACAAAGCATCAGGCACAAGGAGCCCTGCTAGTAGTGTGTAATTTTAGTAGGACCCTGGGGCCTTAGTGCACGATTGTTAGTCACTTCCCACTGGCTCTTCTTTGTATCCTCTTTTCATTTGCAGTGTGTTGTTTGGCACATTGTGCTAGCACAGATAGTTAAAAGGTTTGATGGCCTGCAACATGTAAATCTGTGCATTAAAACAGAAATATTCCCATGATGAAGGGAGCTTTCTGGCTCAGTGGACAAACATGCCATGTAATCCTGTTGTCAGTTTTTCACTCTTTGAGTCTGTGGGAGTTTATAGGGGTTGGCACATGCACCGAGGTAGGCCGGGTGTTTTGTAAACATACTTTTTTATGGATGATAAAGCTGCACATGCAACAAACTGGCTCATGCAGTTCAGAAAAAACAGTTCTCAAGGGTTTTGGTCAGTTGAGTCATGATGTTCGTTTAAGGGAGAGGAGTATTTAAATCAAACACCACACATTATGCTTTAACAGCGTATAGAGTCAGGAGTTACATATCCTGTTTTTCTGTATATTTTTAGTAATCATTGCTTAGCATTAGAGAGCTCTGTCTCTGGAAATAATGAAAAATAGCTGGGATGTGTAAGTATGCCTGTCTTCTGAAGTTTGGATGTTTAGATGGTGTGGTGTGTATTTGTGTGTGTGTACACTAAAGGTTATCAGAGCAACAGAGCAGACACTGCTTCTTCTTTTCAGACCAGAGCACTAGCTGCAGTCCAGCCACAGTTCTTTTAACACCAATACAATTTGTGTTTGTGATAGGAAGCTGCATCTTCCGCAAAGAGTACCAGACAGACTTGTTTCTGTATGTACTGTATTTTTTCGTCCCTGTCAGTGAGAGCGGAAGGGATGAGATTATTTTGATTTTTCTTTTGTACACCTGGATAAATCTTTGTGTATCATGATAAAGAAGTGGTTAACCGGTAAACCAGATGTTTTATTAAAGTTCACATTCACATGCTTTCAAAATATTTTGGATAAAGTCCAGATGGGCCCATGCGCTGATCAGTCCAGCTTGTACCGCCTTATGAATCCAGCTCACATCATGGATATCCATCTCATGTCTTAAGATGACTGACAGAAAATGTGTTGCACTAGCTACTCAGTCTGGCAGTAATTCACCTGGGGAGCCCTAAAAGCTCTATGGCTCAACTTAAAGATGTAAGGGAAGCAGACTGACAGTTTTTAAAGCTTCCAGGCTGGTATGAAGGTCTTTCTGTAGATGAGAATTCAGGCCCACAGAACTGTAATCCCTACATCTTTCTCCATTGGCCTAGTCTCCCTGAGTAGTCTATTTGACCTTCTCTTTCCATCTCCTGCCTTTAAATTTAACTTTCACTCTGAAAAAGGTCTTCTGCATTTTTAATATTTTCAGCTCATCTGTCTTAAGGGATTGACTCAGAGTCATGTAACAAAAAAAACACATCTAAAGATGGTCAGATAAATGGAGCTAAAGTCAATTAGGTTTTGATCCCTGCTGTATGCCATTAAACCTAGCTTGAGATTTGTTTTCTCTGGCAACTTTTGTCTAAAGCATCTTGAGAAGCAGCAACTCTTAACAGTTTGTGGTTCAGCAGGTTCTCAGTTTGACTTTCTTCTTGAGCAGAAGAGAACTGCATTCTTATGGATGTTACCCCTCTGCTTGTGATGTGTTTGTGCAGCTAAGCTGTCAATAATGAGGCATTCAGACAGAATATGAGGTGTTTACCTTAAGCTAGCAGTGAGGCCCAGTATTCCAGCACAGAGCCTGTTACTCTTTATTCTACATGCCAGCAGCGGGATCTAACCTTGGAAATGACAAGCGTGTGTCTGCGAGTGTTTGTGTGGTGAGAACGAGTCACACAGCTGGAATGCTGGGCCTCTCTGTGGATGTTGGCCTCCACTCAGTGCTGATCTTTTTCCTCTCCTTACCAAAATTCAGACAGCATTGAGTGCCCACACACATATACTCTTCTCTGTGTCCATTTTTAAATAAACATCGGCCTACCTCTACTCTGAAGGAGGGTAAGAGTTCAGAAATTCCCTCCTCTTCTCATCATCATCATCCACTATGGTTTTATGTTGTAATAATGATGACTTGTGAGTTCTGGCATTGCAGTTTGTTATGAGGACAGAACCATGTAGACTCGTCTTCTCTTTATCTGACTCTATCTTCCTTTTCTAAATGATTGTGTTGAGTGACCATGCTGAAATTTAATCCACTGACAGCTATATTCTGTCCTTTATGTGAATTCAATAAGTCACTGGTGCATCTGATCCTTATTAACCTGTATTTACTTAACTCTAGTCATGATAGTCACTAGTTTATCCTGCAGTACTGTTCGTTCTGTGTAGGTATTTCTTGCCTCTCCTGTTCTCTTGCTTCTTTCCATCATTCCCCTGGGTTGAACAGCTCTTTTAATAATGCAGCACATCATCCTGCCAGCCTCTCTCTCCGGAGAGCTCTTGTGTCGATTAGGCTGCAGAATCTGGAGCCGAGCCAAGGGCCTATTCACTGCATCACTGCACAACAAGAGAGTCGGAGAGAGAGGGAAAGAGCTAGAGAGATGGAAAAGACATGGTGGCATGGCCAGTGAGGTAGAGATGGACAAGAGTGCAATGGGCTTGAAGACATTAATGGAGAGTAGCGGGAACACGCAGAGATGAGAGAGGCTTTTATCACTGCTGAGGCGCCATCGTAGCATCAAAAAGTCTTGTCAGCATAAGTCACAGACACGGAGGAGTGTCACAGTTATGGTTTGCCTGATCTGTTAAATTCTGTATTTTAGCTGATCTTTCTTTGAGTGGTCATCCACTGAGAAATTCCCTTTCAGATTTGAACATCTGATTCATCTTTTGACTGCATTGGTACATAACACCATTTTATAGCTACTTGCTCAGTTATGTGTCTATGTAGTTCTCTTATTGTTTTGTTTTTAACTTTGAGTCCTGTTTTATAAGCAAAGCCCTAGTTTGTGTGTTTGTTTGATTGTGTGTGTGTGCGCGCGCTCCTCTGCAGCACTATATGCTCCTGAGCTTTTGGAACAACATGGATGCCTGAGCATACAAATATTTGTTGCCATCTGTAAATCTTTGCTAAGCGTCACTGAAATACTGAAAATGTTTTTAACATCCCAAACAGACATGCAGACATACACAATCACACACGTGTGTAAGCCACAAAGCTACATCTTTTGAACCAAAGGTTACAACTCATGCAATTCATGTTGCATCTTCTGTTCTCTTCACAGCAAAAGCCCCCCAACAATGACTGGCGCTTCACTCAGGGACAGAGACCTGGACCTAGCGGGTGAGTAAACTGAGATGCGTGCACACACACACGCTGATAAAATGCCCAGTAATGTCAAGGACATGTTGTGGTGCACAAGGCGAGCTTATCGCAAAGACAGAGGGAATGATGAAGGAGGGGGATAGTGAGTGCTGTAAACATAAGAACTGGCTGCCTGCAGGGTGCTAACTGTAAAGTACTAATGACATCAAAGTCACAATGCAACCATCCGAATAACACTTTGAACTACATTGGAGTGATGCTGTAATTTATGGTTGCATTTTACTGCCTGATTGTGCACAGTGAATTCAGATTCTTGATTTACACTCCTGAACTGAGCATCTCCGCCTAGTTCCAGGCTGCTTCATAAAATGGCTGCCGCAGCTTCAGCTCCCCCTCCCCCTCCTGTTCCTCTCCTCTCTGCGCTCTCTGAGCCTGTGTGCCATCACTCAGTACTACTGATGAGGGACTGTGACCAGAGCTAGTGGGGGGATGGGACGGCGTATTTATCCTTTTTGCTCACTCTTCATTTTCTGCCATCTGAGAGGTCGTACAGATTGCTTACTTGAAATTTAATTTTTGACACTAGCGACTCGTCCGTTAAAAGACAATAGGTGAATTATGTGTTTCTATTATAGATGTGCATTTTAGTGAGCATTTGTGTTGATGGACTGCTCTTTGCCCATATTGAGGGGAGGGGGCGTAAAATGGAGTGCATGCAGTCACAGTTTTCACTGATTGCACAACACATTCAGTGAGTCAAAGCTTCTCCCTGAACACACCAGCTGGGGCAAAAAGCTCTGTTGAGCCAAGTCAGGGAAATGTTAGACACACAAACACATGCCACTGACGTTATAGAATACCGCCGGGTTTATGGATACACTGGACATAATTCGTGTTAGTGGTGGAGAAAAAGAAAACTAACTTCCCTACTCTGGTATTTTAAATAGATATGACAGATGCAACATATTTTCCACTGAGATCTAGAACACAATAACTCAGCATTTTCCCCTTTTCTCACACCAACTCCAATCTTCAGTCAAATACACAATGATTCTTAATCAGACTGTATAACTTCTTGTGTTTTTAGTCCCCACATGCCGTACGGTACACACATACGATGGACGCCGAAGAGTGGGACAAGGTACTAATTTAGACATAGATACTATCTGGTCACTCTCTGTCCTTAGCAGCTGATCAGTGTTCAGGTCTGTCCGCTCACTGTTCGGTGGAAGAAGGACTCCATCACAAATCGGCTGATGAGGGCAGAGAGTGGCAAAAATCTTTTAGGTAGTGCACTGCAGTTGAGTGCTGTGCTGTGTGTAGATGACCTAACCCATAGCTTCTGTTAGTCTCCCTAAAAGTTTGATGGGGTTTGTTGATCGATGTGCATAGGCCACAATGCCTGCTGTGGCATAGAAAGGATTGTGACACTTTTGAGTTTGCGTGCAGTGTTTTGTAGATTTGTTATGCCTTGTATGTGTGCTATACATATAGTCGTTTTAGTGTGAGAGCTCTTGTTTGCTCTCCTTTCAGCAGGCTGTCTTAGCATACAGTGTTGCCTTTGATGTGTGTCTGTGATGGTTGTAGCTCAACATCATCACATGTGGCTTTTTCATGTGATTTATCCGCTGAACAACTACAAGACAGAGACAATGCAGTCAGCTGTCTCATGATTTAGCTCCTTAAAAGGCCTATTAGAGGTTAAAAAGTTCCTCAATGAAGTAAACAGCTCTCCACATTAAACCCTCAAGGTCAACACGCAGATGAGATTGATGTCAGCATGTACACCATGTGACCAACTGAATGAGTTTAAATGAAAGTTTGAAGTTAATGTCTAGAAGGTTTTCGGCAAAACAACACCACCTTTAGAGATAAAACATGTCATGTATGGAAAGGAAAAACGATAGCCCTATCTGGCCAACCAAGGACATCCCTCTGGAGTCTGGACCACAGTCCACAATCTTGCCCACAGGAAGTGATAATTCTGACCACAGGAAGCGCTTAACGCAACCACAGGATGTGATAAGTTAAGAGAAATGCCGATTTAGCACAAATGAAGCATTCCCTTTTATCTTAAGTGATGTGAAGAGGCACAAAATGGCTGCCCTGCCTTTACTTGACCGGGCCTGTTTCTCATTGGCTGCCTGGCACAGGACGTACATGTTTCTCTCCCTCAGTCCCTCTCTGGCACTGAACTGAAAACCACTTCAGAGTTTTGGCAGTGAGATCTGGCAAACTGCTCTTAAACAAATCCCTGTTTTTAGAATTCCTTTCCCACTTTTCCCCTCATTGTGTCCTCCCCTTTCTCTTGATTCTCTGGAGCAAACCAATTTGTCCAAGAGTTTTTTTTGTTATTTTAAATAGAAAAGAGGGTGTTCCTCTTTATATGTATTTAACACACTATCTATACACACACACACACACACACACACACACACACACACACACACACACACACAGTCCTGCTTTCCTCAGTTATTACTACAGCCTATACTTGTCAGAAAGAAGGACGTGAAACCTTGGTGTGCCTTTAATCCCTAATGTGTCATTTACAGTCCTCTTTGGAGCTGTAAACTCCACCAGAACCTTTTACACATGTCCCTGTTCGTTAATGATCTCCACTAAATACCCTCAGGTGGTTGGTTATTACCCTAAACAGTCAAATAACCAATGTATTGCACATGCAGGCACAATATTCAGGAGCTTGAGAGAGTAGCTCAAACCATATGTATTGTTTTTGCTCTGGAATAACTCTAGAATAGCATCTAGCATCCATAATGGTTTTGTAGGATTTTATGTGACTTGTCTTCTAATGAAGTGAAGTGGCATTATTGTTTTTTTGTCCTGACACAGCGTACCAGCAGCATGAAGATAATGTACTGCAGTTGTGTTGTCAATCAAAACCACCCTCTAACAATCCACGGATGGAGATTTATTAGCACTTTGGGAACAGGAAATAGGATTAAAGCATTGTGAACTAGTTTTCAGTCGTAGAGCTTGTGTTGGTGTGTCATAAGTGTGGGAATGGAAATAAGTAGGTGAGCGTAATAGATCACAGGTCTGCTTTCTCCTGTGTTGCCCCCACATGCAAATCGCAGACCTTATATAAACAAGCCTTTGAAGGTGAAGTTTGCCCAGATGGAAATGTTCAGTGCTCGCTGAGCACTGCATGTGTGACTATGCAGACAGCTATTTCCTTTAACGGCGGGATCATTAAATTTTTAAATCTTCTTTAAGATTTACTAGACGGCACAGCTCATGGTCATACCGGCGAGAGAGTGAATGTCGTGCCATGTTTACTGTGTGTGAATGCGCGAACACGCTTGCTACTGTGTGTCTGTGTGCAGACACATTTGTACATGCCTTAACAAGAGTGTGTTTAAGAGTACGCCTTTGTTTGAGACACTCCCTGTTTTGTAAATTATACATCCTCCTTGTTATCCTTCTCCTCAGGCTGTGTATTTCGCCGTCAGCTGCTTTGCCTTTACATCATAAACCACCAACTGTCAAACCAGTGAGCTAAACACACACACATTGGAGGGGACGACCAGTTGTTTACTGTTGTTCTTTTGTTTTCGCCACAGGGCAACCGGAGGACCTGAGGTTGCCATGGGAACTGGCCCCTGGCCCCAACCCCCGACTGAGGCTGAGCAGCTCCAGGCCCTGATGGCTGCAGCCAACGGTGAGTCCTATACCTCCTCATCTTTTTCCTCGTCTCTATCAATTCATTTTGTTTCTATACATAAACTTAACGAGGGTGCGTGGGAAGGAATGGTTTATTTAGGTTCCTGCTTGGTTGGAGGGCACCTAGCCAGACTCACTCATTGATAAAGCACTCTGGGTCCACATCGACGTTTCCATGCAATGGTTGCATGCTAATAAGCGTCACCTCAGATGTTACTCACACAGTGGACGTCACTACCTGCAGTTCCTCAAATAAACAGTACAAGTTTATGTGTTGAACTCAATAACATGACAGAGATGTATGTTTTCACTGTACACACTGTTCACATTCACAGTGTTTTATTATAAGCAGAAGACTACCAGAGCAGCTTGGACAGTTACGTAATACACAACCAAAGATTCCCATATTGCTCAACATATCCTTCTTCTACTGTCCTGTTTCTCAGTTCCTGCAGTGACTGAGGGGACACACACCGTGGTTTATATTTGGGCTGTTACTGTGGAAGCCTTAGCAATAACTTGGAAAAATACACATACAATTGGCAACACACAATACAGTGACAAACACAAATTACACAGAAATGATGCAGAGACAAACGCAACAGGATTGTTACCAAATAGACTCAGGTCATTGTTTCCATTGTTGTTTTAACCATTGACACATCACATCTCCCTCCCTCTACACACACACACACACACACACACCCTCCCCCCTCTTGGACACTGCACCGGACGTAGTGTGGAATTTTTTCCATCAGAGTGAGAGACAGAGACGGAGAGAGAAAAGGCTCTGTCTTGGGCATAGCAGTAACATGCATATCAGCACAAAGTTAGACAGAGTGAAAAGTTGGTTCCATCAGGAAGGAAAGAACTAACAGTGCATGTGACAAATACTGAAGGTCGTCACTGTGTTGGTAAGCACAGCGCAGGAGTAATCAATTAACAAAGCACTGTGTGAATATGGGGTTTTCAGTTACTGCTTTGGCTCTTTGGAAGCCAGTGCAGTCAGCACGACAGGCTTCATGTGCAAATGTCTGCATATATAGGCTGAGAGGAACTACAGAGCGAGGGAGGGAGCGTTTGTGTCTCTGGCTCTGCAATGCAGGGGTTTGTGGGAGAATTATGAGCCGAGCAGCTACGTCATGCGCGCACACACTGGAAACACAGAGGAGTGTGCTGGGGAGACATTTTCATCATCCCTGTTTTTACTACTGCCCTGAGTTTTTAGTTTAGCTAGTACACACGGAATCTCAAGTACCATATTTATTGTAGTAGTTGGTTTAATCTCCTTCTTATGACCTATTTTCATTTCACTACTTTGATACAACACTGTCACAGTAAAACTTTCAAATTCTTGTTGTCTAACAACTTTCATCCTTCTCTCCTCTCCCCCCCTCACCCTTTATTCCCCCACTCTGTCTCTCTTCCTCCCAGAAGTGAGTGAGGCTACGGCCACCCTGGGGCCCGGCACTATGGGTCTGAGCACCCGCTACAGCCCCCAGTTCACCCTGCAGCATGTGCCCGACTATCGCCAGAACGTCTACATCCCTGGCAGCACGGCCACCCTCACCTCCAACCCCCAGCAGCAGCAGGCCACAGCCCAGCAGGCCACCCAGCAGGCGCTGCCCCCGCCCCAGGCCTCGGCCCAGCCCGAGCCCCCAAAAGCCGCTCAGACCCCTGCCTCCAAGAAGAAGTCCACCAAGAAGGAGAAGAAGTAGAGGTGGAAGAATGAAAAACCCGGCCGGATCTGATGAGAAATTCAACCCCCCATACCCCTTCCATTAGGTATCTTACTGCTCTGCTGTCACTCATGCTAGCCACGGTCTAAATAATGACAGCAATTCACTTTTAATCACATGGACGATGTTGATGGTTCTATGAAAGAGTGTCGTGAAGAATCTGAATGTGCTGAAGGCTGTCACTGGTGTTGATAACCCGTCCTGTGCTAAAGGTCGAGTATTGCTCACATAATCTTTGTCGGTGGATCATTTTGGCAGGGTATGGGGGGTTATTGTTTGTTTGTTTTTTTTAGTTAAATCAAATTAACTTGGACAAAGAGATTCAGTGTAAGGAACCTTGCTGGGACAACAAGGATATACGCAGTGATGTATTCAGAGATGAAATGTTAAGTGTCTTTCATGTTGGATTTATTGTGCTCTTTCCCTGAGGTGGAAAGTCAGCCATTGTAAAGTACGCTAGTTGCCATCCATTTGATTCCTATATAGGGTTAGCCTTGCAGGGTCTTAAAGCATAAGTCCTGTTGATATAAGGCTGTTGTTTGACAGGTATTACAAACTCTTCTGCATGCTCTTTAAGGTTCAAACCACATATACTAGTTTAGAGTTGCAAACTATGCATTGCAAAAGCAAAGAGGAGACCCTGAATCTGTTATCCTCCCTCCAATCGCAGGTCAATATAATGCACATGTAGCATTTACTTGACACAAAATGAAAATTACTTTTGTAATCATAGTTTTAAAAAAAAGTACGAGTTTAATCTCTTGATATTTTTATGACCTGAGCATGCACCCAGAGGAAGGGCTGGCAGAGGGTGGGGTGACATGGCGTTGTGTCATGGAGACACCAGCCATGCTGTCCATACAGGTGGTATAGCAGCAGGGACTGGCTTCTCGTGTAACACCTCCAGATGGGCGCAAACGTCCTGCTGCCCTGCACCCTCTCCCCACCCCTCTTCACAACCCAGCTCGTGTCCTCCCCTCACTCATTACTCCACGTTGAGAGCCAAACAAAGAGAAATGCACTGTTCATATTTTGAAGATGATGATGATGTAGGGGTAGTAATCACTTCGGTCTTTAGGGAAATGCGTAGATGTGGTAAACGTAAGTGCTTAGGAGTTTCTAGACACTTTGCAAGCCGCTAGATTATTTCCCCTCACTATCCTGAAGTGCTGAAGACACTTCTTGATGTGACACAGTAACATGTTTTTTTTTTCTTTGGGAGATGATGATTCGATAGCATAGAGGAATTGTTTGCATAAGATATGAAGTCTTTACTTTGGCGTCCATCTGTCTGTCAGGCCTCTGGCCAGATACAACTGCATGAAAAGGCAGCTTGCAGGCTTGGTCACGGGGTGTGGAGGGGGTGTGGTGAGGGGTACACAGACTGAGGTGGCACCATTACAACGACCGGAAGGATGGGGAAACAATCTTGGCTCTACCCACTGAATGTACAGAGGAACCACTGTTGACTTGTCCACCCCTTAAACTTTCTCTAATGCACTGACCCAGGTAGAGGTCAACAGAGCCAAGCACATCTGTCCCTGTTGGTGAGGACATACCACTCGAGAGCCCTTTGAAAAGTCCCTCCTCCATTGAAATCAGTGGGAAACCTTAGCCTTTACCCGTCACCTCTCCTCTCCCCTCCCCGTTCCTGCGAGGCTCTTCCCCACTGTAAATAAACAGGTCCTGTCGATGGTATGAGCCAGTTCTTTGTAGGGACCACGTCTAACATTTTCAAAACAAAAGTCCCTCTCCACAAGGCGTGGCTTACTACTGGAATGTGTTGCATTTTGTTTTTCAAGAAAAATAAGAAAACCACAGTTTAAAAAAAAAAAACTCAATGAATAAAAACCTGAGATGTTCTTCAACAGTTTGTGTTGCAATGTAGTAACTAAGCACCGTGGAAGCCAACTAACTCTTCAGTGTAAATAAATGAATTAAAGATAACTTTAGATAAGTAAACAAAGTGACACACGTAGACTAGTTAACTTGTGATATGTGTTGCGCATATTTTTGTGTTCATTTTCTCTCTACTATCTTTTATCACCCTGTAAAGAAACAAAACAAAAAAAAAATATGGAAATGTTTCTATCCTTCTGTAACCTCTTAATGTTCTTTTGCGGTGATTTTATCTTGTGCATTTGTGAAAGAATGCCTCATTCTCTTTCTGTCCATATGAACAAATGATTATAAATATTATATATGTGTAAGTCCGTCCGCTGCTGAATTAATACTACTCTATCCTGCTGTATTATCTTTCTTATCAAATGCTTAGCCCCCACGCTTTACCCCTGTGTTACTCTTATTTTTATGCTAATATTTATATTGCTGTTTTATTTTCTCTTGTACACTGACATTTCAAATAAAAACATTCTGAAATCATTTAAGAAATACGTGTGTGTGTGTGTGTGTGTTTGTGTGGTTTGTTTTATGCTAATATGTGTAATTTTCACATAAGCTATAGTTTAAGTGAGTTAATTTTGTGTATCAATAATTACGCTGCTTATCCTATTCATTCATGAGACTCACCTGTGAAAAGCATCACATGCTGTACGATACGGTTTGCAATGCATCTTGGGGCTTTTTGTCCATTCAGCAGGACTGAGGTACTCTTAATGTTTCCCAGGAAGCATTGCTCTATCCCCTGGTCCATTTCAGGCATCTTTTGTGGCTGACAAAAAGGCGTGAAAAGACGACGACACATGTGGCCACAAAATGTTATTTCCAGTGATGTTTTCAGTTAAAAATAAACAGACTTGGCAACTACTGTTCCCTCTGCACATGATACATGGGAGTAATGAATCAGGACACTTCACTGCCATGCAACTCCTGTTGATAAAAGGACACCGTTATATGCGTTAAATCTACAAAATTATGAGTCTAACTGAGTTGTACAACATTATCAAATTTACTGGAATTACTATTTTAAAAGTCACCGCAGCAAGAAAATCATTTAAGTAAAAGCAGGAAACATAAAGACATAGTGGTGATTGATACATCAGCAAAAAAGATGGACATTGCACAACACTTGACCTTATATTATGTGATGTCTGCTAATGTCTAAATCCAGAAAATAGATTAATGGTAACAAGACATTGAAGAAACTGAAAGTAAAAACATGTCTATATTCATTCCACCTAAACTGGCTGTCTCTTCCTCTAGCTCATCATACTAGAGCAACATGATCTGTAGCTTTACTCTCACAGATCCTGGGGCCACTACAGGGAACATGGTAGCCTGCCCAGGCTCTTTGTGCCTTTCACAAGGTCTTACACAATAACATACGTCCCTATAAATAGCCCATGGGACGTCACTGAGCAAAACAAAAGGAGCAAGCTTTAACTTACTGCTGCAGATGTTGGGGGATGGAGGAAGGGACTGAGGAGCTGGAGGGATGCAGATGATGAGAGTGTTGTTCATGAATTAGGCGCAACATCCAGTCTAACGCCAGCTAGTGCAATTTTTCCAAGTTAAGGTTCCTGCCTGAAGATTACACAAGAATGAAAGCTATAAGATGTTTGAGAGCATACCTGAAAAAAATATATTAAATATATTTTTTTAATCCACATCTGCTTGTTTTGAAATGAATTATTTTTATTAAACATTCCTTTGATTAATAAAAAATAAAATAAAATAATTTTAACTCGACAATCCAATTACTCACACGGCAGCATTCCCACAGCATAGCTACACTGCAGAGTCACATACCCAAAATGGCCGACTCCTCTCACCCTGCTCTCATTGTGTTATGTGGTTGCCACGACAACTGTCAGCCCCAGTGGCTGGATGCTTTTCTCTGTTCTCCACATCTTCATTACAGATCCAGTGGCCATTATTGGCTTGGCTCGGGGCCTGGCTGAGTGGAATGACCTGTAGGGAGACAAACATATTCAGCCTTTAGTCAAACCTGGCAACTCCGACAAGAGACAAATGAAGGAAACATGGCAGAGCTGGGCAGATATCATCCCACACACAGACATAAGTGGATGAGTCAGAGGTAAGAACGCACTGTGGGTTTGTCCCCTGTGTGATTCACTGGAGATCTACAGAATGAGCTTCCATCTGAGAGCTATTTTGAGTAACAATCAAAGGGAACTGATGTAGTATTCATATGTGTACAATATGCATATGCTATTATATTTTACAATAGCTTTAGAGTTACTTTATGAGTCACAGGATGACAAACATCAGCTGACAGAGACTCCTAATGTCCTCACTGTCCCCATGTGTCATCCATTTCCCGGAGGGGAGACCCGACAGAATGGGGAGATTGTTCTTTTATTGCCCCCTTTAGGTTCCCCACCCTATTACGGTTAATTAAGCACATTCCTACTGATTAAACACACACAGCCGAAAAACTTCAAACTAGTGATGTATAGCAGGGCTGTCCAAAGAGGGAAATCATAGCAGACTGAAACTTGACAATGGACAGCCTGTGTGAGGTAATGACATTAGTCAGACAGCCTGGACACAGGAGTGAATAACAGGCAGCGTCACATCCTGAATGTGACAAGTACATGTAGGCAGGCATGTGGCAGCTCACAGACACACTTACACGCTGTGGTCAGTCAGTGAGCCAGTGGAGAAGTCAGACATTCAAACAGACTCACTAACAAATGAAAAACAAATTCCTGAATAGCCTCGTAATCAAATTTATTGTAATTTGTCTTTATTCTCATCAGAATACTAGAGCAGTGTCATCTCCTCTCCCACAGTGCGTGAGCTACTAGGCAAGTCCAGCGAGAGGAAACATGGATCTTATTTCAGGTTAAGGAGGATTACATCTGATCCATGAGTAGAAAGAGCTGGATGTGATGTCATAGCCGCTAGTGGCGGGACAGGAAGTGAGTTTCCGCGCCCATTTTCCCCCCCCCCCCCAGTAGTCCAGCAAAAGGAAGGAACCCTCCCCCAATCCTCCCCCTCTGACTTGCTCGCTTCTTCCTTCCCTGCCCCCCTCCTCTCGTTCCCTCCTTCCTCCCATCCTGCAGCTGTCTCTGTAGTGGATTGGGTCACCACATGTTGGAGGACAGAGCACTGCTCTGAGGATATGTACACTGGAAACACACCAGGGATAAAGACCAGTTTAATCAGGTCTTCACCACTTTACCGGAGAGTAACTCTGGGATGAAACGTATATAGTATATAGTAACACAGTTAAGTTAAGCAGGGTCTGAATCCAAATAACACACTTAGTGGAGATTACATATGAAAGTTTCAGAGACTCAGAAACAGACAGCAGTGGGTTAATGTGATTTCTTCTCATGCAAAGACAGCAAGAAAGCGACTCTGCTGTTTTTTTTTGGATGGATGTTCCTAATGAAAAATTAACTGGGGCAGAAAGGAATGGAATCTTTTTTTTCCTGTTGGCACACTCAGCCAGCTCCAAAAATACACTCCGGCTGTCCTGTACAACAACAAATATCAAGTGATATTCACTGATCGGTTGAGTATGAAAACACATTCCACTCATGCACTCTCTTACTATCCCTCTCTGTGCTTTGCTAAAGACGCCATATTTCGAATTTTAGGAATGTGTCCATCAGGCAGAGTAACAGGGAGCTCAGCCGTCTGAAAGAAAGAAGGGGAGGCCATTTAGCAGGAGCATTGGACCACTGGAGCCTGAACGTTGCTAAGGCTAACAGTACCCTGATTTAAAGAGACACAGTAATGTGCTGGCTGCTGGCTCGCCTTAATCACAGAGATGGAGCTGTAGCAATGTGGAAGAAGAACACAATGCTCCCTTTCAAAGAAGCAAACCCTTTTTCTCCTCATCTGAAAAGCTCCCTCTCTACTCTTGCTCTCCCTCTCTCACCCTCATCTCCTCTGCCAAGAGCTCTCGCGCCTGTTTTCTCAGCTGGGAGGATGGAAATCAGACAGAGGGGAGACAGGGAGACAGGAATGAAGGGGGAAAGGCAGATTGGGGGATAGTGAGGGTTGAATTCAGGGTGACAGAAGCAGGGTTAGTTGCCTCATTTTGATTTTGCTGCAGCAAGGTTGGATTAAAAGAAGGGAAGAAGTGTCTTATGCTTCCATCAGGGTCAAATGTGCAAAACTAAGCAGTAATAAGTCATGTGATCTGCTCACAGGTAATGGGCAGAAAAAACAAAATGAAGAGCAATCTCATGGACCTCAATTTGTTTTTCATTCACTCAAGATAGAACAATGTGCATGTTTTGAGGGGATCAAAAGCTTCCATCTGGTGCAATGTGGTTTGAGGGCATCTCCTGCCCCCACCCTGTCTCTACACTCCAACACACACACATCCTAGACTCAACCATAACCCCAATCCCACTTTACAAGCTGTACACCCCATAAACCCATAACCCACCCCCCATCCTGCACTCACAAACATGCAGATACCACACCCCCAGTACAGACGATGCAGAGTATCTAATCCATTTCCTCCACCACCGTGGTTGTCATGGAAACGCAAAATTCCCCATCCGAGTGACAAGAGAGGGAATGAAGCGAGGAGGGAGGGTGAATTCAGTAGCCTAAGTAAGGATGCAACAAAGAAGCCATTAAGCTAAAAACCCTCTTTCTGCTTTCTTACTTTACTTCTTTAACACTGCTGCTAGAAAGGATTGTGTGTGTGTGTGCGTGTGTGTGGCTACATGAGAATGCTGTCGCTACTGCATGTGTGACATTTTGCACATAACAGGGCATTCGCCGGGGAAGTAAGTGTGTGCTCTGTGTGTGTGTTCTCAGGGGTCGGACACGCTGTGAATGTGCAGCACCTCAGACATGCAGACACTGACACAGAGGCATGTCGACAACTCAGCACCATGGCGACAGGTGTTGCTGCGGAAATGGTGCAGCTGCTTCAAGGATATTTCAGGCTAATAAGCGTGCACCATGAAGCTCCCCACTCCCCACTCCTTCTCTCTATCCCCTGAACCTACACGCCCCTGCCTGATATTGGAGGCTGGAATACAAACTCTGAGGGGAGTCCACCTTTAACATTATTACATATTCAGCTGGCTGGCTGATAAAAGGATCCAGATGCAGAGGTTGAGATAATGAAATTTTTCGTCATTTGAAAAATCTTCAGCCACTCTGACAAAGTAACTGCTGTCATGAAAAGGAAACTCAGAATAAACACCAAACTTAAATCCTGTAATTCCAAAAACACATATCCTGTAAAATTCCAAAAACACATAATATCTGCTTACTTATATCTTAAGTATGGACCTGAAGCTAAGAACAATTAGCCTAGCTTAGCACAAAGCCGGTCTTGACCTTCCTGGGGCCCCAAGAAAAGTTCTCATCTCAGGGCGTCCAAAACCAACACTTTCAGAAAAAGTGACAAAGCGTAGTTCTTTGACGCTAAAGGTACCCTTTAGCATCTACATGAGACTCTCTGGGGCATCTCGTACAGACTGGAAGTGCTAGCTAGCTAGTTAGCTACGTTCGTGTTAAGATGTTGACATCCCCCCGAAGCCCCCTACCCCTACCATAACCATCAGAAATGTTAGTACCTAAACCTAAGTCACTGACTTTATGCATGTCGACCGGCTAACCCTGCAGCTGTGCACATTGGCCCTAGCAGGTAGGGTTAGCCTCCTTTGTGTTGCTGCAATGTAGCAAACGGTGGCGTTTCATATGGACGCTGAAGGTACCCTTCAGCGTAAAATAGCGTAAGATAATTACGCTTTGTCACACTGTTGGTAATGACACACTGAGATGATTCAAAGCTCTTAATGCAGGCCCTCATTTCAGCCTCTGTCTGAAACAAACTCTAGATGGTCCTGTCTCTTTGAGACCCCCCCCCCTGCCAAAGCCCACCGTCTTCTGATTGGCCGTTGTCTAATGTGTTTACCAGGTTGCTGCAGGGATAGGGCTGCATGTTCTTTGTGGGCGTGGCCAGAAGTCTCTGCCTGGAGCAAATTACCACATATGGAAATTCGGCTGTAATGACATCATACCGAACAGTTTAAAATCTAGCATTCAGACCAGGAGGAAGTCTGAGGTTTTGGCACACAGGTATTTCTTTTAAATACATTTACCTCATTATTTGAAACCTTGGTCATGTTTAATATGAACATCCGACATTGTAACATTATAGAAATGCTAGAAAATATGAAAAAGCATAATAGGTCCCCTTTAAAATGATGTGCGACTTTAAGGAGTGCCATCACATCTGTGTGCATGGTCCACACAGAGGTTGCTGCTGGAATTTGGGTTGCAGCCAATGATGATTTTAGTATTCGAAGGTTCTATAGATTATTTCAATGATTCATCGATGTGTCGTTTAAGAAGTAACGGGATCAGATGTACACGTTTATAGGTGATAGATATTTATTGGTCCTTTGGGAAATTCATAGTGTGTCATACAGCAAACATCAGACCAACAACCAGACAGCTGCTTTACAAACACAAACATCACTCGTGTAGACTATAGGACTTTCAGCGTCGGCCGATCGCTGTGCTGTTCAGACTACACAACTTGCCGTCTTTTGACAGGAGTCTTGAAGTCGTTGTGGTGTTCACACTACGTGACTGATCGGTGACGGGGTCACACATTACACGAGCTGACAGCGGCTGTGTCACCCGACGCTGGTCTTCAAACCACGTTTTGTCACGAAAACACACGTGAAATGTGAAACAATCAGTCATGATTTCAGTTAAATGCTAAAGTTGCTGTTACTGTTACCTTGTCTGTGGTCTGCTGGCAGAACCCCGGCTACTTTTTGTTCAGCTGCCTTTGTGCTGTTGCCGAGGCGACATAAATTTCGCTTTAGCTTGAAATAATCCCATACTTTGGACACTTTCTTCTTTGTCCCTCGCAATTTTCTCTCTTCCTCCACTTTGCAAACAGCGCCATCATAATCACATCATGTTCACAGCGTGAGCGCGATGTACGACAGTAATAAATGTCCGTGCGAAACAGTGTGCTGTATAGTTACATGGATTAAACGATTAAACATTTTATTAATCGGTTTAATAAATAAATCGTTTCAGCCCAAGATGGAATGCACGTATGCATGCACATGAATGCATGTTCACGCGCAACGCGATTATCTTTTCCTAGCTGCAGTTTAACTCATTGCCCGTCAGTGTTTATCAAACGTAAAAGATACTTGTATTTCACTCTAACATTGTTAAGGCACAAAGTCTGGCAAGCAACCAGGACACAGACAGACCGAGATGCACTGCCCAGCTGGGTTAGCAAGACAGAGAGATTCACTGCAGCTGCACATTAACTTAACATCACTGTTATCTGCTGACATCTGACTTTTAGAGGAAAGAACACAAGTTTATCTGACTGCTGTCACTGAGTTTTTTCTCTTCTTCTGCCCAGAAGGATTGTCTAGTTTCCTCTTCATCCTCTCATCAAAGTTTTAAACACTAATAGGCAAGTTGCTTTGACCTTTGACACGAGAGTGAAGCGGGGCCCTGCTTCAGGACCGTGCAGAGACCTTTGGAAGGGCAGGTGCTCATTTATAAAAAGGGCACATGGAACAAGATTTTAAATAGGGCTGTTCGCAAAATATTGATACACAAATATATTGTTATGTATTCTTTGCTGATATGCGTATACAGATGCTTCTGTATCGATACATCAGCAAATACTGTGATGCTGTTTTTAAAAAGAAACACAGGGAATACCCAGGAAAACACTGTGTGCTGACGTAACTTACAGGGAACAGTTGCTGTTGAGGAGTTGCTGGGGATGTTGCTGCTGATGATGTTGTTGCTGCTGATACTTCTGGAGGTGACTAGAGATATTAAAACATACATAGGATATATATCAGCTGATTAAACAATTATGTGACCATGAAAAGATGTAAAGACTGTTGAATGTTTGGGACTGGCTCACAGTGACTGACCTGCTGTAGTGCTGCAGCCGCTGCAAAGGCTGACTGCTACGAGAAAATAAGAGGGAGATGTTCACAGAGATTTCTGCACACCAAGAGCTGCAGGTGGAGGAAATAAGATGCCAGATTCAAAAAAGTGTGGGTTTAACCTGAGAAGGAAACATTAATGAGGGAAAGTATGAGGGTCACCATGGCAGGGGTAAGAGTGAGACAAACAAATCTATAGACAGGGGTGTGTGTGTTTCTGTCTGTGTGTTGCTTGCTTGTGTGTCTACAGTATGCAATATTGTGATAATGATTTTATATATTGCATTGTGAATCTGAGATATATTTGGATTTTTATTGACTAAATGTCTAATCATAAATCTAAATTAATAAACTAGTATTAATCTTTCACGTTAAAATTTCATACCTTTTCGGTCATTTCTTCTTCACTCTTAACTTTGATGTCAGGAATATCATTTATTTTACATTGACACTGACATTTTTATATGTATTTCCAGTCATTGAGTTTTTAGTCAGATTACATAAAAAATACCACACCTCTCGATGCCTGTGAAAATTTTCCCCCTCAAGCAGCAAGAACTAAGTTAACAGAGCACCTTTGTTTATCTGTGTGTAGAAGTAACGTTAGCTGTCGGCATAGTGTTAGCCGGCAGCTAACGTTACTTCTACAGGCAACACACAGCAATATACACAACTACTGTGCATGTACTCTTTGTGTCTTTCTTGTAAAATACATCTAACAACCCACAACAAGCACATTGAGGTAAACCCCTCTTACCGGCAGAATCAAAGGTGTCCTGTATGTATGGGTGCTGCTGAATCACTAATGGTGTCTGAACAGGAGGACTTGTTATGGATGAAGCCATCAGGTGAAAAGTCATCATGTGGGTCATTTTATTTAGTGCGAAATTATTATTCATTCATTTTACTAATAGTTTGAATGGTCAGGCCTTCACAAAAGGGCCTTTACAAATTTAAAAATAAATAAATTAAGGACGGCAGCGCAGTGGTGCAGTGGTTAGCACTGTCGCCTCACAGCAAGAAGGTCGTGGGTTTAAACCCCAGTTGCTTTTCGCCCAATGTGAGCTGGGATTGGCTTCAGCCCCCCACGACCCTCTACGCAGGTTGACAATGGATGGATAAATTAAGGACATTTTGCATTGAAAAGGGAAAAGGCGCAGGTACCCTCAAGATCAAGCACCCAGCGCAGCCCCTCTGCACCTGTCTGCCCTGTTTAATACGCGGGGAATGCATAGTGAGTGTATAGGACCGTCTGGCTATGCTTAGCATAAAGACTGAAAGCAGGGTGAAACACCTTGCTAGGCTCTGTCCAGAGTTCAAAAATCCCCCTTCCAGCACATTTAAAGCTCACTAATTAACACCTTATACCTTGCTTCTTTAATCTGTACACAAACAGAAATGTACAAAGGTGGCTTTTCCAGGGAGTTACATGCTCTAACTCTTTTTCTGGCAAACAGTTGTTGCCTAGCAAAGTCATGGTGACAAGGCTCCAGGCCATGAAATAGAGCATGTAATACCCAGTAAAACAACAACATGCCATTTTTTAATTTCTGTTTGTGTGCAGATGAAATAAATCAGATGTATTACTTGAGTTTTATTGGTGCTGGTAAGGAGATTTTATAACTATGGACAGAGCAAGGCTAGCTCTTTTCCCCCACTTCCAGTCTTTATGCTAAGCTAAGCTAATCACCTCCAGGATCCAGCTCCGTAATTAATCTGTACTTCTTGACAAGAAGCATAAAAAGCATACTTCCCACATGGATGAAAAATTATTTAGTATTTGTCTAAAAGGATGTATTAGTGACTAATAAATAAAAAATAATTATAGTTAGGGGGAAAACATCTGTAGGCTATTTGATATATTAAGAGTTATTAGAAATGTGCCAAATTAGGACTGTGTGTGTGTGGTGTGCCCACATTTGACTGACAGCGGAAGCATAGCAACCTCACAACTGTCAACAGATCCTTTTTCCAGCAGAGCCACGTTCACCAGAAGTGAAAAGAGTATAAGCAAATGACAAATACTCAAATATCTTATGTGAAACAACCTTTTTCTACTTTTGCAGAATCTAAGTTGTTATAGGACCCCATTGCTCATGGTAAGAAGCAGACAGAAACAAATATGTTTTCATGTAATGTGCCAATATTTTTGCCCTGTAATATCAAGTATTATATTATTCATTATTAGAAACTCCACACATGTCTAGAATGAACAGGCATCTAACCACAACCAAGATTAAACATACACAAACGGAAATTATATGAGAAAGTTGCATATTTGTGAAACAACAGGGAAAAACAAGCTTGAACTAAACCCATTCAAAGCCAACCATCCAAAACGGGACCACAGGATATTTAAGAGGGACTCTGCTGCTCAGCAGGACCTCTGGGACAGGTGTTGAACCCATCAGCAATGGAGGACACTCAGAAAGCTGGGAATTTCCTTTCGGACCATGGGAAATACTCAGATACATGACATTCCAGAGGTTTAACCAAATAATGATGTAGAATGAAAGATAGACACTCTAACTGCATAAAGCCCATTCATCAATTAGACAAACGAAATGTATTTTTTGAGTGAAAGAAAATCCATAAGAAGCCTTATGACACAGGGATGTAAGCCATATTTGTTCTACTTTCTGTGCTTTTTGACGCAGTGCAGTCAGACTGTGCACAATTAAACTTCCCAAGTCAGTTCACAGTCTCATTTGGAAATCTGCATGAATCATGACTAGTTTGTTTGCAGGAGTGTGTGTGTGTATGTGTATCAACAGCAGGCAGAGGAAACAACCCTCCGAGAGGATTAATTAGAAAATACTGCGGGACGTTCTGAGAAATGAGAAGAAAAAAAAATAAGGAGGGAAGAGAGAGGAAAAACAAGCTCCAGTGCCCTAATTTACTGCTCTCATGGCACGTCACCCACCCTCCCTCCATGTCTTTGTCCTTGTTCTTCCTCCTCCCATCATGTAGTCTGAATTTCTGTCAGCACACAAAACTCATTTAAGTGGTCAAAGTCCTTTCATTTTTTCCATTCTTTTCTATTATTGTCCCTACATCCATTTCCTCGTCTCTCTTTTGCTAACCCAGATAACCAGACACTCTCTGCCCTAGATAAAATGGTCTGTCAGTCTCCCTTTGTGACCCTGCCTTTCCCCCATCTATCCCTTCCCCTGCCTTCCCTCCTCTCCGCCTTTAGTGACATCTCTGTATTTCCATCTGAGGTGGCGGTGGAGGTCCAGAGAGCAGTTTATGTCATTCATCTGTCCATGAAGCTCAAATATTCATGTGCCCGCTCCGCGCCGCGCAACAACAGATGATGTCGGCTGGCAACAGACTCCCAGTTTCCATGACAACAACCACCATCCGCTTCCCCCCGCCCGTCCTCTCTCTGACTCAGTTGGGTGGTACAGAGGGATGGTGGCGGTGGTGATTACCTCCTCAGCAACATGTAGCAAAACGGGGGAGACATGTTAGCGTCACAGAGAGTAGATCACTCGGGGGTGAGAGAATGAAGTGAAGAGGGGAAGGAAAAGGGAGAAAATAAAAATCATTAGAGAGAGAAGCAGAAGACAAAAGCAAAAACAAAAGAATGAGGTTTGGTAATTGTACATTGAAAGACAAAAAACAAACATCTCTCAACAGGGAAGGACACCATACGAGTCTCCCGTCCTCTTGCCCTCCCTGCCAGCTCTAGCCTCTCCTGGTCTCCTCCTCTGTGTCTCCGCTTTGTCCTTTCATCCCAGCACAGGGACTGTAAGCTGCTTACAATAATACAGCTACACAATGCCTTTTAATACTCCTCTTTTAGCCCCCACCCACCCTGCCTGTCTGCGAAATGGCTTGTAATGCAGCGCACTGCCCACTATCCCCATGTACTTCTTTACAGTGGGTGATTCTGGGATGTAGCTGTTCTGAACGAGAAGTCACAAACCTTCACCTTTCCTTTCTGCAGAACTACGTCTCTGGAATGGAGTTTAATGGAGCTCTTGACCCCTCTGTCCTTTACGTTATCACTATAGAGCGGTGACTCATCCTGCCTGCATAGTCTAGCTGTAACTGTCCACCAATCTCAGTTTAGTCATTGTTTACAGGCCTGATCTTTTTTTCTCATAGCTTCTGCTGCAGTCCCTATTAAATGCCTGACTGAGTGTTATTGCCCTCTGTTTAAGATGCGCTGCCTTTTCAGCTGCAGCTATAGTATGTTCACATCTGTTTCCTTTGTCTATGTAGGTCATCTCTATCTCTGCATTTGTCTTTGTCTTCATTCCCTCTATAACGCCACCTCAGCCTCCATTTTAGGGTAAAACAGAGAAATCCTTGAGAAATACATTAAACCCAGCATGTTGTGAGAAAAGACAGGCAGTAGGGAATAGAAAGGGAGGACATATAAGAGAGAAGAGAATGCATAGAGGAGTGGAGTTGAGAAAGAGAAGAAGTAAGAAGAGAAAAAGATGAGAGAAGAGGAAGAGACATGAAAGAGGAAACAAAGTGAGTTAAATCAGGGAGAGAGGTGAGGGAAGCAGACGAGACAGACGGGGGGGGGGGGGGGGGGGGGGGGGGGGGGGGGGGGGGATAAAGGAAAGTCGGATATGGGTGCTGATTTTTGCCAGCAGGAGGTGATTGTAACCATGGTTACCAGGCAAAAGAGTGATGTCATCGCCTCTAATAGGTGCTTGGCAATGTGGGGGTATTCTTGGGGGTGGCAGGGTGAGTCTGTTCTTCACCCTCAGCAATTTTGTTGTTGCACATCAGGACAAATGGTGACTATCCTGTAAATTTGTTTGTGTATTTGGGAATTTTGAGTTTCATTTAACATTTACAGGTAACAAAAAGGTGTGCACCGGCACGTCACCAGACATAATAATCAGCAAGAGTCAAAGAATACAACTTACAGTGGCAACCCTACTTCACAGTTTTGTTCTATGCCCCAAGATTCAAATTATTTCTGAGTGACATCTGTAGCATCATGTATGAGGATATGGATACTCCAATCGAACCAGAGCCTTTGCTTATCATTCTTAGCATATCTGAGACATACAGAAGACTAAACACAACAGTGTTTTTCTCTCTTGGAGAAACACACAACTGTCCTATTTCTAAGATGTGGCTAGATGACCTAAATATATTCTCTGGAAGATAGACTTCTACAAATCAATAGGACCTGGAAACCCCTCATATCACACCTTACCTTGCATCTATAAATCCACTACAGCAATACACAGTTTAATACACACTACAATGTAATTGAGATAGTTGAAATGTGAAAGGTTGCTGAGGGTGAGCAAGTTAGGAGGGTGAAGAAGGGCAAAGGGAAGGATAAGGGATAGGGAGGGGATAGGGAGGACGTGAGGGGGTGTGGAGGTAAGAGTTAAGTATGAAACTAGTACAGCAAGATAAGGACCGGGGTTTGTTTATGGAGATGGGGGCCCCTGGACCACTCAGAATTTTATTTTATTTATTTATTACATTTCTTATCCTTGTATTTAGACAATTCTTTAATCTGTTTATTATTTTATTTAGATATCACCTCTGTGCCCTTTACTTTATTTAACTTCCTAATGACTCCATGCACAATTATAAAGATGAAAATGAGTATTGAATGTACAAGTGAAATGTATGTAAAATATAAATGCTCAGGTTAAACAATAAGTCAGAGACTAAAAGCACACTTGAAAGTATGAGATTGATCAACAATAAAGCCCGTCTCCATCTTTAGGGCTGTGACCAAATGCCTTTTGTGAGGTTAAATTGTCTGTTTGTGTTAGAATCTGCTGTTTAACCTGCAAATGTCACTGTGGATTTAGGCTTGTTCTCTTCACCCCATATTCACCCTCTTGAGATGGGGTTATGCCTTATATAGGACACACACACACACACACACACACATATATATAGACCACACCCAGAAACTTACTGCCCCCAGAGGAAATCAGAGTGCTGCAGGATCAGCTAATGTAGGCCAATAGACTGACAACTGCCCCACCTCCATCAATGGTTATGGACAGATAGGGGACAGGAAGGAAGGAAGGACACACACACACACACTTAAAAACCCACTAAAGAAAAACAAACTTGATTTCAATCCAAAATGTAACCTTTGACAACAAAGTAAACCATGTCTAAAAACAACATGCAGGGGTGTGTGTGCACACATACACACATAAACATACAGTAAACAAAAAGGAGGATCTCATCAAGTGGGTCAGGGGCTCAGATCCTTGTGATTAAAGCCTGACTTGTCCAGACAGACACAACAGCCTCGAGGCTGTTCAAGCTGACATGGATACAAGCATCAGTTCAACTTCTTCACATCAGAGTTATTATTTACTGCACCGCCACACCCCGCCTTCCTCATGCTGAGGTCCAGAATATCTTGGGGTTAAGATAAGACTTTATTTATGGTTTTCTGAACACAGCAAAGCGCCTTAAGGAGAAGCAATCCAGCCCACAAACAGAGTAGCATTATGATATATGGATCTTAACTTACTACAGGGACAGAATCATTATTATCTTTTTATATACTATGGACAATCAGCAGGAGCCACCAAACATCTCCATTATTTCAACTGTACAGGATCACCTACTTTCTGTTGGGTTGAGATGTTAGATTAGATTCGAGTATAAGATTATGACACTAAATATGGCTTTAGCTTGTCAGCTATGAGCTGTGCATTTCAGGTTTGTTGTGTCCACACTGATGTAAATCAGAACTGCTACTGATTGACCCCTCCACAACATCATTTGGATATTTCAACAGCAAACAGGCTACTTATGCTCTGACACTCCTGTTGTATTTGCTCACTATACATGTGAGGACTATGTATTCTTGACTGTCTGTGTGCATGTGAGAGAGAGAGAGTACAAGGGAGGGGGGTAAAGAAAGAGAGAGCACTATGGTCATGCATGTGGCTGTGTGACCCCTGATGTTCATTGATATTCTGTTGGCATCAGCCTTCAGCACAGCCTGCAGAGCAGACAGACCCTCCTCTCTCTCAATCTCTCTCATATTTAGGGGAGAAATCCATCCCCAGAGAGAGAGAGAGAGAGAGAGAGAGAGTGAGACGATGATCTGCTGGGATGAGTCATGACATTGCAGATTAGGGGAAGAAATGCTCAAAAATGAAAATTGCGGGTGGTGGCAGGATGTTGAAGTGGTTTAGGGATTTTTGAGTATGTGCTGAATTTGGGCAGAGGGAGATGCCTTAAAAATTTAAGGGGAGAAAAAATGCAGTCTGTATAACATAAATACATGCTGCATCTAGTGTTTCTCACAGTTTCATCACACCAGTGGACTGCAGAAGAAAATGCTAGTTTTGCTTCCTTGCTACTGCTAATAACGATGACGAGAGGAAAAACAGGCAAGGAATGACGAGAAGAGAAAAGTGAAAGATAAAAGGTGAGGGGGTCGAGGCAGAAAATGAGAAAAGGACTAAATTACCTCTCCTGGTAACACATGAACGTTTCCTCCAAAAGCCACAAGGAGACCTGTTCAAGACACGCACTTTACAAAAGCCCCATCTGCTCTTTAATAGGATTTAATACTTAAGTTGTCACTGTATGTTGGACGTCTTCAGACCCCCCTGCAGTGCTGTGATGATGAAGATGTCACTAACGGCGTGATGGCAAAGCCAATCAGTTGACACACACTGGCCCATGTTAATTGTCTGCTAATTGTGTGTCACATGGAGAGTGTTATACAAGGAGCCGAGTAATTTGATGAAGAGGATATCATCAAGATATGATGGCCGATGCAGGGAGACTGAATGAAGCAGACAGGGGCAGGTTTACACACCAGTGCGTTTTATGAATTCAATGATGCAAATAAGCAAAGAAATGCAAATGCATAAACATCCAGCACATATTCAAATATATAAGCAGTCACACACTATTATTCAAACACATCAGTTAAAGCTCTTTTTTTTTTTTTTTTTTGCATTCTTCAGCAGTCACTAAGACCCTGTTTCTCTGGAGTTTAAATGCCACAGTAGTGTGTATTTCTCTCCTGAAACAGCATGGGAGTTGAGAAATGGCCAGTCTAAACAAATGAAGTGAGGCTTTAATCCACAGTTCTCAGAAATGGAGAATGAAAGAAAGAGAGAGAAGCTGGGGAGTGTACAGCCAAGTTAAAGACAAATGAAGCAAATTTATTTCAGAGCCCTGGCATTATGGGTGCCAACAGCGGCCAGATAAATGCGCGCGCACACACACACCTTCAGGGTCAAAGTAAAGGAAAAGATGGAGGGTTCAGTGTAGAAGGGATGAGGAAATAGCAGGGGAGATGAAACATACAGAATATAATAGATGATATGTCGAGTTCATGTAAATTCATTGTTTTCTTCTCTCCAAAGCCGAGGTCACATCTCCTCTTCCACATCTAACACTCCCTCCCTCCCTTCATCTATCCTCCAGGAGGTGGAGGGGTGGCAGATCTGCTCCGAGGTTCACTTTGCTACCTGGAGACCGACAGCCTCCCTCGGCCAGCCAATCAGAGGCTGTGAAAAACAGACTCCTGCTCGTCCATTGGTCCACTGCTCCCGGGAACTCATTCCACTATCAATGGCCGTGTCATTGTGTCGTCTGGCAGTGCTGAAGCCAATTATACTGCCCCCTTTCTTTGTTCAGACCTTTTCTTTTTCCAGCAATCCCCCTTCACGCATATAAGGGCAGCGACATACACACACGCGCGCGCACACACGCGCACGCACGCATACAAATCTCCCCCGACTCCCCTGAATGTCACAACAAGAGACTGAGGAAGTCTGGGAATCAAGAGGACCTGAAACTCATAGTAATGAGACATCATTATAGATCCCACCACAATTTGTCCTATATCCTTGACCTGACCTTAACCTGATCAAACCCACAACTATCAAAAAAATAAATAAAAAATCGCTTCTGGGAATGCCACTAGTCTTGCAGGCAATTGGTCAAAAACCCGCGAGAGTTGACAGATTTAAATGTTAACCTGATGATGATGCTTCATGAAAAGTCAGGGGATCATTTTTTACGATTAGTCCTAAAAAGAATATGAATGTGTTTTTCGTGGTGAAATGTCAAAATGCATGGCAATCCATCTAATAGTTTATCCAAACATTTCACTAAAAACTACTAAAAACGTCACCCTCATGGTGGGGAAAATGTTTAGATATGGCTCTGCAGAAACACTGCCAGCAGGATGACACAACATAGTTTATTGGGGTCTAATCAGTCATAATAAGGACCTTTAATAGACATACTGAAGAACGGTCATTGACTATGATGACAAGCCTCTCAAGCTATTGTATCAAATAACTTTGTCCTGTCTTGCTTAACTCTTCTGTGCAATAAAACTTAAAATACAGAAACAGAGTTGGCTTTCTCTCTTCTTACAGTTGCCTGTGGCAAACATGAACAGGATGTGCTCACATTGTTACACAGCCACGTGTGGTGTGTAAACACAAGCATGAGTGTAACGGACTATAAACACACATTCAGACACACCCATAGGCTACATCTACTCAATGGAGCAAATGTGCTAAACAAACTCACGCAGACGCACGCACGAAGGTTTTCTATTCTGAGAAGCTCTCACAGTGCTGTTGGAGTCTACAGCTTTTTAATCCAGAGAACTCCACTTTTGTCAGCTAATCACTTCATCATCGCCAGACTTCCTTCCCATCTACTCACTGTTTCGTTCCCCAAACCTCTTTCATCTGCTCTACTATATGTTGATTTCATTCATTCTCAAACCTCCACACTGTTTTTAATTGCAACTCCCACCCTCTCCCTCCCACTTTCCCAAACTCTTGAAGTCACATGAGCGCTCTTCTTCAGATTTAAGAAGATACCCCTTTATGATACCGTTTCCTTTTTATTGTGTAACAATAAAACTCATCTGTTTGTTAAAACCTTGATTTTAAAAGCCTCCTGAATCCCTTCATTTAGAAGCAAATCATATGACCCACAGTGGGCATATGATCAAAAGCTTTATGTTATCTCATGTAAGGATCCTCTTTAAACGGAGGGTGACGCTGAGTGAAGAGAGAAGGAGTAACAAAGAGAAAACTTTATACAACAACTGTGTCAACAAGTTAAAAGGGAAGAAAACAAAACATGAACCTGCATGTGGATGTATGGTGAACATTCCTACATTTCCTGTGATGTACTAGACAGAGTTTTGCTGCAAATTAAGTGTAATTAAAAAAGGGCAAAATTTGCTATTGCCTATATGAATGACCAGAAATTAAATTATTGTGTCATTTAAACTGCTGACAATGCGGGTTTACTGGCTGGTGTCATCACACATTTTTTACGTCTTCTTGAAATATCTAAGGCAGTAACATTCATGGGTGTTTTGTAGTCATTTTGATAAAAGTAGTACACATAAGGTTAAAATAATATATCCGTTTACCTTAAAACATAATTAAAACCTTGTAGGCAAATATTATGAAATACATGTGATTTGAAGTGAAGGCAAAGCATGTTTTATGCTCTAAAAGTCCTCAGTGTGTCCTAATGATTTAGGGATAAACCCACTTACTTTACTTTAAAGGTATATTTCAACTTTGTCAAAGCAGCTATTTAACACATGAAATAGCCTAATGTGTATGCACAGATTGAAATGTTTTCAGGAAAATGTCATTTAAAAGGTTTTATGATTATTTGCTATTATTACTAATATTTGTTGAGCTGCACTTATCAAAAGAATGAATCTTCTTCCATTCTACAACAAGGACATCCCCTGTACAGTTCTACCACCCAGAGACACACAAACCTCCAACCCTTATGTGGATAACACTATACAGTCTATAGGATAACATAACACACATGAGTGAGAAGCAAAAAGCTACTGGCCCTGTTATGGTTTTACTCTGATTAGGATCAGATGCTGGAGAATGGCTGCTTATGAGGATCTATTTGGTCTACAAAGAGACAGGAAGAGTAAGACAAACACATGGATACAAAGAAATGATGCACAGACATCTTGATTCACCAGTTTCTTTGTGTTTCATTCATTAATGGCCTACGTGTGTGTGTGTCCAAACAACAATTGTAAATAATGAAAGGAAGTCAGGGCTTTATGCTTAAATTAACAAGGCAGTTAATGAGCTGAAAGGATGCTCAGGTTCAGTAAAGAGCAGAGGCCTTTATTCACAGCACACAGAAAGGCTGGTGGGAAATTGATAGTTTGACACAAAATGACTTCCAAAAACAGAAGTCATTATTTCCTCAAACTCTCCATAACGTCAGA
>NC_060168.1:16754069-16764211 GCF_021292245.1 Micropterus dolomieu
GTTATCTCATGTAAGGATCCTCTTTAAACGGAGGGTGACGCTGAGTGAAGAGAGAAGGAGTAACAAAGAGAAAACTTTATACAACAACTGTGTCAACAAGTTAAAAGGGAAGAAAACAAAACATGAACCTGCATGTGGATGTATGGTGAACATTCCTACATTTCCTGTGATGTACTAGACAGAGTTTTGCTGCAAATTAAGTGTAATTAAAAAAGGGCAAAATTTGCTATTGCCTATATGAATGACCAGAAATTAAATTATTGTGTCATTTAAACTGCTGACAATGCGGGTTTACTGGCTGGTGTCATCACACATTTTTTACGTCTTCTTGAAATATCTAAGGCAGTAACATTCATGGGTGTTTTGTAGTCATTTTGATAAAAGTAGTACACATAAGGTTAAAATAATATATCCGTTTACCTTAAAACATAATTAAAACCTTGTAGGCAAATATTATGAAATACATGTGATTTGAAGTGAAGGCAAAGCATGTTTTATGCTCTAAAAGTCCTCAGTGTGTCCTAATGATTTAGGGATAAACCCACTTACTTTACTTTAAAGGTATATTTCAACTTTGTCAAAGCAGCTATTTAACACATGAAATAGCCTAATGTGTATGCACAGATTGAAATGTTTTCAGGAAAATGTCATTTAAAAGGTTTTATGATTATTTGCTATTATTACTAATATTTGTTGAGCTGCACTTATCAAAAGAATGAATCTTCTTCCATTCTACAACAAGGACATCCCCTGTACAGTTCTACCACCCAGAGACACACAAACCTCCAACCCTTATGTGGATAACACTATACAGTCTATAGGATAACATAACACACATGAGTGAGAAGCAAAAAGCTACTGGCCCTGTTATGGTTTTACTCTGATTAGGATCAGATGCTGGAGAATGGCTGCTTATGAGGATCTATTTGGTCTACAAAGAGACAGGAAGAGTAAGACAAACACATGGATACAAAGAAATGATGCACAGACATCTTGATTCACCAGTTTCTTTGTGTTTCATTCATTAATGGCCTACGTGTGTGTGTGTCCAAACAACAATTGTAAATAATGAAAGGAAGTCAGGGCTTTATGCTTAAATTAACAAGGCAGTTAATGAGCTGAAAGGATGCTCAGGTTCAGTAAAGAGCAGAGGCCTTTATTCACAGCACACAGAAAGGCTGGTGGGAAATTGATAGTTTGACACAAAATGACTTCCAAAAACAGAAGTCATTATTTCCTCAAACTCTCCATAACGTCAGACATGATAATACAAATAAATGCTCCATTTAAAATGAGGAGGAAGCTAAATCTATGCACTAAAACAATGTTCAAATATGCTAAAATCATTGCTGGCCTGAGAACACAACTGTGGATTGTTCTTGAAATTAGAAACTAGTCACATTTAATATTACTACATTATTACACACTGAACTGTGAACTTCAGGTTGGCGTGCTTAGAGGTTTGGAATGAAACCCTCATGTTTATTAGATTATCCAGAGTGTGAGCGCTTCATTCAGCTTTCCCTGGGGTGTGTGCTCTCCCCAGTGCTCTTCTCCCTCTACACCAACAACTGCACCTCAGGAGACCCACCTGTCAAACTCCTGAAGTTTGCTGACGACATAACGGTTATTGGCCTCATCCGTGCGACAACCTGGAGCTTAACACGCTCAAAACTGTGGAGATGATTGTGGACTTCAGGAAGAGCCCACCCACTCTGCCCCCCATCACCATACTCAACAGCCCTGTGTCTGCTGTGGAATCCTTCAGGTTTCTTGGATCCACTATTTCCCAGGACCTAAAGTGGGAGCCCAACCATCATCAAGAAGGCCCAGCAGAGGATGTACTTCCTGCGCCAGCTCAGGAAGCTCAACCTGCCTAAGGAACTGCTGATCCACTTTTACATAGCTATCATCCAGTCTGTCCTCTGTACGTCCATCATTGTCTGGTTTGGATCTGCCACCAAAAAGGACAGGGACAGACTACAACGGAGAGTCTGGACTGCAGAAAAGATCAACAGCGCCAACCTGCCCTCCATTCAGGACTTAAACATTTCCAGAGTCAGGAAACGGGCAGGAAACATCACTGCAGATCCATCTCACCCCGGACACAATCTGTTCCAGCTTCTCCCCTCTGGTAGGTGCTACAGAGCACTATACGCCAAAACCAACAGACTCAGGAACAGTTTCTTCCCACAAACCATCACTCTGATGAACAGCTGATTTTTGACTGATGGTGTCAGGAGCAATTCTTGTGCAATAACCCAGTAACTCTGCCTCTAATCAGCCACCTGTTTACTGGCCAACATTTATTATTTATTCACCGTTCTCTATTTCAGTGCTGTTCATACGGTTATATTGTAGATACTGTATACCAAATCCACATACCTTAAGTCATTACTCCTGCACAAAATATTTATTTAATCCAGCATCCTTTGCACTATGCTTCATTGCACTGTGTATATGTATGCATGTATATGTACCTGTATATCACATCCACCTCCGACATGTACATAATACTGCATCCTTTTCACTCTGCTCACTGCACCATTTGTCAATATGTCTATATTGTTTTTGTTCACAGTGTGTATATTGGTTGTTGACGACACTGAAGTCTGTGTCTGATTTTATTTTAGTATAAGTAAGCACATCGTGAGCAATGTACAATCCAGAGTAAAATTCCTCGTATGTGTACACATACCTGGCAATAAAATGATTCTGATTTTCACTACCACAGACTGGCCTGTACACAGAGCAAAGGAGTGCAAATTTGACTTCACTTTTCTGGGGGATTTAACTTAACAGTCCGGCCAGAGAACAAAGGACATAGTTGATGTTTTTGTCTGTCTGTTTTAAATAAAAAACAGAACATTTCAGTCTATACAAGCTGCAGTCAGTGAGTATATATCTTGTCAGAAATTGTCAATGATTCACGAGATGTGGAAGGAAAGAAAAGATCAACTCACCTGACAGAACAAAGCTGAGGCCTGGGAAACTTCTCCAGCTATTTTGAGTATCTGGTATGACACAGCAGGGCATTCACAGAGCAGGCCAGTGCTGGCTAGGCTGACCAAGTCATGAATTCAGACGGTTTAATCTACTCTCAGAGAGCACATAGAGGTCCAAGATGGTGAGATGGAAGACGAAGGTGTGTTTCCTCAGAATGAACTGGGTGCTCTGTCACAACATCTGAAGTGGGCTAGCATCACTCTAAAAGTTGCAGGAAATCTCAACACTCTGGCCTCACTTAACCATTTTATTCCTTAGGCTTACTGACACAAACATCAATATGAAGTAAAAAAGGTGAACAGTTTCTGTGTTTTGGGAGTTTCACGGTCAGTTTAGATGCTAGTCACGGAAGTGGAAGCGGAAGAGATACTGGAGCGAAGGAGGACGTTGTCATACCGTATTAGTGACGGTGACGGAAGGGTTGGAAGAGAAATGGAGCGGGGACACAAATGATGAGAAAACAACCTAGGGCGTCAACTGTCTAACATGAGGGATCGTGCTGAACACTGGTAATCAGTGTTGGAAATGTATCTGGAAACTCTGGAGCCATGGAAAAGCCTGGAATTTGTCTGTAAAAATAACTAAATCCACTGTTTATTCATTCTTCTGCTGTCATTTGGCAATAAAATGTGAGTTTTACAGAGGCAGAAACTATCTGGTGTTTTACTGCACAACGTGTCTACATGAGAGGGAGGGACAAGAGCAAGAAAGATGTAGGGAGAAATGTGCTACCAAAGGAATTCACTTTGGCAAACACACAGGAATACAACGGAGCTAGAAATCACACACACACTAAAATTTGACCACATTCACACTTTTAACATGTTACATATAATCTGACATGACTAAAGAATGAGCCAGTCACATCATTAAATTAATTAAGACATTTTTAATAGTTCTGTGTAGCAAACAGATTGACTATGTGCATTATTCTGTATACATAGAGCAATCACCAAAAAAACAAAATGTCTCCATTCAAATACATTAAAATAATCAACCATAAAAATTCACATAGAAAATAATCTCTTTAAAAAATTACTTAACAAAAGGAATGACTCGAATTAGAAAACAAAAAATATTCCAGTGATGTTTTGATATCCTTTTATAATCTTTCTCCTTAAAGTTGAAAACCATTTTTAGTATCTCACAGAATCACCTGGCACGGTCCACCTGAAGAGATGGGCAGAATATCGTGTAACATTCAACAGCAGTTGGTCTATGATATATGTTGTGCTTGACAGCAGACGCAGCAGTCTTTGCACCTAATTATTCTGTTACTGGATTAAAATGAAAATTTTCTCAATCACCAGCTATATGAAGCACTAATCTTGAATCAGTGGATTAATAAAGAATAGTAACTACATGCTGGGGATGGCTACAGTATTGTGTTTGCATAGGAATAAATATTGCATGGAGCAGCTGACATCACCGGGCAGGATTCCTGTCAGATATTACAGCACAACATCATGGCAACATGTATGCTGATGGCTACTGAATACAAATAATAGCAAGGCCAGACATTCAGGAATTGCTGCAGTTCAGTGGGAGGGAAAATGGGTGAACACAGACACACACACACACACACAGATAACTGAACACACACTTACTTGTCTCTGCAGTTTTTGGGCATTTTTCCAGTGCTATATCGTCGGCAGCAAGACCACAAAGCTGTTTATGAAACCTAGCATTTATGACAGCATGGTCGGTACCATGCAGTAATTACAGATGGCAACATACACGCACAAACTCAAACCTACAAGCACAAACATGTATGAAGTTGATGTGTGCGCACAAAACTAAATATAGGTAGCGTCACACACTTAGATATTTTATATATATATATATGCACACAGGCATGTAAACTGCTCAGGCTAGGTTTTTTTTTTATATGGAAACACCCCTTTAAGTTTTTTGGTTTAACTAACTGTGGAGGAACTTTCTCCTCCCATGTAACTCTACTTCCCTCTGGGGTTTATGGGAATGTTCACGTATGTAAGCAGACTTTCTTCATATAACTGTGGTGGGCACATGTGGTAACATGGCTTAGCTTGTGAATGCACACCAGTGAACTAAATCCCTTCTCAGTAAATCTAAATACAGTGAAACAACCAGGTGATGTTGCACACACCAGGCCAGTGCAAACTGTGACTGGACAAAATCTGGGAGTGAAATGAAAAGACTGGATTTCAATTGGTTGGCACGTTTTTCAATAATACAGCAAAATGATTAACATTTACAAACAGTAACATACAGTATATCAGACAATTACAAAGCAATATGTTTCATAGATTAAAAAAAAGACAATGTGAAAACGCGCAAAGTGGTCTTGGCCTGGAACATCCAGAGAAAACTCTGAAGCACCTGCAGGATATGCTAAATTCCAGACATTCCCAGTCTAAATTTAAGATTTGGAAATAACCACAAACAACAAAAAAAAGAAGCGTGGATCCCTCCTGAGTAAGACTTTAAAGTTGCTCAAGATGCCCTTTAATGAATAACAGGTGACTCAAGTGATGTAGAAAACCAAATACATGAACAGATATGTGCACATGCCAAAGAAAGCAGTTAAATCTTAATAATGACATTGGCAAAGATCCAAAGGTTGATGAGGGACATCGAGGGGTCATGGCTGAAATGAGAGCCCAGACCTCATCCTCTGCCTCTCCCTGTCCTCCTTGAAGACACAGTCAATGCTACCCTAATGATGATGGTCCTTTTAAGACAAAGGTCAGAGAGTCTCTGCCTTTTTTTTTCAGTAAAGTAATCTCGGATTGATATTGGCCCCTGGAATGGCTACGAAATACATCTGTGTTTGGATATCACTGACCTCTGAGTAAAAAAACCTCTTGCCCCGGTTGCCTAATGGGACCGAGGGGTGGCAGCCTCCAGTAACTCCTCTAGTGACTCTGCTCCTCCTAGATCAGGCTCGTCCTTCTCCTCTGTCTTTTTCTTCTTAGTGGGCACTTTGCTGAATGAAGGCGTGTCTTCCTGCATCAGCTCTTTGGCCAGGATGCTGGTCACTGCATGACCAGCTCGTCTGTGGTTGGCTGGGAAAGACAAAGAAACCGAGTGAATGAGGTGAACAAATAAAGAAATAAGAAACTAGGTGTCATGTTTATATCATCACAAGTCCATGCAGATATTTCAGTGCATGCCACGAAGTGACAAATTGGATGTAGAACATGTCAGTTAGCCATACAACACCACACCAGCAGCCAGGATATTTAACATTGTTCACTGCAAATGAATAGAGACAACCAGTTCAATTAGTTACCACGCTGACAGCAACAAGTATTTGCCTCCAAGAGCATCACCAGGCTTGTGTTTTGAGTGATAAAACACAAAATGGATGCTCCCATTCTTTCCAATGTACACACACACACACGTGCATTACCATGACACACAAACGGCTTAACGGTATGGATTAGTGTGACATCTGGAGCAACTCACTGCTAATGTCAGATTAGACTCAACTTGATCCTGACAAGGTGGAAAGGATGAGGGAAAGAGGGACGAGGAATAAGGGACATTTAAAGGAAGAGGAAGTGGGACTGAGATGAAGGAGTAAAAGCAAGGAGGGAAGGAAAGGGTAACAGAGGACGGAGGGATGAGACACCATGGGGATCAGGATGATTCATGCGGTGGGAAGATTAAAGAGGCAGGGATGAATGAAAATGAGATGGACATGGATGGAGAGACTGAGTGAGAGGAGGAATGTAAGGAATGACTAGTAGTAAAAAGGACCACAGATAAATAGTGGATGCAGGGAAGAAAGAGTAGAGATGCACAGGGACGGAAAGAGAAACAGAGCGAATGTGACAGATTGTGCCCTGAGGTTTTTATTCTTCTACCTGCTTACTCTATTTCCCCTCCTCCCACACACACACACACACACACACACCAGCCTTGCCTTTATCTCTCATTCCCTCCCTCTATCCTTTCCACTCTTCATTCTCCTGTGTGGGAGGACAGCTGTGCAGCAGCGGCCATTTTGAATTATATAGGTCAGTGGGAGATTGTGTTTGCTGTTATTGTATGCCTTTTATGTTTAGAACGCTTCCCTCCTCAGGCAAAAGAGGCAAGTAAAAAGTTAGCATCAGTACACAACATTTGTTACAAGCACACACATCAATTTAATGTGTTCCTGTGATACTGATTAGAAAAAAAACAGGTCGTCATGATGCACAACCACAGAAATACACATGCAAATGAACCATGGTAACACAAACTAAAGTTTTGACACATGGTTCTCAGAAAAAAAAAACAACAACAAAAAAAAACACACACAAAAAAAAAGTTACCAAACAGGTCTCCAGAACTAGCTGTGACAAAGACACAATTGAGTCTGTGGAGAAAGAGGAGGGGAAGGATTTAGAGTCATGTTCACAGTTGACTTGTCTTCTTTATGTGTGAGGCTCAGCTGGACTGATCAGCACAGACAGCTGGGGTGTCAAATTATCACCTCACATACTTTCTTGGAGAGAGACACAGATCACTCTTCATCTCTTAGAAACACGTGGAACACTTCATCTCTTTTTCAGTCTACTCTCACATTCGTCCTACCATATCTATTTCCGTCCCTTTCCAAGCCTCTCCCTTACTCATAAACTAACTAATTAGAAATTATGCAAATGGCCCATAAACCGAGAGAAAGAGTGTGCGTCAGTGTGGGAGTTATTCTGTGTGTACGTGTACTGTGTCGAGCCTGTCCTAAAAAAATCAAACCCGCAGAGGAAAGCTCTTCAAAGGCTGTCAACCCAGCTCCTCTCCTCTCTCATCCTCCTCCACTCCCTCTTCAGAGAGAAGACAGAGAGAAGGAATGGAGAGAGGGATAAGAGTCAGGATCAGAGGGTTGTTGCATTGGAAGCAGCATGGGAAAAAGATGAAGTTAGACAGAAACCTGTGGATTAAAGTAATGAGAGGAAAATTCTCAGATGATTTTCTCTATATTTAAACATAATTAAAATACATGAACAAACAGCCTCAGGAGCAAATGTCATCACCTGATAGGCAGTATTAAATAAGCATATCAAGTTAGTTTCAACATTTATCACATTACATAGATAACACATCAAATATGAAAGGGGCTTAAAAGAAGAGGCTGGCCATATTCTATATATCGAAATCTTTGAAAACAGGTCAGTAGTTATATATACACTTTCCTTAAAAATGGAAACTAGTTTTTCTAAAACTTTAGTTTAAAGTTACTATAATTAAAATGGAATAATAAGAACAATAAGTACAAGTAGAAGAAGTAGAAAAAGTTGAAGAAAAGAAGACAACATACTTTATTAATCCTGCTAGTGGAAATTCAATTGTTTCACTCTGTTGTTATTGTTATCACCACCACCATCATTCACAGAGGTCCAAAATACACACACACGGACAAACAGGATCTATACACGTGCATTAACACATGGAGAGATTTCAGAGTGAGAGAGCTGCCATGTAGTCAGGCGCTCTGAACAGTTGGGGGTTCAGGGACTTGCTCAACGGCACTTTCAGCACTGCCCAGGAGGTACCTCTCCAGCTACCCATCCACATGACTGATACGGTGATGCACACTCGAACCAGTGACCTTCTGGTTCCCAAGTCAAATTCCCACGGACTGAGCTAGTGCTGCCCCTACTAGGAGTAAATAGTGCATTTATTGGGGACAATAAACACAAAACACTTGTGGTACTGCAAAAGTAGAACAAAAATCGCTGGAGTAGCCCTTTAACACGTGGCACTTCAAACATAGCAAGTTTTTGGATATGACCCACATGCTGAGAATTTCCTGTGATGTTGACTAAACGATCCATGCACTTGGCATGAAGCCTGGTGTGTGCAGCAGTAGGAAATGAGACGTCAGGACTCACAACAAAGACTGTTTAGGTCTGTTTACTGGTGGGAGTGAGACTGAATGCACACTGAGGGGCGATCAGAGGCACAAAGAGTGTGGTGAAAAGATCATCTGTAACACATTACACTCCAGGAGATGCAATAATGACTGCCTAATGAGGGAAAGAACGCTTTGTTGTACTGTATGTGACTGCTGCCCTTATGAGAGGAGATCATTTGCAGACAAGCTAGCAGAGGGCAGGCTGAGACCAGAAGGTAACGAGAACTAGCTCTGAATACCCACCTCTTGCCTACCGTGCACCTTAATGAAGGGGAGATCTGCATGGTGTAATGCTAATGGTTGACAAGGAAGAAGCCATCTTTATGCTCTTGGTTTATTGTCAGTAGAGCAGCTGCAGCAAAGCCACAGCCACATGACAGCATGGTAACAGTGCCACGACTAGCACGATGGAATATTTGCAGATGCAGGCTGAACCTACATCAGTGTCTCCAACTTAGCAGGGACTTATATCACCCTCCTCAGGCCACACTGCGTATCACACTCCTGCTCTACACTAGAGGACTGTGGGAAAGAGTAACGTCATCTAGCACCACTACTGGCTTGTGTCTGTGGGTTAGTATTGATGCGCAAGCTCAACTGGTGCACATCTGTGGCTTTCTGGTCTGTATTGTTTCAGTGGGTGTTAAGTATGCATGTGACATCACCACTGCATCAGCAATGGCTTGATTGATCAATGCTCTCCTATTGGTCTGAATTATCTCTCCTGTGAGAACATCTGTGAAAGCACGGATCTTTGTAGGGGTTGTCTTCTTCTTTTGTATGAGCAGAGCCTCTGCAGAGCCAGCGTGTGCCTCTATTGTTGCTATCCCCTTTATCTCAGTCTTTCTGTTGTGACTGGTTCTTTGTCAACTTGTTGCTACTGTGATGGGTTGCTCTGGAAAGGGTCATGACCCAGCAGATGGGTCCTATATTGAGTGTTTAGAAACGTCATTCCTCTACACACGAGTGCCCTTAAATTGCTTTAAACACGTACACACACAAATTAGCCTAATGTTGCCAAGCTGACAAGACTGTATTCATACAAAACAGACCATAACTATCTAAAGTAGAGAGCCAGAGTGTGATAGTGCTTGAAAGGATATAAGGCTGTCTGTCCTCTGGAACCTAGCATTCCTTTTTTAGGTGTATGTATTAGTACGCAAACACCAATGTGTGTCTTGGTATTGGCATGCAAGCATCTGGTGGTTGCGTTTTGTTTGTATGTGTGTAAAGGGGGGGGGGGGGGGGGGGG
>NC_060168.1:16764231-16782431 GCF_021292245.1 Micropterus dolomieu
GGGGGGGGGGACAGACAGAGGGTAAACAGCTGAGGATACGCCTGCAGTCTGCTCATTCTACGTACACACACAGTGAGCTGAGGTACAGGTCAAAGGTGATAGCGTATATAGCCTCTGAAGCCTCGTGGCCTTCCATTCAGTGATACTGCTGTGACACAATGAGCATGGCAACACACTCAATGGGCCCTCAGTAGTCCTTTAACACCAAGTTGGTGACGTTTGCAGTCACCAGCTGTGAGGGGAATAAAGAAAGAGGAGGGGAAAGGAGGGGCACACTTCACATAATGGAGACCATAATATATTTGACTGTTATTCCAAGTCATAACATAAGGTGGTCACAGAAAGTTGGTAGCAGTTTGTGTTATTTTTCAGCCTGTCTTTGTTCACTGTTTGATGTCACACAGCCTAGCCCAACAGCTCTGATAAAATGTTAAAAAAGGGACTATTATTAGCTAATAATTTTACTATTCAGGTAGTCATGGACATTTTGGATAAGAAATCAATATAGTCCACATGTATCATAATTTATTTATTTTACATAAATGTATGTAAAATAAACAGTGTTAATGAGATTTACTCAGACTTACTCAGAAGATGAACCGACCAAAAAAAATCCTTGTGCGTTACTATGACAAAGAGTTTTAAAGGTCTGTACCTGTGATGTGTGTCATGTGTCAATTTTGTGTTGTATTATCTATGGATATACACTGTTGCTAAAACAGGCCACATTATGAAGGTGTTTTAAAGCCATGGAAAGACTTAAAATGTCAATGTATTTATCATGGAACCTAATGTACACATCTGTGTTTGCTCAGTGGATGACACGCTCACATCCTGAGCCACCGCTGCCCAACTTCGGCCAAGTGAGTTTTCACCTACCACTTTGCTGTGAGAGGAATGGTGTGTCCTTATTTACCTGCCCTCCTGTGCTTCTGACCACATCTGGGACATGCTGATTGTAATCAGAAATGCTTGATCATTCCCACGACAATCTTTTAGTGTGAGCAAATGAACAAGCTGAATTCTAACTCTTGAGACATTACATATGTTAATACGGACAGTAATGTGAGATGCACTCTGATGAAACAATGTCTGGGCTTTGTCATGCCTCAGTAGCTTGATGCACACATTAGCATTCTATTAAAAAATAACCAATCTCCCTGAACATACTAAATGTTTAACTAACCCAGAGTTAAGAGATATTTGATAGAGCAGCAAGACAGATCCACCACATTCATGGATAATCTTCTTCATTATTTATTATAATTACTATACTAATAACCAGAACATGCTTAAAGAACTTAACCACAATCGTAATTAGGGTGAGTACATACTTGTTCTCAATTGGGGGAAATCTTATGTAATGCTTCATTATACTTAACATTTATACTCCAGATGAATTATCATTTCTGAAGTGAAAACAGGCATCTTGACGCCAACGTTATTCCCGATTAATACTCCAGTTTCCTTAAATGCGGACGTAATTAGCCTAAGCACTGTTTTTTAATATATCAAGGTGACTGTGTTAGGATATCAGGCGGATGAAACTCCAGTTTTAATGTATGGTTTCAATGCAATTTTGCTTAATTATAGATCAGAGGATGAACATTACGTGACATCGGACAGGTAATAGCACTAAACACGGATGGACAAAAAATTTAAATGAGTAAGATGAGAAACTGGTTCAACTGGCCTCAGGGCTAGTGGCATGTTGTTCAAATGCATCTATTTTGACAGAAATCCTTCCATGACTCAGTCACATTTTTGACCTGACAAATCCACTCTTCTGCCCTGTATGCTGCACATTTTACAGCCGTATTACACATTATGGAGCAAGCACTAAAAATACATGCGTACATGACCTGGATAGTGTTTTAGCCTGCTGATACAGGCTGCCTGTGGAGCCAGTGGTGCCAGATATGTATCAGTTGAGCCAAAGTCAGGATGTGCCTCCCCCTACTTCAGCTCCACTAAATTAAGACCTCTGACTCAACCAACACACACAGACACACTCCTATAGTGTAGCTGAAGGACTTAAGGCTCTTCCCGGGGCTAAGAAACAAACTAACTAGAAAGGAGCAGTCTCAAAACATAAGTGAACAAATCCACAGCGAGGCTTCACACCCTCCACATCAGCCACGGAAAACCCTGAACTTTGGCAAAGGAAAACAAAAATGACAAGACGAGGAGGAAAAGAGGAGACAGAAAGGAGGCAGTGAGCAGAGATGTGATACATACAGCCTCCTATATTTTCATTTTCTTTCCTACCACAGACAAGAGTTTTTTTCTCTCTCTCTCTCTCTCTCTCTCTCTAACACGCATGTTAAGGTATTTCCTGTTATGAATGTGAGGTGGCCAAACAGTATTATGGGTGACTGACTGAGCCCCTTAAGTGGGCCCCTTTTTTCTCATACAGTGCTCCTTTTGTCGCTTCTCTCTCAATTTCCTCCTTTCAATCTTGTCACAGTCCGTTCAGTGGTGATGAGCCTGAGCCATTTGTGATTAAAGAGAGTTTACTGCACATATTTTCTCAGTGTGACTTAGTGGACCACTGAGGACCACTTGCCAGAACCCTGTTTAATTGCTATGCATAATTAGAGCTAAAAGGCTATGTAAATTAGTTTAGTGATTGACTTAAAGACAGAAAGAAAGAGAGAGATAAAAGAAAGAAAGAAAGAAAAGTAAGACAGAGAGAAAAAACGAGAGAGAAAGAAAAAAGAAAAATAAAGAATGCTGCAGAGTGCTCTAAGCAATTCCACTCTGGAGCACCGCTTCACATCTGGCTTCTATTGAGAGAGGTATTGGGTTGCACACACTCTTCCCGGGCCTCTGTTATGTGTGAATACTCAACCCACACATGAGTGCATGTAAGCATGCGCGCGCACACACACGCACCCACTCACACACACAGGCTCTCTCTCAGTTAATGGGCACTGGACACTTTCCCACTCACATGGTTACACACAAGTTCCCTACTACCAGGTGTCATGTTACAAAGTTACTATCCTAACAGCTCACAGTGCCTCGTTTTCATTTACCATTTCATTGTCCCCATAATGTCCTACATGTACAAGTTTAAAAACAGAAAATAAAAGTAAGAGAAAAATACTCGTCTCCAATAAGTGAATGTAACTGGATTGGGCAGTGGGACAGACAGCGGAGTAAGTAGCTAACCAGATTACTGGCCTGCCTCTATGAGCTTAGAGTGAATAACATGACCTGAATGAATCAATACAGGCTGGAGTTATGCTCAGGAGTATGTCCTCACATACAGGACAAGGACTTCTGTCTGGCACAGTAATGACGGGAACAGTGTTTGATGAAATGGAGAAACTGATTTAGATAGTGTAGATTTTATGATAATGATATTTTGTGTACATGTTAACAATGAGCTAGGGTTTCAAAAGTGTATGTGCGCTGGAGGTTTTAAGTTTTCACATCACACTAGTGTAAATTCAATATGGGGCTATTTAAACTCAGATTTAAGGTGAACACAAATGTTTCCTCTTTAGCAGATTAATCTGAAAACAGCCTTATAGTGTCAAACTGATACATGTACAATCATCATTCTACAAAGTAAAGGTCAAGGATCCAAGTGAAGTAACAATAAGCAAAACACTTTATTGTGTGGCAGGGGACTTTAACAATTCATATTTTCTTCATACTTTAGCCAGTTGTTAAAATATGTTGCCCACTCACTGATCCCACTTCCTTAAACTTTCTACCCACACTCTGGTTTATCCTCCTCAGCTCTACATTCATATTCCTCTTATATTTTCCAATTCCACAACCACACCCTCACCAGTTGTCCGTCTCCTAAGTATCCTGCTGCCCACATGCACCCTTAGCACCCTCCCTCTTCTCTTGTTGTTATGCCAATCATTGGTGGACTTGCCTTTGCCCCCCCGTAACCATGACCAGAGCATACTTCCAAAACCACAGTCTCTGAGCCATGCGGCAGATGGAACAGAAACAGGGGGACACAAACAAATCTGTTGTTGTGTGTTGACAGAAACATAGAGACAGAGAGGAAGAGGGAGATGGAAAAAATGAGTCTCATATGCTACACGTGTTTCTGGATAGTATACATGGTGTGTGAAAGGAAACAGAAGTCTGTAAATCAAGTAATACAAGATGCTTTGAAACATCTGCATGTTTTGTGAAGATTTACTGGTCTGCTTGTGAATGAGTACCTGCTTGGCGTGGCCCTCTCTTTCTCCTGAAAGCAGCGCCGGACTGCAGCGCCTCCAAAAGGCCATCCATGATACCCGTTTCATCACCCTCTGTAAACACAGCATCAAAACATAACATCAGCAATGCATCAACAAACACTGGATTAAATCAATATGTGGAGTCACATTTCAACTTTTATTTATATCACACATATACACACACCACTCCATTATCACAATCATGTTATTTTAAATCAATACAACCCTGACATATACACATTTTCTTTACCAAGACCTGATGAGTAATTAATGGTTTTTCTAAACCCTCTACCTATCGCTGTTCCTCTTAGACACGCCAACACAGCCACGTGAGCAAATTAGCAACATTAACCCAGATAGGCAGTGACCTAGTTCAGCTACTGTCATTAATAGGGGCTACACACTGGACTTTCTGGGAGATAACCTCTACAGCACACAAACAGCTGTATAGCAAACACCCCCCCCCATCCCTTAAATCAGGGAAGGGGGCCATGGCAATGATGCTATGTATATAAGTGTGTGAGTGTCGTAATAATTGTTTTGTGGGCAGGATTCAGTGGCACAGCTCAGCGCTCAAGCAGATGGTTTTAATTATTTATATTTGGACCTGAACAGAGACACAGAGGGGTCTGGAAAAAAGGGGCAGTGAGGTTGGGGGGTTAAAGGTTTATGTCTTCACCTCCCCAACCCCCAAACTCACACACACACACACACACACACACACACAATATATTTAATCCTGCAGTAAGCCATGAAGCAGATGGCCTGTGGTCTCGCCTGTCACATCAGAGAAAGTCTCTCTCACACACTTCCCAGGCCTTCCATAGCTCAGATACACCCCTCAATGTCCATGTACTGAAACTGCACAGATAGTTCAGAAGGATGTAGGCCATGTTTTTCTCCTTCCGGGGAAACACATCTGGCACATCTCCACTCACACTAAATCACGTGGTTGACTTAAACCGCTGGTGGAAGCACACAGACACACAAACCTATTTGTGAATATGTACTGGAGGCAATCAAGAGGCCAAACAATGACCAGGCTTTGTATAAAACAGGCTTACTGTTGACCGAGTGAACTCTGAACTAAGCTAGAATGAATGAGGGACGTTACTGTATAGAATACATTGAACTCTAGTGTTTCTTTGCAAGTGTGGCCTAGGGTAAGGCTATTAGATAAAGCCATATATGAGTCTTCTTTATCAAAGTGAAGCTTTACAATGTTTGGTTTGTTAATGATTAGTAATAGGGATAATATTGGGGGAAACACACTTGTTGGGTTCAATCCCTTGTTGATAATCATGTGCTCTTGTTAATCCACATGACTTTCTGTGGAACAGATATCTGGTTAATGGGGTTATTATTGACAATCAATATTGAAATGGCCTCAAAAAGTGATGGTGGCGTAGTCAGACTCAGTACAACAACCGTATGGATTGGGAACAGCACAAGCACAAACACTCTGTACACACACAACAGCGCATGACACACAGCAAGGTACTGCCTGAAGCAAGTAAGAACATAAGACGGATTAATTAGTGTAACAGCATTAGATCATGAGCTCTTAAACACGCCTTTTTGGATCTGATCTATATTGAATGCACACACACACACAGACACATTTATCTGACACACACACAGAGGGAGGACAGGATCATGTATGGAGCATTAGTACCCCTAAAGGATGTTCACACAATAGGACGTGGGGAGATGAATGGAAAAAAAAACAGAAGTAACAATAAACACAGACATATAAACAGAGAAACTAGTTAGTAGTATGAGATAGAAAGACAGTGTTCAAGTGGGTTGGACAGAGTTTTCCTAATGTGCCATGATTGTGCCCCTCTTTCACGGCAGCCTGGGGAGAGACATCAGGCTACCCAGGCTTATCCTATCTCATCCACCAGCTTACCCTGTGCTTTTCTGCTCTCCTCCTCATTCCCCCTTTTCTAAGAGACATCAACACAGTCTAATCCCCAAGACAACATCTGCTGCCCTACTCTCTGCATTTCCTTCCCCTCCCCCACGCTACTCTCTCACTTACTCGCTGTGTGGAGCACGAGCACTCCTAGTGGCAGTTCCCATACCAGCATCAGTGTGGGTGTGTAAATCTAACATGCACACACCCTTTGCCACATACAAAACAGCACACAGCCTCATACAATATTTTACAGACAGTACTGACACCTAGCTGTAGAAATAAGAATAAGTCAGTTGCCAAGTTGTCTGGCATATTTCCAAAGATGAGTGTATGACAACCAGGGATAGATTTTTCCTCACAGTGGTAGACAATATTTATCGGAGAAAATTAGAAGATCTTCTACTTAAAGCACATATAGTGAATGTGGCATCCAGGTACTTTGGCAGTCTGGTGCCCTGAATCCTGAACTTCCATGTTTCATAAGAGCCAAATAGAGCCAAATTAAAAGCACTTAATGATTAGATTATTAAAAGATGACATAAGTAATAATCTAATAAGAGTCTCAGAAGACTCTTATTATTCATAATAGTTACCATCACATGCTTAGCACATGAACAAAGTGAGGCTCCACTGAGTGAGCGTCTGTCTGTCTGACTCACATAGGAATGACAAGGCCACAAATGGCAAACACACACTGACCTTCCGGGGTTTAACCAATAACTGGGATATCATGTTTACAGAGAGACAGAAAGTGAGAAAGAGGAACATTCAAAGATAGTAAGGGTATGTGACTGCATGGGTGGCAGAGTAGTAGAGAAAAACGAAACAAAGCAAATGTGAGTGTGTGAAAGTGTAGCTGCTGAAAAGAACCTTTGTGTAATAGCCATAGAGTATGAGGGTTATAAACAAACACAGAACAAAGACCAGGTGTGTCAATGCCAAATTTGTCTGTGGCTGAATTCAAATTGAGGAGTTTTGAATGACTCCAAGCCACAGAGGCAGTCAAATATGCCACCTGTATGTAAATGATCTCTAGCCCACTAATGCACATACACACACTCATCTTTGAAGCACTATTATGTTCCTTTCGCGCATGCCTCTAGAGGCTGAACATGAAATTTGACAACCTTACTTTCTATCACAAAATGTCTGCTTTCAACACAGAGACAAAATATTGCAAGTAGAGCCTCAGTGCTTTCTGTGGGTTATAGTGCCCTTTAAATGAATGGCAGACACAGGCGGAGGTAAGGGGAAAAAAGAAGAGGGAGTGATGAAACAAAAGCAAGAAAGAGAGCAGAGGAGAAGCCAGCTGGAATGTGCAGCACTAGGAGAAAGGCAAGAAAGACTTTTTGTAAGAGAGGTTCACAAAACAGACACATAGATAAACATTCTTAGGCTTACACACACACACACACACACACACACACACACACACACACACAGCGCAGAAACACTTGGCCAGAGTTCTCCAACGCGTAGGTAAAGCAAAACAAACATTCTCAAGAAGTGATGTTGTAACACACATACATACACATATACACAGACTGCATTGAGGCTGTAGCAGATTTTGACTGTGGAACTGTAGAGTCCCAGGAGAACTCGACTGGAGCCAGAGAGAGGAGGAATGTACTGAAACTAGGTCACAGTCTGAGAGAAAGGGGAAAAAGTGCCTGTGCATAAATGTGCATCTGCAAGTCAGGATTTGACAGTGTGTATACGAAGATTAGAGAGTGAGAATTTGTGTGTGTGTGTTACACAAGACAATTATAAGTATAACAGCATCTCACAGAAAAGTGGAAACATGTTTTTGGTGCTAAAGAGATTTAGGCGTTCAATCAGCTCTCTATTGTGGAGGTAAATCCCCTGTTCACTAGAGAAGTGAAAAGAGGTCAAGCGGTTCATTGTGTACATCCTTCTTGTCCTCACGTTACTTGCTTACTTCAAAACACACTTCATCTACATTAGATTAACTCCGGGCAATAAATACTGATGGGTCCTTCTACACACACACACACACTCCTCAGAAGCGTGGACTCTGACTGCCCCCAACTGGAATCTAAGGGAAACACAGACAGAGTGGTGGACTGTTTCTCTTTCAGTCACACGCAGGTAAACATATATGATCCAGCAATTGTGACCTGCGTTGATGTCAAGCAGCTGGTTCTTGAGTTTCTCCTCCTTCTCCTTCTCCGCCTTTTCCCTGGCCAGTTTGGCCTTCTTGATCTTCTCTTCAGCCTCTTTCCTCTTCTGATTCTCCTTCACTGCTTGCTGATTGGGGGGAGAAAGAGAAAAGGAGAAAATATCAGACAGTGCATGTATGGAAATTACGTTTTAGTGTGATGGTGTGGATAACCTAGCGTGAAAAGAAAGTGATCCTTAGAACAAAATTCAATCAGACAGATGTATGACGGATCTGATGGATATCTGTGTATGTGCTGAATGGCAGTTATCTACAATAACTGGTAAAACAAGTTACCTCCTGCCCTCCCAAACGCCACATTTACAGTTGATGTATAAACTGACAATATAATGAAGTCACTCTCATTCATTATTATGTCAATACACACAGGTGTACAGCAATATTTGTCTTTCTAGTTTGACAATTGTCTTTCATCTTAATTTTTTTCAACTCCACTTGTGTGTCTGTCGTATGTCTTTGTATGTGAAACTATTTGATATGAGGGTTTTAGTTAAGAAAACCACACTTGTGCCCTTCACAGTTCAGACTTCAGTTAGTTAATTCACATGCTCATAAACACACCTGGAACATGTTTTTAAAGGTGTTAATGTCGCCAAAGAATTCCTCTATGGAGATCTTTCTCGGGTCAAAGACAAAGTAGTCTCCCAGGTCGTTATATTGCTTCTCCATATTCTTATGCAGCAGATCCAGCTTCTCATACTGCTCTTGGGCGAGACTCACAAAACTGTGGAGACGCAATGTTAAGGAACATCGGACCACAGCCTCTGTATTTTAATAATATATAGAAATGATAATTCAGGATGACAAGGTTTATGGTTTGAATATTCTGGCAAAGCAATCAATATTTTAAATATGTAACTGAATAAAGAGGATATGGACATCTTCTCCACAAAAAGGTCCTTGTCACTTTGTGGAGGGGGGAAGGTTTCCAGATCTTTTTCCAGGTTCTTGATCTGACGGCCCATCTGCTCAAGGTTCTTCTGAACTGTCTCTGCAGACACTGGAGGAGACAGAGGGGAAACATTAATGATGCAGAGCAGCTACATTGGTACACCTATATATGATAGCACACTGCATCAATAAGATGAATGTAATGTGTAACGAGGGATTGTAATGGATGATACTATGTAGGGCTGGAGAAGTATGGAGATCAGTTAGGTGTCCCATGTACCTCTGCTGGCCTTTTCCACATGGATGAGCTCGTCTGGAAAGCTCATGACTTCGGGATACTGCTCCTGGCACACATCAGCGAGGAAATGGAGCAGGGTCTGCTTCAGATCAGCTGATTTGGTGTCACGCAGCTGATTGGAAGAAGGATTGATTTAAAAAAGGGCACACTGAAAAGGCAATCAATGGAAAGTTATTTCATGTCTGCATGGGCTGTCAGTGTTTCACACTTTTCTGTTTACAGATGTGTCAATGGATGTTTATGCACTTCTGACTGTGCATCCATATTTCCACATTACAAATCTGATAAAAATACAATAAAATTAATACAGACATCACTGTTGTTACACTAATTTGGCGTAGCATCACTGTACCCATGATAGAATCACTGGGCCATTTGTACATGTTCATGTCTGTGTTATATAAATTAAATACCTAAAGCTAATGTTGTTGCTAATGTTTCAACTTATATATGTTTTATGTAGACCCCTCTCGTCACTCAACTGTATAAAACTAAATAATATGGCCCAGAAATTGACTCTGGTTCAGATATAATTCAGTGTTGAAAATAACTGAAGTGAAGCCAAAGAAGCTGGTGCATTCATTTAGTTTTCAGTGTGTGTGTTTGTGTACTATATCTACACTTCATTTTACCTTGCACAGGTATGATATGGAGAAGCCATATGCTTTTCCATTACGGGAGCCAGCATTCATGTAGTTCCCAACAAGGAGGATGATCTCAAGCAGCTTCGAGAATGTCTCGCTTTTCCTGAGTTCCTCACAGGCTGCCGTCACAGACACCACATCTGGCTTGATGTTGTTTAGGTGCTCCTCAAACTGCAGCTTGAACAGGATGGCCTGAAGCCGTGGCGTCAGCCGCTTTACACTGGACATCTGGGGGGGGGGTGTTCAGACCCATTCATATGTTTGTTGCCACATGGATTGTGTGTGTGTGCGTGCGCTTAATTGTGTTTAAGCGAAGAGGATTTCATCCATTACTCACATATTCCACAGCTGAACAAAGTAGTCTGTGTGTAACAGAGTGAGGATTTTCTGTGTCTAACATAGTGACAACGATATGACTCAGTATTTCAACATGTCCTATATGCCTCATTTGCCATTTTCACAGATTTCCCTGCAATGTTTGTGGTCATGTACAAGTCAGCTACAAATTCAACAGATTTTTCAAAAACAAAATGGTCTAATTCATGTGCTTCTTCATTTGTGTATGTACGTTTCCTCACCACTACTCCGAACTGTTCGGACTCAGCCAAGTCATCATATTCATCCTTCATCTCTCCTAGGACACTCAGCTGCTCCGGTGCTGGAAGTTGTTTGATCAGGTTCTATGTGGCAAAAAGAGGAAAACATACATGACAAACAGGATCTGGAGACACTTTGTTTGTGCCACATACATGTGTCCCAAACTACTCCTTTAGCAAAGACAGATTGATTGACCCTTAAGAGAAACTTTTTTTCTGTGGGTTATTCCACTGTAAAGGATGATCCGTGTGCAGGTTCAGCTAATGAGCTGTGTGAAGAATCCAGAAGTTTATGTGTTCTTACGTAACTACGCAATACCCATCTTAAGTTACCATTTTGGCTAGGTCTCTCTTGTAAAAGAGATCTGAAGAGACACTCAATAAATAAAGGTTACATAAAATAAAAAATGTCCTGCTGACGAACACATCAACAAGGCAGAGGCTTTCTGTCACAAGAATATAAGCTCAGTACACTTTTATCCCATTCATTAACTTGACTCATGATTCTACACACAGCTACATACACATTAAACTGAAAGAACCCATATTGACATACAAACATGACTGGATGCATACACAGAACCTTATATACCAACACTGAGGAAGATCTGAACTATGTACCTGAGCCAAGGACTCTGTGAGGATCTTCTCATTAACCTCCAGGATAGCGTTCTTGATCTCTTCATATGGGATACGGAACGATCCCAGAAAAATGGCTGTATGAGCAAACACAATTACCAGCACTTTTCATTACTACGATCTAAAATCTAATAAGGATTCAGTTGGACACACTTTATAGTTGGCATTTCAATAGTGGTGTTCACTAAATGCATTTAAAGAGGAATGTTAGTCTTACAAACAGATGGGCATCTGTGGACTTACAAAGGTTCTGTGAAGACTTCGAGTCGAGAATCTTCAGCTCCTTCACCTTCTTCTTCTGCGTCTGTTTCTTTTCGTCTCCGCCATCCTGCTCCATTTTGGCTGGAGAGGTGGATAGAGAAATGGACAGATGAAAAAGAAGACTTTGTTAGAAATTACATTTCTTGGTAACTTTCTTAATGTAAGATGAATATGGATATGCATAGAAATAGTGTTGCAAAGAAGGACAGTAGTAAAATCAGTAGGTTCAGTAATTTAGAGAAGTGGATAGAGGAAAGGATAGAGGGCCTCTGTGATGGCTATAAAAACTGACAGACTTGGCACAGCCTTTACTTTTTTCACCCACTCCCCCAACTGTATGGTGTCATGGAGGTGTTAGGATTATTGTATCAGTGGCCTTGGGTAAGATGGAACTACTATGAAATGGCTGCAAGACTGGGGGAAAGATGTCCCCCTGCTGTGTGTGGGCCTGGTAAATATGGTTGGACATTTGCTAGCTGTAAGGCATTTTAAGTTTGCAATCAGCTTAGACACATGCATATACAGTACAGTCTATCACACACACACACACTTGACAAACACTTCACATTAACGTTTTCTGACAAGGTCAGGATGGTGACTGTAAGGATGTGTCAGCGTGTAGGGGTGAATGTGCACTGGCAGAGAATGAGGAGTGAAAGATGAACAAGCACATGGGTTTGACCACATAACAGCCAACTGTAAACATGAGATCTAAGGTCAGCGGAAAACTAGATGTCACGACTGCTTACTGCCATTATCTAACCACTCACACTGAATTTCACATTCATCTGAAAGTGCATGACAAATACAGTATGTCATGATTAGTTATGGAATCTATAGTTGATCAACGAGAAAATGTCATTGATAAAACTGATAATTTTTTTATTATATATATATATATATATATATATATATACATACATACATACACATACATATATACACACACACACACACAAAAACAGGAGACAGGAGCATCTATACCACCTACTCTTTCCTCCAGTCTCTCTGTAGGTTTTGTCTATGTCTCTATCCGACCTTGTCACTGTCTTATCTTTGTAAAGACCAGGCAGGAACAGGAAACAAGAATCACTGTCGGGAAAACAGCCAGCAAGAGTGCTGGTACAGCAAGTACAATAAGAGCATGCAGTCTGCCTCTGAAACACACAGACAAAAAATACAAATCAAAATCAGCCCCTGTGTGCAGAGCAGCCCACCTGTTTCCACTGCCTGACCTCATGTAATGACATCAGAGGCTAAAATGAAGTGTACAACAGACTATCTGGACTGAAACTACTGTAACCACTGTCAAATAACGACTAGATGTTGTTATGACAGTCCTACTTAAGGCTGCCTAATTACCAGTGTTACTACTATGTATTTACGTTTGTAGGTGTAATTTAGGTTTACCTTAGGAATGCTGAGCTCTCTACTGCATATGTGGCCATTTTTCTTCACTTCCTCATTAAACCATATTTTTTCCACAATCTGTCCACATTCAACAGCAGCGTGTTAGACTGGTGAAAAGAGACAGATATAGCCACTACAGCGTAACAACTCATTCACCTAGCTGTCCAACTTTCCATACAACTAGTCAAACAATGCTTTGTCTCTATGTGAGAGGCCAATCAGTTGGACAGTCTGTTAATGAGTCCAGGCATCTTAATGAGCTCCTCATCTCTCCATTTAGCCATTCATTCAGAACACACTCATACACAGAACAGTCAGTCAGTCAGTGGACTGTGGCCTCAATAAGTCCCATTGTTTCACTCAGCATCAGCTTTAGCTCTATGAAACTCCTCTCAGAATCAACCATCACATGCGACTAAGTTTGGCTCACAGTTTAGGGCAATGTGATCCATTTGAACTCTGTACTTCTCTCTGTTTGCATGTATTTTGTGCTATATCAATATAATCGGCTGTGTATATCACTATCATGAATCAATAACACTATTGTGTGACTGACACTGCAGCCATAGTCCCTGCTGAGAGCAGGAAACCACAGTAGGAAGTCAACCATTACACACACACACAGGGTAGGAAAATCCATCAGGACATCTGAGAGGAAACAACATAAATATCTTCGGACAAACACAAACACAGCTGAAAGTTTAGGAAGAAACTCGAAGGAAGTGAGGAATCTTTAGGACAGAGACACAAACAGGGAGACTGATAACGACCTAAAATAATCCACTTCTTCAAGACAGTGGCACGTAGAATATGAGGGAAATAATACCTCTGAAGATAAAAGTGAGAGAAATAAAGAGATCTACGAGTAATTCTACTAATATCAGTAAAAACTTGAACCTGTGCACGTGTACAAATATGCACATGCAGACTTGTACAAAGACACTGAAGTACAAATGTTAAAGCAGAGATGAACGTCTTATCTGGATGGTATATAATCTCAAGCAGAGACAATCCAGTTTGTCTGGGACAAGACTAGTGAAGGCATCATGTCACTCGGTCAGTGTGAGCCTATGTGTGTGTGTATCTTTGGGAGGTGTGTGTGTGTGTGTGTGTGTGTGTGTGTGTGTGGGCATGCGCATCCCTGCTAAAATAGCTTCAGTTCCAGCTGTTCTCTGGCCAATGGAATCAGGCTTAGCTATGTTGACATCATGGCTGATTCATAAAATGGGGTCTGGTGTGCAGATTGTAAAATGGCTGCTCTGTGGTATCCACACACGGAGCCGGCTCATTTCATTTATGAGCCGATGGCACCCCTAGCGGTGACTATGGGGCACTGTGCCATGTTACACTTCGTCATTGTAGGGGGAGGAGAGGAGATGACCGAGGCAGAACACACATGTGAGTAGACACACGCAAAAACATACAAAAGCACATACAAACACACTTGTGGAGTGCTGACATTTTAACATCCACGTTTTATTGTCCCAGCTGCCTCTTTGTTATACAGTCATACAGAAAAAGGACCCTTTTGTGGAAGCAAATCACTACCATCCCTACTAACACACACACGCTTCTCTTTTCCTGGAACACCTCCCCCTCGTCTCCCCAACAGCTGCTTGGCACTGAGAGATGAGAAATAAGGGGTGTGTGTGTGTGTGTGTGTGTGTGTGTGTGTGTGTGTGTGTGTGTACATAGACCACATGTGTGTGTGATGAAAGAAAAACAAAATTCTTCCATTTCTGACTTCTGGTTTTAATTAGGTGGAAAGAGAGAGGGAAAAAAGCAGATAGATAGAGGGGGGAGAGGAGGCGACGGAGGAGAGCACAGAATCATGATGAGCCAAGTCATGCAGAGGTCTCTGTCAATATGTAACTATGTGTGTGCATGCATGTGTGTGTGTCTCTCCATCTGCACAAAGAGGAGTCTGTTTATCAGTCAGCAGACCTGAGTGTGTCCTTCACCCACCACCCCCTCATTCCCTGCCTCTCTCCTTCCCTCACTCCTTAAAAGGAGAAAATGTTGGTGGAGGTGATGGGTAGCCAGGCTTGGAGAAAGAAAGAAAAAAAAACACATTTGGAAAAAGACAGATGGAAAGAAAGAAAAAAAGAACAAGTCAGGAACACAAAGAGAGGAAAACATATTTAGTCGACTTTCATCCCTGACTGCTCTGAACTATAGCCTCAGCTCAAATAGTTTCAATCCTCTCCCAGAAAGCATAGCCTCTCCTCTCTATTCTATCTCTTCTCCTTTCGTTTCATGTGGACTATTCATCCTCTCATCACCACTCCCTGCTTGTGGCATGCTGCAGTTTATTTTTAACCCACTAAAAGCTTTCAGATGATGTTCTTTGTTGTATATCTGTTGGCCAAAAGTGTTCTGGGCCCTCTGGTGGCAAGATAGGAAAAAAACACAACATTAACTTTATATAACTTCAAAACCAACTTTTTCCCACTCAGCATTCCAGGGCTGGAGATTATCTAAACTGGAATGGGGGAGAGGGTTTATAGTTTCAACATTAATATCCCTTGACTGAGAAGTTCTGTGGAAAAAAACCCCCCAAAATGCTGAGGTTGCTCAAGAGAAAGAACCACACAGAGACACAAACAAACCTTTTGCCAACTTTTAACATCAACAAAGACTAAATATATTTCAGGGAAACTAAATGAGGCGCATCTAACATTTAGTTTTTTTTAGAAAGTTTACTTTCAGAATGCTAAAGTATTAGTATAAAAAGGGGAATGAGACGAAAAAGAAGAAAGGGAGGGGGGCATATAGTTCTTTGTGTAAAGTAAACAGAAGGCCCAAACTATGGCAGACAGAAGGACAGCTGTAGCCTTGGTCCCTTTAAACTTTAAAGGTCCAACATTCTGTCACACTCTATATAACTGTGTGTGCATGTGTGTGCGTGTGTGTTACAATGTAAGCAAGTTTGACAGAAGAAGAATAAAGGGGGTTTCCACGGTAACCTCGAGTCTGAAAGAGCCCCTTCATCCTGTTTTTCACTATGAAAGGAAATGAGGAGAAAAAATTCCTGACTGTGTGTGTGTGATTGTGTGAAAAGGACCAGATGGCAGGGTGGGGCAGTGAGGAGGGGGGAAGGGGGCAGGATGTGGGAGGGCCAGGGTGCAGGGGGAGGGCTTGTGGGCGGGGTTAAGAGTGTGCTCCCTTGCGCTCCCCTGGTGCATGAACAGTGTAACTGCAGCTTAGATTTTCTGCCCTGAACTAAGTTGGATATTATCAAACTACATTTGCTTTAGAAACATAAAAAGTAGCTAAGGTTTATAACTAAATATATGTACAGAGTCTGAAATACAGAATTTAGTTTTGCTTTACCATCTTCTCATTAGACTTGGCCCGCTGGCTCTAACACACTAAGACAACAAAGACTCAGGGCACCACACTTTGATTTGATTTTTTTTTCCCCTCCAAAGGAGGCTAATCTAAAACCTATAAATCTGTTAGAATGTCTAATACACAATTTGCTTGGTTGATTATTCTGCCTTAGATAATGTAAAATTATAAATAAGATAACTTATCTTACATATATTTTATTTCATTAAATTCAAATCTAACAATTATCAAATGGCTCTGTGTCTTTCTCATCCAATTATGGCAACATGGCACTTGTATCTGTTGTTCAAGGTCCAATCAGTTAGGTTTAAAATTAATGCTTTATTTTTCACTTATAAATTGTTAGTCCATGTATTTAATGGCTCATCGGTTAATCTCAAGGTGACAAAGGTTGCAAAGTGGTGTTGAGTTTTGATTTGTTTTTGTTCGCAATGACAGACAACTTTAATAGACATTAAAGTGGAAGAATTCTATACATACACTAATCTACCACAGACCTTCAATGTTAACTCATTGAAAAGTAACAACAAAAAATTCACAATGTGAATGAGATGTTTTACTCTGCCTCTTATTAAAAAGTAATGTAGTGTAATATAGAGTAACATGTCTTTTTTATCTGACTGTATTGACTACAGGAGGCACAAAGTGTGGTTCCTTCAGTGAGGTTCCTTTTTATGTGTGGAGTCACATTGCCCTCCACTGGTGAAGTTTGTGTACTGCTGCTACATGGCGTAAGGCTGGAGACCCCAACACCTAGATACTGTTTATTACCGTCACAATCCATCTCACTCACTATCCAATGTGTGTGTGTCTGTCTGTTAGTGTGTGTTGAAATAAAGAACATACAGATGTGTGTGTGTGTGTATGACAGTGTGGGAGACAGAGGTGGAAAGAGTGTGTGGAAGTGTTCAGGGTTTGTGTGCTTGTGCATGCTGATATAAAGAACGTACTGAGAGTGTGTGTGTGTGTGTGTGTGGGTGTGTGTGTGTGGGTGTGTGTGTGTGTAAGAGAGAGAGAGAGCGTAGGCAGTACAAAGGGTGGAAGACAGAGGTGGAAAGAGTGTGTGTGAGTGTCAGTGTTGTTCTCTCAGGGCCATTCTGACCTCTCTCTGCTCTTCTGGCCATGAAGGTCCTCAGCGATGACGCACACACCGCATGTAACGGCATCACTGATGATACACACACACATGAAGTATGCTGCCTGCATTGCTGATAAGGTGCACTACAGTCCACACACCAACACAGCACTACCTTGAACTCGAATTCCCACTTGCTGAAACCACACAAACAGCCCATAAATCCCCATAGCAAATAACAGAGGACACAGACAGACACCCCACCACTAACACACACACACACACACACACACACACACACACACACAGAGGTGAGCTGCTATGGTGTGCTTATTAAATCAGTCCTATATCAGCCAGTCTCCTTGGGACAGCAGAAAAGATTTACTACAGCAATTACACTGGCTAATTACAAGGAGGAGAGATAGAGGGAATGAGGGAGAGCTACAGAGTGTAAAGGAGAGAAGGAAATCAAATCAAGGAAAGAGAGCAAATAAAGGTGTGAAAACCGAGACGACGAGAGAGCAAATAAAGGGGAGAGAGATAGAGAGAAGTTAGTTTAAAGGACAAAGACGATGAGGATTGACCTTCATCCAGCCACAACACCTTAGCCTTGAATGGGGTATGTGGAGAAAACACAAAGGTTTAATGTTCAAACTCTTAGACCAGCTGTGTGCATGCGTGTATGTATGTGTGTGTGTGTGTG
>NC_060168.1:16782531-16843261 GCF_021292245.1 Micropterus dolomieu
ACACACACACACACACACACACACACACAGAGGTGAGCTGCTATGGTGTGCTTATTAAATCAGTCCTATATCAGCCAGTCTCCTTGGGACAGCAGAAAAGATTTACTACAGCAATTACACTGGCTAATTACAAGGAGGAGAGATAGAGGGAATGAGGGAGAGCTACAGAGTGTAAAGGAGAGAAGGAAATCAAATCAAGGAAAGAGAGCAAATAAAGGTGTGAAAACCGAGACGACGAGAGAGCAAATAAAGGGGAGAGAGATAGAGAGAAGTTAGTTTAAAGGACAAAGACGATGAGGATTGACCTTCATCCAGCCACAACACCTTAGCCTTGAATGGGGTATGTGGAGAAAACACAAAGGTTTAATGTTCAAACTCTTAGACCAGCTGTGTGCATGCGTGTATGTATGTGTGTGTGTGTGTGCGCCTGACTGACTGAGTGAGTCACTGAGTATGTAAGTAGTTTTCCTTGTGGTACTCTGGTAGTCTGTGTGGTGCTTTGGTGTTTGTTATTCACAGTGTGAATGCCCTTGACGCTGCACTGGCCTTCACAGCACAGTGCTCCCTCTATGGGGAGGAAAGTGAATTACATCATTAAGCAGGCTAGCTCAGATCTATGCTGGGTATCAATCAACCCTGATTCTCGCTTCCAGTGCCGTTGATGGCATGCGGTGACATTTGCAGACACTTACTTATGTGTATGTGTGTGTGTATGAGACCGACTGATAAGATTAGTGTTCTTACAGACAGCTATCTGAGAAGGTCTCACAGTCTATAATATTTGAACATAGCCTTTAAGAGAACTTGGGAACTGCTAATAACTTGATAATACATCATTCCCATTAGGGAAATACAGTTTGCTCCCCTAACTTACTTTGACTCAACAGCAGGGTTCACCAGCTCTTACTCATGAACTCTTCATCCTTTCAGATGCTTGGACTCAGGTCATGCAGCTAAATGTTATTCTCTCCATGTACAGTGCCAGCTGCCTGCCAAATGTACTGACATTTCCCTGCTTGTCAAGTATATTGTCCATCCTGACCGCTTCAGTGACATTTTGCACAGCCATGCAGAAAGTCTCATTTACATGAGCACAGAGGTAGAAATGAAAACTTGTAAATTGGGTTTCTATCTCAATTAAAAAGTTAGACGAACTGTAACACACATGCACCCCATGAGGCACATTTTGCCCTGGGCGAAAAGGATTAGGTGCTGCGCTCCTGTCAGCCCTCAAATATTCATTATTACCTTATAGAAAGATAGCGGACAGAAAGCGAGTGGGAGCAAGAAAATGGAAAAGGGCAGAAAAAGAGCACGAGTAAGTGATAGAAAGGCACTTTATGAATACAAGCAGTTCTGACGTATGTAAAGCAAAACAGATGAAAGGACAGAGAGAAATGGAGGTCTACACGGTGTCATGCCATGGAAGACAGTTAAAAGCCCGTCGCCGGACTGGAGCACACACTCATCCTCAGTTAATCCCTCAGTTTCTGTCCTCTCGTCTCCAACCATCCATCCCTTCACTCGTCTTTATCTCTGCTTCAGTGATGAGAACAAAGGAAAGCACTCACTCATTTGCTTCCTCCCTCCCTCCCTTTTTCCTTCTCTTGGTCTCTTCAGGCAAGGCTTGCAGGCCTGATTAGCAATTGTGACTTGACCGCATGGTGGAAAGATTGGCACACATGCATAAACACACACAGGAGCATGTACACACACAAATGCATACACACACACATACATGTGGCAGAGTGGAGGACAAGGGCCAGTTTTGCTGGGTCTAATTACCCCTTGAGCAGTGCCCAGAGACAATGATGGGGAGAGGAGGAGGGAGTTTTGCCTTTTCTAATGTCAGCCATCACTTGCAGGACACACACACACACACACACACACACACACACACACACACACACACTTCAGAAAGTGTTTCTGACTGGAGGCAAAAAGATTGGGCTGTTTTCTGGTACTTGTCACTATGGGTTTTTTTCAGCCAACATGTTAATATGACCAAGCCACAGAAACTAGAGAGGAGAAGAAAGGGAAAAGAAATATGTGGAGAGCAATGCTGGGGGAGAGATAAAGGGAATGAATAACAAAGTGGAGCAATTGCAAGGGGAGGCAGTATTGTGAGGGAGAAACTGTGGAGCAAGAAGGATGAGAGAATGATGAGGAGAAAGACAGTGTGATATGGTCAATAGAGAGGGGAGAAAGATAAGGGGAATGAGAGCCCAGTTCCAGAAATACATTAGCTCAATTCTGGTGATACATGCAAACCGAAAGCTCCCCCTTTGAACTAGAATTTAGTGTATTTTATTTATTGTTTTGAATCACTGGAAAACAGGCAAGTATTATACTGATCCTGCAATCCATACTGCTGACAACACAGTGAACACTTCTTTGCATTTGTGTATGTGAACCTTTATCTTTGTTGCAAATGCTTTGGGAAAACTACTGCAAGTGTTTGAAATACATCAATGACACTGGATCATAGTCAAACTAAGTAGCTGGAGGGGGATGACAACCATGATCTGGCAACCTGCACCTCTGTGTGGGAACCTGGGGAAAAGTCTCTCTCATCAAAAGATCCATTGGGGCGCTGCAGGGTTTCCAGTTTGTGAAATCAGTTCTTCCCCCTCCCCAAAATAGGAGAAAAATAACCCCAACCCCCCCAAAATAAACTAAGCAAGAGAAATAGATATTTAAACAGAGAGACAGACGTGCAAATCCTCTCCTAGAACATCTGTCTGCTGGCCTCTCTCAGGAATTGGCAGTACCAGAGCTACACAAAAAGATACACAAAGACACAAACAAAAACACGCATACACAAAAATACACACCTAATCCCACCGTGTGCTTTGTGAGCCATCAGGGGATGTGTTGCCAATCAGACAGCTATGTGAGGCTGGGCGAACAAAAACAATCAAGGAACAACACACAATATGGCTAAGAGACTGGCACGTGTTTGTGTGAGCGTGTATGTGTTTGAGTTTACAGAGTCACACGCACACATTATGCCAACCAGAGACCAGGCTCTGTTTTCACCCCAAAGCATTCCTAGATGGATTGTGTGTAGAGAGATTTTCTGGGTCTTCTGTAGCTAAAAATGATCGATGGTAAGAGTGGCATATTCAGGAAAAGAATCAATGTTTTAGGATTCACAGCTTATACATCTTGTAGACATATTGTTGGACGAAAGTGAATGTAATATAAGGATAATTTTTTGCACTGAAGAGCTACTTCCACGTTCAACCTGCAGGTTGTTTAGGATGTGATGTTTTTCTCTTATTATTTAAACAAAAAGACAGTAGAGCACTCGTATCCGCATTGCCTATATATTAGCCAAACTACTAAGTCAATAGAAAGCTCCTCAAAATATTGTAACACAAGACATGCATAGCATTTTCTTATTCTACCTGTTGTCTGTACCGTGGACTTGTGACCTAGTGCGTGTGCGTATGTCTAGCAAGATCTTGCTCCTCTCTCTGTCTTGTCTCTTCTCACGGCTCAGTGAGTGTGTCAGTCTGCATTGGCGCTCTCTCAGAAGGTACTGAGAGATGGCAGCGCCATTAAAATTTAACCCACTATGTCACCGCTCACCACACACTGACAAGAGAGAGGAGAGAGAATAGCAGAGATAGCCAGGCAGGCATACAAGGATATACGGGGATGTATCTAACCACAGACATGCACACATGCTACCGCACAAGCACTCATTCCCAAGGAGGAAGTCAGATGTGATAGCGAGAGATGGGGAGCGACGGAGCGAAAGATCCTATACAGATGGAAAGTAAGAATAAGATGGAACAGATTACCGCTTGAACACCGCACACGAACACACACATCTGATGCATAGACGGCAGTGGAAATGAGGGGCATCAATTCAGCAGGTGAAATGGCGGATGTGTATGGTCCTTACGTCCTATCAGTTTACACTATCCCTCTCTCTAAATCCACATTTCCACGTTTTCTATTACTTTCTCCCTCATCAGCTCTCGCTTCTCGCCCCTTCACAAGCAATCCTTCTTTTAGCTTCCCTCCCTCTCCTTTCTAAACCTATCACTCTTTTTGTTCAATATTTTTTGACGCATAGCTTTTTCATTTTTCTGTCCTCTCTCTCTCAGTCTACTTTTTTTTTTTTTTTTTAATCACACTCTCTCTCTCTCTCTTTCTGTCCTTTTCTGCCCCAGTGGAGTGTGGGATAGCAGGCAGTGCTGGGAGGCCTATGGTCTCTTAATTAAGAAGCAAGGCGGAACGGGGCCACAGTTAACAAGGACACACACACACACACGTTTGTATTGCTTTACTTGTAAGGACCCTGACTGTCTACAGGTCCCACTGCTCAAGTTAACCATCAGAACCACATGCCATGACCTGAGCCAGTACCCTCTAACAATGATCAAGACCTGATTCAAGCCTTGACCATAAGGCCTGACTCTTAAATTGCACCTAGAAAAGGCCCAAAATGTCCTAACTTTGCAATACTGTCTTACCTGGTAAGGTCAAAAACTCAAATTCCCATGTAAACAAACCCAGTACACGCTCAAAGAAAAGACACTGTTAGAGACTATTGTGCTCAGGCCACACACAAACACACACACGATTTCCTCTTCTTTCACACATCACAACACCTAATCAGAGTCTGAGGACCTGAGTTGAAATCTGAGGGGCTAGGACTCAATCAGCTAGTGCAATCAAGAAATAGGACAGATACACACAGACACACACACTCACCCACATTCATTCACATACACAGTTACGATTACACACAGGGCCGACGCAATAAGCCCTGAGCTGACTGACGACAGGAAGGCCATTACATTATTCAGTGTACCTCATCACCACTGTAACCAAGACACATACTCACACACACATACAGAGGAGGCGGGATGGAAGTAGCTATTTTGAGAGCGTGTGCGTTCGTTCTCTGCGAAGGTGACTTTGGGCTGGCTGGAGTGGTAATTGGGTACACATACAAATGCAGTTTTCTTCCTCTTCCCCACGTTCGCCTTCAAAGTCTCTCTTTACCCCCACCTCTTTTCCTCCCACCATGATCCCCCTCTTTCCCCTCACTGCAGCCCCCGAACGTGATTACATTTCCGACACAAGTGAGGGGTGAAGAGAGAGAGAGCAGTGGAATGAAGAAGTGAGAGAGAGACAGATGATTGACTTGAAAAACAGAGAGGGTAGAAAACAGCTCTGGATGAAAAGTAAAAGTGTACACGCATGTACATACATAAGCATTTGGCCCCTGCAAGCAAAAACACACACCTATATATACACATATATATCATTTACTCGGCAGGGGACCAAGGCAAAGCGGAGGAAAAATACACGAAATGTCATTCAGACTGTCAACCTTTTCTGTTGAGATGCACGCAGAGACACACACATACAGTGCAATGGCCATCTCATTTCCTCAGATGAGTGACATTTTCTCCCTCTCTCTCTTTTTTCCTGTCTCTACTTCTGCAATCCGCCGCTGTGGTGATAAAATTAGCATTCCTTTCCCTCCTCTGCTTCTCCTTCCCTCGACGGCTGGACAAGAGGTGAGGACCACAGGGACGGGCGAAAGGAGAGAGAGAGAAAGAGAAACAAGAAAAAGATGGGAACAAAAGAAGACATTAAGAGAAAGAGGAGAACGCCTGAGAGAAGAGGCGTGAAGACAAAGAAACAAATAGAGAGCAAACTGTGACAGGCAGAAAGACAAGGGATAGTAAAGGCAGCGAGATACAATGAAAGAGAGCAACAGACACAAAGAAAAATACAGTGAGTGGACAGGATGCAGACTTGTGGAGAGAATAAGCGGGTAAAATATACCCTCAGGGGATTTTTATCACTGTGACAACCTGTCTCCTTTGCTGTCCAGGTGCATGATGAAATATCCAATCACTATTACCGCCCATTAATCAATCTGTGGTTAAAACATACTTTTAATAGCTAATTTCAAACTAAATTATGCAACCTTCATGAATTAACAGCTGGACAATGATGTTGAGCTTAGTTTGTTTACTCTGCACAAGGCTAGCCCACGTCCGTGCATGCGGGCGGGCGCATAAACCTGCATGTGTGCATGTTTCTACAGGGACAGGGTAGAGGGCCCACAGAGTATAATTAAAAGCCAGAGACACAGAGTCCTTGGGACCGACTGCAGCAAGAACTTTATGGGGAGAAGGGAAAAAAAGAGAGAGGAAGAAACAGAAAAAAAAGAAAGGAAAAACTGACCTTTAAAAACACAGAGTGAGACAGAGAGAAATGGTCGGAGATGAGAGAGGTTGAAGACGGGATAGTGGGAGATAGACTGAATTAGATTATGCTGAATTGAATGCGGCAAAGAAAGAACAAAAAAAAAGTGAGAGAACGAGCACGAAAGGAAACATTATTGGACGGAGTTGTTTGTCAGGGAGGGCTGGAGGAGAAGAGAGAGAGACACAGAGAGGGAGAGGGACAGAGAGAGAGAAAGAGAGGGAACGAGAGAATCCTAATCAGAAATCCGAAGAACAAAATAATAAGGCTGCCTGACAGCAAATGTCAGCTCAGGGAGGATAGCAGATGGAGGTGGAGGAGGGGAGCAAGACAGAGAAACACAGCAAAGAAAGGAAGAGGGAGGAGAGGAAAAGAAACATTCAGAAGGAGACAGGTGGGCCTGGAGTGATGGAGACACATCCCCATCATTGCTCCCTCCAGGAGGAAGGAATACAATTTTTCTGATGCTAAGAAGCAATACATCCCCAGAAAAGATATTCCCCATCTCCCACTGGAGGGAAACGGAGCCGCCAGGTCAGGAGGGTGAATCCTCATATGATGGTGTATACGTGTGTGTGTAAATGTGTGTGCCTGTACACTAACACATTCACTGTCTGGCTGAGAAATGTTGCCCTTGAGCCAACCTTGACTGCTGTTTCACTGTAGGCTAAGCTTCGCTTTAATTCCCAAATCAAAAGCCATCTATTTCTCTCTCCCATGTTATTTCATCACAACTTGATGGTGAGACAGGGTCCTGATTGTCTCTAGCAATGTTCTTATAGCTTTCCCCTTAAGCTGTTCAGTATTAGTTCCTCAGTCTTTTTCCCAGTGAGATGCAGCGCAAAAAACAAGAGGAAGCAGACACGTGGATGTAAACTTGGTTTTCAACTAGAGAGAACATTGCCTTTAAAAAGCATTTCATTTTGTTCATTCATTTCATCATGGTTTTCTTTTTCAAATAATCAAATAAAACTGAAACAAAACAAACAAAAAAAAAACAATTACATATATTATGTTTATTTAACTTTGGACAACATTGATTGCCAGGAGCTACTGCCACATGACAGCAACAGAAAAGCATTAATATATTCGAACAAGGATATTCACCAACCACTGGTGCTGGAAAAAAATGAAATATGTCTGTTCTATCATTCAAATTAATGTGACTGAACTTTGGCCATAGTCTTTAAAATTTAAACACTCAACAGTTTCACAAAGCCAGCCAAAAGTCAGTAGTGAGTTAGATAATGTATGCATTCTGTTAGGGTGAACATGAACAATGTGAATCTTAAAAAGGAAATCAAACTTTAATGAGTTAAACAGTTCTTTTAAGTTAACCTAAGGTCAATGGAGTAGAGCCAGGGTTATTCAAAAGCAAAATTCAGAGATTCCACCACAGTCGGATAATGCACAACATGGAAGTTAAGTGGACATTAATCTGGTGCACTTTGAGAGCAAAATTAAGAGGCTAGATCTATGAAGAACATTGCGCTATTGTGCAATAGCAAACAATTTGATCATATACACATTTTATAGATATAAATGGTGATAACAGCAATACTGAATATATTTAATGTTTATCAAGCAACCCCAAATCAAAGAATAAAAGTAATTTCCCTAACATTTTAGAGGTTTTATTTACTTTAATTGACACATGTAACACGTTTTATACTTCCTGTGAATATAATCCAATTACTCTAATTTCGTTAGTACTGTGTTATTAGCTTATTTTAACAACCAGACGTTGTCCCATGTGTATTCTCACCTCAGCAAGTCCTATGAAATTTGATATATCGTAATATCGTATGTGGTGCTCGTATCACGTACAATTAAGAATTTATAGCCTCTTGTCAACACTTGTCTTTGGTATGCGAGAAAATTACAGAATAAAGTCGCCAACACTGCCTGCCAGCTCGCTCCAGTCTGTTTCAGTGCATTTACCATAACGGCTCGAATACGTGTGCACTCCAAATTTTGGTGTGGCTAGTTTGACGGTTTTCTCACAAACGAGTGACAGTGGAAACACTCAAAGCCTTAACGTTACCGTACTTAATTCAAACGATGTGGTGTCCTTATAAGAGAAGTGGTTGTCTTGAGTTGGATGTCAAAGTGTGTGAGCGTGCGAGCTTACCGCAGCAGGGAGCAGCGGCGCAAAACACAACTTCAGAGGATTTTAATGGTATTATGAGAAGTGTAAAAATATTCTGAAACAATGGCGGAACAAATTAGACTGTGGCGGGCCGCCATAGTCTTGGTAATTAATGGGAAACACTGGGGAATCTGGGAGGAAACCAAATGAAATCTGAGGACAGATTAAACAGATTTTTAAGGGCTCTACATACGAATACTCGGGAAACTGAAGTTAGTGTGTGAATGTTGAGAAGTTAACTGTAGGCAAAAATATCTCCATTTAACATTAGAGCTTTGACTAACGTCACTGATATGCACCTACAGTACATTATGCCAATTGAAACAATTTGGGATAAATTCAAATGACATTCATGAGGCATTCCACCACATTACATCACCATTAGAAACTGATATGTCTGAAGAACCATAGCATTTACATTTTACTTGTCACTGTATTGACATATACAACTGTAAATTTGAAAAACACTTAGATATCTTATTCCAAATCGAATGACTGTACAGTACATTAAGATTATACTTTAAGGATTAAATGTGTATGGGTATCACAAATTTCAGCTAGAGATGACAATCTTGACAATTATCTAAACTTCCCTTGGGATAATCAGGCATTCATCCCTGAGCTGTATCTCTATAAGAAGGTCAAAAAGAGATAGATGTTGTCAACTACTTAAAAAGCTGTCCCTGCATTTCCCCATAAACCACGGTTTCACCATCACACCTCAGCCGTCCTCCTCAGTAAGGACATCTTCCCAATCACTTGTTCTCCTATTCCCTCCCTCCCCTCATCTCTCTCTCTTGCTACACCCAGTGAGTAATAGCGGGAGCAAAGGATAGTGGCAGAGAGCTATAAAAGTGTAATTTGCTCCATTTTCCTTGGGAAACCAAATTCACTTTCTGTCCTGCGTTACAATCTGTTAACATTCAGATGGCCAGCATTGCAGACAGCGCATTACCCGCCTACACTCGCTACTAATGACCCTCACACAGAGTGCACACGTACACACATTCACAAGCAAGGAGAGCAAGGACACACGAGCTGTAAGTGTTTAAAATGTACAAGAGTGTATACGTGAACACTCCAACACGCAAATATTTAAATTCTGGTTGTAATGGACTAAAAAAGGGCAAAAAGGGGAAGGAGAAGAGAGGGAGATTATAAAGAGAAAAGGCAGATGGGATAAAACTCTGTAAAGCGAGGCTAAGTATGTTTCTCTGTATTAAATAAAATAACTTGTTCAATCTCACTTTTTGTTCCTGAGGAAGGTCTCTGCTGCTTCACAAGCCTTTCTCCTTCTCTAATATGTCACTTTTCCTCTAAGTATCTCAAAGTCTTGTTCACATGTTCTTTCTATAGCTTTTCCTTCCCTTCTTTCTCCTCCTCTGTGCAACTCTCCTAAACTCTTGTTTCTTACTCCATCTCTTTGTCTCCGCGTTCACTTCTTCCATCCCCGTCTCTCTCCGTCCCTCCCTTGTTCACCAATTCTCTCTCTCACACACTCATCTCATCATCCCACCCTCACAGCAATCCATTCTCTCTTTCTCTATCCCTCTCCTCCATTTCCACCACTCCCTTCTCAGGGAGCTAATAGCCTCCTCCTTTGTTCTTGGAGAACAGCGGGGAACAATGGCGGAGTGGGGCTTGTCGTTGTGGCAACAGGCATGAGACAAGAGAGAGAGAGAGAGGAAGGGAGACAAAGAAGAAAGGCAGAGAGAGAAAGAGCAGGCACAGAGGGGATGCTGGTTGTTAGCCGGGCGGCAGGGAAGCGAGCGCTGGCTAATTACACTCGTTTCTATGCACACCGCAATTAAACCCTGATGCACACACACACGCAGCCCGCGCTCAGAATATCCACCACCAGCCACATACACACACACACACACACACACACACACACACTCGCTCTGCAACATCAGAGAGAAAGAGCAAGCAAGAGAGGAGGTGGCAGAGAGGCAGAAAGGGGTAGGCTCGGAAAGGGGAAAAAAAATAAATAAATAAATAAATGAAATGACAAGAAAAGACTGAGGCTATTTTAAATCAATGCGATTCTTCTCTCAAGAAGCAGAGCAAAAGTTCATTAAACTTCTAGCTCAAACACAATCAGCATCTTCAAATCTATCTAAATAGTGTAAGTTGACATTAAGGTATGAGGTGGCTCAATGACCTCTTCACACCCACGCAGTCTCAACCTTAATCTAACAGTCAAACGCCACACACAAGATACCAACAGCTGCTCCAGGCCACTAGTCTGCCTCCGTTTCAGTACTCTATCATATTAATTCTTGCCCTCTCTTTTTATCACTTATATTCCTCCCACTCTGCATCTACCATCAGTTCGTCTGTATCCATCTAATCAGCTCATCTGGCTCCATCTCTCCACAGGATGATCTTTCTCTCTCCAGAGATGAAGAGCTTTAACTTCACACAAATTAACTAAGCGGGAATAGAGGAGGGAGTGAAGCAGAACTTGGTGTAAATGTGAGAGAAAGAGTAAGAGATTGAAATGGGGAGGCTTACATCCAGGTCACACCACCCTGTAGGGTAGAGAACTTATTTGGATAATAAACACCCCTTCCCAGCTTCCTCCATCCTTATATCCATGCCCTAACACTCTTTTCCATTAACACGCATCACAGGGAAACATGTGTTCCACGCTGTCTGCCTGTCTATTCTATTATTCATGCCGTTTAATGCTTGCCCACAGTATGTGCATGTGTGCGTAAAGAGAGCTGAAAGTATATGTTAAAAGAGCAGGAATGTGTCACTACATGTCTGAAGACCAACTGATGTGTTGGACACACTGAGCTTTTAGTGTTACCAGCAAAATAAATAAATAAATCTGCCAAAGAATGTACATGTGTGTGCACATGCATACCAATGGTAAACACAAAAAGGAAGCACAACTTCCCACAGCAGCATGAACACACACACACACATACACAGAAATACAGGCTGCCAATGAGGCAGATGAGGAGTGAAAGGAGTCACATTAAACAGCCAAACTTGTCCTGTTTCGCTTTCATAGCCCCAGTCCATTTTCATAATGCATTAAAACCACCGCTGAGAAGAGAGGGAGACATGGAAAGTAGAGGAGAATGATGAGGAGGGGGGTAGAGAGGAATGGAGACGCAGAGAGAGAAATGGAAAAGAGGGGAGAGGGGAAAAGAAACATTCTCAAAGTAATCTAAAGCTGGTGGATGTATGGGGGTGCAAGGAAACAAGATAAGGATGAAGGGAGTGGAGGAGTAAGAAAAGAGAGCTCGTCTCAGAGGCAAGATATGGGAATAGAAAGTGTCTGATAGAGGCACAGACAGATTAGGGAGGTGGATAAAAGAAGATGGGATGCACAGATAAAACAAGTGAGGATGATGGTGAAAGATGGGGAAGATGATTTAGTCACAAACTTTGATTGTGTGTGTGTGTGTGTTGTGAATGCATGTGGGTTTCTTTATGTGTGTGTGTGCATGCGTGTTTGTACAGTGGCAAGGGGCAGAAGGTTCTCTGTTTCAGCACCAGCAGGCTGATGAGAGTTTGGGGCCAAACAGCCTGGAGGCAGAGCTGGCCTTGTTACTCTCTTTTTCCCCCTCTCTCTCAATCTCAAATTTAAACCAAACAGAGTTACAGCCACTGTAACAAGCCAAGCATTTTTAACATTGAACCTAAGATCATAATAACACATGAAAGCAGTAAAGATGTTAAAATATTCAGAATGAATATCCAATTGTCTTATGAATAAGAGATGACAATAACAATGTGATGCCCCACAAGCAATTACTCTTCCAATCAATGTTAAAAGAACTATTTAAGTGGGTTTGCATGTTTTAGCATATTAAAGCTCCATTGTAGGATATTTTTTACATTAATATTGCAAGGAATGTAAAAAGGTTTGTAGTACTGCTGATCCAACTGAGAACTAACACCTCATTATAAGGCTATGTGCAGCTTTCAGCTAATTTTTGTGGTTCACTGGATGGTATCGTTGTGTCCTACCAGCTCCTGCATGTGTAAATATGAATTTCATAAGCTGACAGTGTACCAAGGTTTTCTGTTCTGAGTTGGTTCGGGAAACTTTTTTTGATTCAATACAGGATGAACATCAACTTGCTAAGACTTGAAACTTGCTTGAGGTACATAATCCATCAAAGCTAACTCTTTGCCAGCTTTTCATCCCCTTTTTGATAAAGTTAGTTCTTGTCATCAGTGAAACTGCGTGAAACTGCATGTGTGATGCATTTATGACCTGGAGAGAACTATCTAACTCACATTAACTCAAATCCTCATATCCTTACATTATGCTTCTCCTTTTGTTTGTCATCAAGTTTTGATTTTCTGACAACCTCTGATATTGTCATGAATATATTAGTGTGTCGCAGCCAACTCTCAAACCATCTTTCACCAACATTAATATACAGATAACTTAAAATTTAAGTGTACTGATGGATCACTAAACCAAGTTTAAAATCATTACAAGTTCATTCTTATACCATGCTGAAAGCAGAAACAAATAGATGACTAGAGGGCCAGAAAACAGTAATCAGGTGGGCTATTTAAAAAAAACTTGAAAATGGATGGCGGCAATTTATGGTACATGATTTGCAGTGGGCTACAACATGCAGTGCACCCAGGATGGTGTCCATTAACCTTCAATCAAATCTACAAAGAGTGACTAGGACAAGTGACTTTTTATTAGCTGGGAATGGAAGAGTTAAGGAACCAGTCGAATAGAGGGTGAGGCATCCAAAAGCCTATCTCCTCCAAGTCAATGGCGTGAAGGCTATCTCACACACACCTGACAGAGACAGAGTGCTGCCAATAGTGCCAGAGGGAACAAGAGAGAGGGAGGGCGGCAGACAGTGAGAAAGAAAAGGGGAAGGAGGGAGCAGAAGACAGCTACAGAAAAGAGACAAAGAAAGGCATGAAAAGAAAGAGGGATTGATAACTGTGAGCACAGTGGTCAGAGGATGACTATTGTTTTGATTTGAATGCTTGTTGCTCATTATGGGAAAAACTGACAGAAGGATAGTTTGGAGAAGCAGCATTTAGCATTTGTGTGTTGAGAGGGCTGACTACTGATAGAGGCACAGTGTTATAAAAGCTCCTGCAGCCACATGCTAAAATTTTAATCAGGCATTAATAAAAACAATATCATTACTGTCTGCCTAAGGAAGTATCAGCACACACCTCACTGGATCTGGCAGGCAGGCACATACAAAATTACAGTCTAGGAAACATAAATGGAGACATAAATAACCTCATTGCATTTTTCCTGTTTTTACTCCATCTCCATTCCCCTCTTCTTCATCCTCTCGCTTTTTTATTGCCTTTCATCTATCAATCTAGCTTTAAAATCATTGTGTAAGATAAAGCACAAACACGAGTATGGGCATACAAGCAAACACATCCATAAATGAGCAGCGAGACGGGTGGAGGAGCGAAAAAGCAGGAAGGCTGAAAGCATTGTCTCAAGGACAAAGGTAACCCACTCAACTCTTGTCTGAAAGCAGAGCTGCTTCATACAGCAAAAGGGGCTGAGACTTAAGTCAAGCAATTGTAAGTAGTGTGGCTCCCCAGTTGCACTATTCACCACAGAAATAAAGAAAAACTATGAAAAATGGGAAGCAAGACACAAAATGGACATCCAGAGAGGCACACCTGAATGCCGTAGTCTTCTTGAAAGAGTAGCAGAGCTATAGAAATCTCTCTCACACTCTTTCTGTCTTTGACAAAGCTAGGCTGGAAGGATAAAAGCACTGAATGAAAGCCTACACAGGACCTTAAAAGACAGGATAATGGTGGCACAGAAAGTAGAAAGGTGACGCAGAAAACAAGGGTGAGGCGAAGTCAGGAAAAAGTAATTCTATGGATGTTCCTAGAACATACGAGGGGAATGAAGTTGAAGGGGTAAAGAGTGTGTAATAAGTATCAGGGATAAAAAGTAAGGCATTCAAATGAGGAGGGAGAGGAGGCAGAGAGAAAGTGAAAAGAAAGAAAAACTGAATGAGATAGTTATAGACAGAAAATCATAAAAAATTACTTTACTTTTCTTTCTTAGTTCTGTATAATCCTTGCCCTAAATATGCACTCGAACTGAGTGAGATATGTGTATGTGCACGGGTGTGCACGCATGTGAACGGATCACGCACTGATAACATTACACTCCTTAATTCCTAATTAATCCTTCTAAACTGGATTATGCCGCAGAGCATGACAAGACCAGGATTCCACCCTTCGCCCTGATGACTCTGTGTGTGTGTGTGTGTGTGTGTGTGTGTGTGTGTGTGTGTGTGTGTCATAAGGCCAGCCTGTCTTCGGTTACATGTTGGGAAATGAAGCCGACAGTGTCTATGACACAAACGCATACATACACACACATACACACAAGTGTACACACATAGACAAACACACAAGGAGTCCCCAGACTACAGGTCTTGAAATGCTTATGAATTATTGTGGTGAGTGGCAAGATCTCTAAGCATTACTTTACACATTTCAAGTGAGGACTCATGGGGGATATGTGCTTACTCACATAACAGACACAGGTCCCCTGACACATACACTTTTCCTGGTTTGAAAGCTGCAACACAAACTGTCCCATGTGGTGTATACTGCATTACACTGCAGTCAAAATAAAACCAGAGGGCTCTACAGATACTAATGGATTAATTTTATGTTCTACTGTACTTTGCAAATAAGCCAAGAAGTATGTTTTAGAGCAAAACAGCTTAGTTCCTGTTACCAGTGGGTGGCGCTATGATGTTGAGTGAATATTTTCATGTAGATGTGTTAAGGACAGGACTGTTATCGACCATGTAAAGTCTGGTACAGATCGGCGCATGTACACTAAAGTTATAATAACTTCCTGTTTTATGGCGAACTGTTGATCTTTGACGCCATGCCACGCCCATCGACGATAACTCAGATAGCACAACTTTTCATTGTCAATGACTTTGGAATGCACAGTAGAAAATTTAAGTCATTCCGATTAATTCCCTAGGAGGAGTTGGTTATAGTATGGACTTAAAAGGCTGACTTCCTGTCTGATTTTAGGTATGGCTCCAAGAGGCTTTTTTGTGCGACCTGAGATGATACATGTACCACAAATGTTTTGTGCAACTTGGTGATTCAGTGCGCAGGGGCTGCATCTTTGAAGGAACACTTCCTGGCTCCAGCAGGTGGCGCTATGAGGTTGAGTGAATTTTGACCTGTAGATGTATTCAGGGCCTGACCCTTATCAAATGTGTGAAATTTGGTAGAGATATGAGCATGTACAGCGAAGTTACAACAACTTCTTGTGCCATGGTGAAGCATCGAACTTTGATGCCACACCAAAGGACATGCCGTTATCTGAAAACTCACAAAATTCACAACATAGCATCATCAATGTCTTAAGGCTCTTCTGAGACTGTTTAAAAGCAGGTGAGACAAATATGTTGGGAGTTGTACATAACAGTGTAAAAAAATGGCACTTCCTGTTGCCAGCAGGTGGCGCTATGACATTGTGTGTTTGTTGGCATATGGATGTGTTCAGGGCAGGACTCTCATCCTACATGTAGAGTTTGGTGGAGATCTGAGCATGCATACTGAAGTTATAACAACTTCCTGTTTCATGGCGAATCATCGATTTTGGACACCACACCACGGATACGCCCACAGACAAAAACTCACAGATAGCACAACTTTTCAATGTCAAAAAAAAAAGAATTAAAGCTGCAAGCAGCGTAGGGCGGGCCCTCGCACGTGTAGCGTGCAGATGTGAGCATGTACATTGAAGTTACAACAACTTCCTGTGTCATGACGAAGAGTTGATCTTTGACACCAATAAAACGGACACGCCCATCGACAAAAACTCACAGATAGCACAACTTTTCATCGTCAATGCCTCTAGAAGGCACAGCAGAAATTTGATGTCTGTCGGACTAAATCCCTAGGAGGAGTTCGTTAAAGTACGGAGTGCGTAAATCATCCAAAAATGGCCGTAAAATTCAAAATGGCCGACTTCCTGTTGAGTTTAGGATATGGGTTCTTGAGGCTTTTTTGTGCGTCTGGACATGATACATGTCCCCAGAAAATTTCATACATGTAGGTCAAACGTGGACAGGGGCTGCTTTGTTAAAGGTCACTTCTTGTTGCCAGCAGGTGGCGCTATGACTGTGGGTGAATGTCGGCATGTACATGTGTTCAGGGCGGGACTCTCATCCACGCCACGCCACGGACACGCCCATTGACGAAAACTCACAGATAGCACAACTTTTCATCTTCATCTTGAGTTTAGGATAAGTTTCAATAGGGACCTCGCACGGTTCGTGCTCGGGCCCTAATAAAAAAATCCCTTCAGTTTCAATAGGGACATCGCATGTTTCATGCTCGGGCCCTAATGAACTCTATACAGGATAATGCACTGATGTAAAAGACACATTGCATATAGCCACAAGATTGTTGTAGGAGTTTGACCTGTCCACCCCATCTCTCCCACACTTAACACTGTTTTCTACATTCGACTAAAATGTAACTACAGTGATCCTTTGCACCCAACAGGTAACTGCATGTATCTTCATGGGGCCACTGGTGAAATTTCATCATGCAAAAAAGCAAGAAATGTGAACTTCAGCACCTACAAATTATACACACAATAGCCTGCGGAAAGTGCAAGCAGATTTTTGGCAAAAAGTCTCAAAAACTAACTACTGTCTATAGTACTGTGTTCTCTGTTCTCATTAAACCACGCTGGCTACAGAGTTGGGGTGGGGGGTTGGAGGGAGTAGTGTGATGGACGGATGGAGGGGTTCACAAAGGAATACATGGAGTGAGTTGGGGAGAATTAGCATGCTTTCATGCGTTCTACACCTCAGTGGAGCACCACAGGTCTTGTTGATGCCTCTAAGTGCTATGCAGTATTAAGCAGACAATCTCTAAGGAGGCCCGGTAGCATTGTGCGTGCGTGCGTGCGCGCGCTGACCACTAACTGTGTACAGTTAAGTACCAAGCCCTAAATAACCTATTTGGAGAATAGAGAAAATGGAAGGGAAGTGGAGAGATTCAGCAGAGAGCCAAACAATGTCAGAAGAGTGAGGCATTAAAATGTTGCGACGTGTTCCACTCCTCAGAGAGGGAAGCACAGAGGAGAAGAGAAAGACTAAAAGGCAGAGAAAGGTCTCCATCCATCCTGTCTGTTCTCTGACTGTATACTGACTGAGAAGAAAGCATGGATGATACACATGTTGATCAAGTCACCTTTTGTTAAGAGCAGCAGTGGCCATTTCTCCTGCAGCGTTCACAGCAGCCAGCAAAGCAGTACGTCACTACGACCAGTCTGAACACCTCGATTCTCTCATTTCATTTGTCACTTGCATGCTCACACAGCTAACTTAACTCATTTCCCCATTTTATCTCTCCTCTATCTCCATCTCCTCAATCACTCGTGTCTCTTCATGTCTCTTAACCTTTTGATCATTTGTCATTTCTTCATTCCCTCCCTCAGTGCTCTCTTCAATCGTACACAGATCACTCTTGCCTCCATTCGTCCTTCTCCGAGCCTCATTCATTCTGTGCCTCTCTCCTTCACTCTACCCTCAATAACGCCATCCGTCTTCTCGTCTGTTGATCCAAGATTAGTCTCCATCCACCTGTATCTGCATGACAATAATCTCTCCTGCTTGTTTTTCTCTCCTAAATAGCACGAAAATCATATGAATGCTATGCAGAATAAACCTACGAGTAACAAATAAACAAAAGAAGCTGTACACTAGAGAAGAAGCTGAAAACCTTAATACTGAACCTTACTACTTACAAATACTGACGTATTGGGTTGTCAAGCAGTCATGAGTTTCAGACTGCAGATTTTAACCAGATACTCTGGCAAACAATGCAGTGGCATTGATATCCGTTTTCTCCAACTGGCTTCAATCAAGCAGCATACTTGTTATCATCAATCCAGCTCTCAAAAATGTGCGCTTTCCCATAGTGGCTGCAAGCTTATAACTTTCTTGGGTTAGCCAACTATCTAGTGAGCCAACAAACAACTTAGTAACTTTCTCCCATAAAAGCCGCAGCACTGCATCAAGTGCTACCCACATTTTTCTGGAAGTCTGGAAGAAAGGTAAAGCAACATGTTTGTAGATCTATGCAGAAAGCTTTACAGCTCTGAATATCTTTAAAATGTAACTGCCAATAATACTGTAATTTTGGATATTCATTAAAATAAATAAATAAATAAATAAAATTTGAAAGGAAAAAAGCTGTCTTTATACAGAGAACACACCACTCTAATTTGAGATCTGTTTTCAAGATCTGCCAATACAATACAATCTGTAATTTATTTCTATTTTATTAGTAGTATTTGCAATGCTGTTATGGGCTGTTGCTCTTGCAGTATTAAACCGCTATCTTCTTTGAGGCTAGAAACAAAGAAACCAGTGGGAAGGGAAAAGCTTCAGAATAAAAATCAGCATGAAACTCTCTGGGTTCTTCAAAATCTTTCCAGAACAGACTTAAAAAAAACATTCTTTGAGAGATCTTTAGAAGTCTCTGGCGTACCACACCATTCACCCAAACAGACAGGAGTTGCTGATGCCATGTGCATGCACAATATCCTGAATGCTTCACTCTGCTTGCTGCACATCTACAGTGCAACAGTTCTAGCAGAGAAAAACCTTACAATACAGTACAATAAATACTAAACAAACACGTGCAAAGAGACACGTGCAAAACATGTGAATAGTGTAATTTAATCTCAGTTGAAATGGCACTGCTTCAAGTCCTCCTGACTACTTTCTGCAATCACGGCACATCGAGGTTGTACTGTCTCTACACTGATAAATCATATTCTTGCCCCAGTGAAACAGGAACAGGCAGGTTAAGGGTTAAAGCAGGGACCTTTTGTGTTTCTGAAAGTGGTCAAAAACAAGCTGAGGAATGATTAAAGAATTCACTGGGGGTTTTAGTCACTCCACAGACTTTGTTCAAGCTAAGATAGAATTTCAGGGGTTTTAGGTGAAGTCAGACTCCAATTTCCAGGCCCAGCCAAGCTCTACGGCTCCAAAGCCCACTCACACAGATCAATACTGTACTTAAAGTAGTAACTCCATTCTCACGATGACAAATTACTCATCTGCTTTCTTTCCCTTTCTTTTACTGTTAGTCCCTGATGCACTGCTACCATCACCCTGGTTTGCCAGTCTCAGTTTCCCCCTGCAGTTAATCTGCTGGGTGGAGTGATGAGCGCTTGGGGAACCGACATGAGGAAGATGAAGGAGATGAAGGAAGAGGGGAATGAGAGGAGGGGGAAAGGGGTGGGGAGTGAGAGATGGCCATGCATTATTGAGCATACAGAGTGGAGTTTTTAGGGGGATAAATGTGAAAGCATGTTTGGGGACAACCTTTTCCCTTCTGCATCCCCCGCCTTCTCCCTGCCTTCATTACTTGCCCTCCCTCCAACTTTCCTTTCCCCACGAGGACAGCCACATCTCTTATTCAGTGGGGAGGTTAAAAATTCAAAGCTAGGAAGGAGGAGGTGGCGGGAAGGAAAGAGAGTACCTGAAAATGGTCAAAATGAAGGAATGTCTTTAGGGAGTTTTCTCAAGTGCTAATCTAAAGAGCTCCTTGCTTTGATTAGGCACGCGTGCGTGTGTGTGTGTGTGTGTGGTGAGGGGTGGGTGGTGGTTGTGGTGGGGGAGTATGAGGACGGAGGAGGTAGATGAATAGAGAGAGGGAGGAAGAGAGAGCAGGAGAGGGTATAGATGTACACTTTCATGCAGTGCAATGTAGTGTAGCACACATCATGGTGAAAAATTAAGAAGCCTGGAGGGCGAAGCAGAACCTACGTCTCACTGAACACGACACATGCAGATACTGAGTAATGGAGCAAGGGCTTCAGCATGCAAACACACACACACACAAAACAGGCAGCTATGAGCAGAGACTTAGGAGCAAACCAACTGTAACTGACCAAGTGGCATATACACACAGCATTATTGTACTTGCATAAACTATGCATTCAAGTCTAAATTCGTATGCCTACACATCCATGACACAAACACATAAATTCACACACACACACACGATTACTGGTAGCAGATTAAGGTCAGAAAGTGGAGCATGGACTGGTCCTCCAAGCTTTGTAAATACCATCGGTTTCTGGTGTAAATGCCACTGGGTTATCCACATTACACACAGCCTACACAGCCAGAGACCAGGGGCCATTTTACACCAGCGGCAAAAAAAAAAACTGGGCAGGTTACAACACATACACACGCACGCACGCCCGCACGCCCGCACGCCCGCACGCACGCCCGCCCGCCCGCGCACACAGAGCACACATAAACCCCGGCCAAGTACAAAGTGTGTGTGCGCACACATTTGTTCACACATACGGAAATAAACAAGATAATGTGCACCTTAAGAAAGTTGGTGATGGTGAGAACCCGGAAGACATGGCCTGAGCTATCAGCATAATGGGGAAGATAGTCTAATAGCACCCTAATAACTCACTAGCTAGCTAACACCGCATCAGTAGCAGCTTAAGGCTACTGTTAAACAATTTGAATGAGATAGGAGCTTTGGACTTTAAAGGACACTTTCAAATGCCTCTGTTGCTGCCATCTATCTTGCTTTTTCTCATTTTACAGCTTGCTTTATCTTCACCCCCCACCGGTCTCCCGTCATTTTTCTGGTTCCATCCCTCGTTCATTGTCTCTTTTCATAAGAACCCCTTTATCAGGCGGAGATAAGAGAAGAGAGATGAGGAAATCAGGAGAGAGAAGGGGAAGAGGAAAAGGAGGAAGGGAGATGGGGGTTAATGCTCCTATCTTGTCAACTCCATCTTTCAAGTTGTTGCTCTTTACGGCTCCATTTTTTTATGGATGGTATCAGTGATATCAAAGTGGGCTAAATCTCCTGTGTGTGTCTATGTGTCTGCGCAAGTGTGTGTGTGTGTGTGTATCACTGCCCTCAGGGATAGGTAGCTAATACTGCAAAAAATAAATAGAGGGAGTCAATGCCGCACGGCAGAGCAGTCAACCACAGTCAATCTGCACTTTTAACAGCACTGCACTTTGACTCTTTCTTCCCCTCTCTTTAAATCTCCCTTTTCTCATGATTAATATGCTGCTAATAATAATAATAATAATAAGCATATAATAATAATATGCTAATTAATATCTAATCAGAGATACAGCCTCGGTATGATTTCCCTTCATCCTCAACCCATCAATACCAAAGCGTCTCTACCTTCACGAACACCATGACACTTCAGAGACGCAGGCATGCACACATGTAAGTACGCACACACACACACAAAGCCTACATATATAAGAAAAACAGAGGCGGAGGGGGAAAAAAAAGAAAAGAGTATGCTGCTGTGACCAAGGAGCAAAACAGGAAATAAGAGTAGGTGGAAGGAGTGTAGGTGTGAATACATAGATCCCTTCATTCCCGCATCCTTCCATCTCTGTTCATGTTTTCCCCCTCTTGGCCTGGGTGAAGAGAGACAGAATCACGAACACTGGGGATATTTAGCATCTGTAACAAGCTTTTGAGCTTATCAGCCAATCCCTCAATTAAACACACACACACACACACACACACACACACGCTCAAAAGCACATACACACACATATAGGTTCTCTCAGTCCCCGCTCAGCTGTCATATCACTGGGAACATTTAAATGGTAATGGTGTTGGGATGGGAGATTGGAACGCTGGCTGACTGGCTGGCTGGCTGGCTGGCCGGCTGGCTGGCCGGCTGGCGGGCTGGGAGAGGAGCCGAGTGAAGCGAATAAGGCCTATTCCGTTTAAAAACAGGATAATCTCCGGGAAAGAGAAAAGGCAGCAAGGAGATTAGGCACACAGAGCGGTAATGCTCCGGCATGAGTACACACATGCTCACTTAGCTCATTTGCATGTAAAACAGAGGAGAGAGATATAACGAGGGAGGGATGGAGAGAAGGTTGGAATGAAGAGAATGAGTGGGACAAAAGCGTGTGTGTGAGCGCGCCTACGTGTGTATGCTTCTGCTTGTGCATGCAAGTGAGCTGTTGCATTTGGCAGTTAGAGCAATGTGAGCACACACAGATGTGTTTGAACCTGATAAGGCCTGATGAATGAGCGGCATTTTGTGGCTGTTCCTCAACCATAAAGAGATGGTGAATGCGGGAACGCTTGCTATTGCCGCACTGAGAATACACACCGAGGCTTAGAGAGCAAGCAAAGCCAACCTAATGCACCGCTACTGTTGAAGGCTTAGGAGGTATAGTTAGGATTTAAACTTAAGCGCCGGCACACATAAACACTTAAAAGCGCACACAAACACACAACACAACCTGTAAACATCAAATCTTTTCATTTACAGGTTAAACCTGCATATTGAAAAGCTAGTCTATATATGGGCTATAGGTGCTTTTTAGATTTATGTGTCTCACAGACACTGCTTTACACAGACCCATAGTTATCCAATCGTGTGGTCATTTGTTGTTGGCAAAAAAAGGTAGGGAGAGAAAATAGGTATTACAGATATAAGTGAAGAAATGGCTGCATCCAAAAATGGAACAAATAAGAGAGAATAGCATGAAAGAATAGTGTGATATTTTCCCCAGCTCTTTCTACAGCATTAGTGACCCTTGCATTAACCTGCTTCTCTTTCTACAGCCCCAGCCTGAACACTGCATGATTTATTAACAAGGCCTGCTACTGTGGGCTACACAAGTCCAAACACACACACAGAACTTACACACAAGCTTATCAAAACCAATACGAATTTTGCACAATTGCACACGTGTGCGCAAACACTCTTATGGCTTAATACAGTGGGCCCATTCCTCAGTTAGTCATCTAAGTGATTTAATAGTACATATTTTAAAGAGTCTCAGGAGAAAGTGTCTCTGAGTCTACACATCCCATAAACTGTTATCTAAAATGCTCCCTAATTATACACAATCATGCACACAAAAATACGCACACGCGCGCGCACACACACACACACACACACACACACACACCAGGCTCCAACAGTGGAAAACAAACATCTTCTAGAAGTGGGTTGTGGGGGATTATGAAACTGGGATGGAGGAGGAGGAGACGGAGGGAGGGAGGGAAGAAAGGAAACATCTGCCCATTGAAGTGAAAAGCAGGGTCTTCCCCTTTCTCACCTGTGGTCATTTTCAACAAAAACTTGCTAGTAATTTATCAGGCCTGTCAAATCTGGAGCAGTGACTGCGTGGCTATCACGTATAATCAGACAACGTTTGTAGGCAGGTTTGTAGGGCCATTGCAGGTAAACATAAATAAATTATGGAGCTTGGGGAGGTGGGTAATATTCTGAGAAAAGCCTCAGAATTTATGAGATTAAAGTTGTAAATTTACAGATTTTTTTGTCAGTCATTAATAATACAAGACAAGAGTCAATGAAGACATAAGAGAAGAGGTGGAGCTTTCAGACAGTTGATGAGGGACAACAAAGCCACTTGAAAGCATGTCACAATGATGTCACTTTCTTCTTCCCCAATCTTTTATGTAGGGATGCACCAAAATGAAAATTCTTGGCTGAAGCCGAAACAGAAAATTTGCCGAATACAGAACACCAAAGTACAGCAAAGAAGTACATTCACATTTTTTCCATTTATTTTGCCTTTTTTTTAGCATTGCATAAATTAAATAGTCAAAATGTGCTTGTTACTCAGTGTTTCCCCACAGGATTTGAGAGACTGATGTGGGTGGGTCTGAGGTCCAAGAGGGTCCGGTTAAGTAAATGAAATGTGTCCATTTACTTTTAATGTACACATGTAATATGTTTCATACTTTCTGTGAATATAATCCAATGAATCTTATTTCCATATCCAAGTATTATATTGTAAATCTAAATTTTTTCTCCGACTATAACCCCTCTTCCTCTGGCTCTGTATAAAAAATACCATTACAATAACCCTAATAAGCAGTCATACAGTTACACCAAACTACATTATTGATTCACATGAAGAATTGTCCATTAACTGTGCCTTACTAATGGCCAGGATAAATCTACAGTAACAATTATCACACAGCTGACATTTTTGTAACAGTCCAGCAATCAGTCTGCTGTTCTGTTAACACACACACACACACACACACACACACGGTGCAAGGAGTGTGTGTTTGCTTGAGTTAGTCAAAGAAAAATGTCCTTGCTAATGAAGTGATAATGACCTTGAGCCAGTGCACTGTAACAATAACAAGTCACCAAATGTTGTGAACTCTGTTTAGCAGTATATGTAATGACCTAATCAACAACACTGCACCATAATTCTCCATGCCACTTGATCTTTTATTGCTAATGCATTAGATATCTCATCCCAGTTTAACTGATTGGTTTACAACCCAAGAGAGACCCCAGGTGAACGAGCGCACGCGTTCACACACACACACACACACACACACACGGCACTTTCTTGCTGATTGGTGGTTCATTAAAACAAATACACGCGCACATATATACATACACACAAACATATATACCTACAGAGAAGGAAATTGATTTCTTCAGAACACAGGGACATCAAAAGGCTAGGTTATTAAAATTGTTTGTAAATGTGGCTGAGCTTCCCCACCCACTCTCGAGCACATACACTAGCATACAGACACCCTTGCACTGACAAACATGCATTCATCTGCAATAAACTTGTCTGTATTTTACAGGAAGCAGATGTGATACAGGAAGGCGCTGTTCTATGTGTAGAAAAAGGTAAATGAGGTCGCTGTACTACAACAGACTACAGAAACACAGTGATAGACTGAGACACAAAAGTGGGAAGGGTATAAAGGCTGGAGAACTGGGATATGAAAATGATCCTCAAATTATGAGGATTAATAATCATATATGCTCCTGGCCCTTTTCTCTCCCGAATCAAATTAATCACCGCCGCTCCCTATAGCCCAGCCTTTCCCTCTGCTCACTCTTCTTTTTTTCCACCCACCACCTCCTCCTCCTCTCTCCCCATCTCTTGCTCTCTCTCACTCTCTCATTCTTTTGCTAATTGGGCTATCTGAGGTGTCGACTTCAAAAAGGCACCTGCTATCAAACACAGATGAAAAAGTGAGAAAAGGACAGTTCAGGATATATATACCCATATTAGATGAACAGAGTACGAATTCTAGCCTTGTCACTGTCCTCCTGCACTTGGATAACTATGCATACAAATGTCAACCTCTGTTTGGATTCTGTTCACCCGTTATCATTGCCATTATTACTATGAAAAATAGAGAAAAAATACTAAAAAGTAGACACAACAGACACAATTACTTTGTGAGCATATGAGAATCTTTGGCTTCGGAGAATCTGGGTATAAGCTTCCTGTCTGAAACCTTATACACTACACTAACTCTTACATGCTCATCTATACAACTTGCCTGTTTACAATTGATTACAAACCCTCCCAAATCACAATAGAAAAAAAAACTTATATTGTCTTCTCCACATGTCTGACAGGAATATAAACAGGAAGAAGATGGCAGTGTAACAGTATCATGTCTCCACTACAAATATTGCAGTAGTATTTGGCTAGTTACATACTAATAAAGTCTTGTGGATACTCTGGATGGAACTAGAATTATGTATCACATCAAGCTGAACAAATGTACAGTGCAATAGCTTCCTATTACCTCAGATTGGGCATCAGTTCAACCACATTCAAAGTAACATAAAAAAATGCAGCTCACAGTCTTAAGAATTACTATTAAGAATATATCATCACATATTTCCTTTACAAAAGGTGGTGCTTAGGATAAACAAAAAGACCACCCCTACTTACCATCAACTTCAATATTTGTCATTGAGGGAAATGTGACTGAAGAATGCCAGACTGGAATAAAATCCAAAACATTGACTTAGGAATTCTCTATGATATATTTGCTATAGATGCTAAAAGATTCATTACAAATATATAAACTAACTAGCAGAGAATTGATGCTCAGTGGGGGATAACAGCTTCTGTTTATGGGGATGCTTTCTTAAGGAGGATTTCACAGGATCTGCTCTTGTTTTGGCAAAAATCCATCTAACCTGACAATAGTAATATTACTTCAACTAAGACAAAAAATAAAGGTTTTTAATTATCTTCAGGATTTGTCTCGTTAACTTCTGACATGCTCAGCAGAGACAGAGAACACTAGCATGAAGGATAACTGGCCTCAGCTAAACTACTGACTCATTTTCAATGGGACAGAGAACAGACAGAGATGAATACTTAGGTAGAGATATAAAGACTGAAAATAGATTTAACTGCATTGATAAAGAGCAAAAGATAAAATATATAGTATGTAGACTGTGTATGTGTGTTTGTGTCAGACTGTGGAATTGTGTCCAGGAGAGCCATGGGCAGCCAGAGACCGTGTCTCCCACCATCAGCTCTCTGCTCTTCCACCAAGCATCAGAGGTCACACCCCTGACCCTGCCTTAAGCGCACTACCCCCCTGCACGTCTATGTGGGTGTCTGTATGCATGCAAAGCCAGCTGCGCTGATGGCGAGGAGGACGAAGGGTCAGGAAGGGTCAGTGGTGGCTCGGTGTGGTGTCAATCTGCTTTTGCTGGGTACTGAGTAATGGAAGGCATAAGAGGAGAAGAAGGAGGAAGAACAGGAGGATGAGGAAGAGTGAAGCCAGTCTCAAAGAGGTGAGGGTGAAGAAGAAGGATAGGGAAGATAGGTCAGGAGGAATGCATTAGGCCTTGAGCTGTGTGTATAAGCAAGAGAAAGAAGGACGAGGGGTGAAGGGTCAATCTGCATAACCAGAACCGGTTGCTTATTGGGCGTGTGTGCATGCACAGCTACAGACACACCTTCATGAACATACTCCATAGACAGTGTGGATTAAACCACATATGCACACTCACAAAAACACAAGAGCTCAATGAAATTCCAATCCTCTTTTAAAGAACTGTTTCTTCCTAACTACAAAACTTATCAAAAATCAGCAAACATATACAGAGTGATAAAAACACTGGACCTGGTGTGTCTCTCTATCCCTCTCTCTCTCTCTCATACACACACACACACACAGTACATCCATACAGGGAGACAGGTGTGGGGCTATGAAAAGGCCACGGTGTCTTTATGGTCAGCTCTCAGAAAAGGTTATTAGACATCAACCGGAACAGGCGGCTGTCTCACCCAATAAAAAGTAGAGGCGTGGGTGCACGGGCCAAGGGGATGGGGGGGTCAAATCAACGAGTGACAGGCGGACGTTAGGACTTGTCATACAGGTGAATGCAGATGGGACAGCTGCCAACACTGACATTTAACTGACATCAACAGCATCAGCCATGTGTGCATGCGCACTTCTGTTTATGTATATGACATGAGCAAGAGTCTGTGTGTGTATGTGTACCGAGACTGAATCTGAAGGTCAGATGGAATTATATACACACCCACACGCACACACTGTCCGTCTGCGATTTCCTGGTGTCCCGGTTATGATATGAATATGGAGGAGTTAGAGCAGAAGGCTCGGTGACACTGGGACAAGGTGATAGGAGTGGACAGGTGTGCACGTGTGAGCGTCCACCCGTGTGTCAGCGCTTTGTGCCAGGACAGCAGGTGGCTAGTCAAAGGACATCAGTGACCTTCTCCTTATCCCTCCCTCTACCCTCCTCCCTTTGTCCATCTCTCCCTCTGTCCCCAAGTCCCAATTCATCTCACCCGGTAGTGAGTGCTCTGTCTCTGCACAACAAGTCATGGGCACACTGAGAAGGATGAACACATATACAAACACAGGTGTGGGTGGTTTATTCATGAACTTGTGAGATGTTGTTTTGACACAGCGTTGCTGAATAATGTAAATGTGCAGCATGTCCTCCAAGCAGAGGAAGGGAAGGGTGAGAAAGGCTGGGGATGATATGTGAAAAAAGGACAAAATGTAAGTGTGTGCGTGATATTCTTACCTTTAGTGGCTGATGGAAGCCAAGCAGGAGGATTGAAAAGGCAAGTCGGGGAGGGAGAGGAGGGATGCAGGAGAGATGAGACACAGAGAGAGACATTGCTCATTATTGTGAAACACAACATGATAACAGCAGTAGTAAAAACACACAAGCCACACACTCACTCTTTGTCTGCGAGGAGAAGGCCAGGGTGAGTTTGGCAAAGAGCTCATTGTTCTCATATTTGTCCTCTTTTGCCTTGGTCCAGAAACTGTTCTCAGAGAGGTCCTCAGGCCCAATCTAAGAGAAAGAAATGCCATATGTACAGAGAGAGTAGATGGGAGACAAAATGAAGGAGAGCGATAGAGAGAGAGAGATGTATTGTATCCGTTAGATAACTATATCATCAAATTGACTCAATTTTCCAAAAATGGTCATCTGTGCACCTGGCAAACAATGAGATGATCGGATAAAAAAGTCGACAGGACAAAAGAAACAGCAGGGCTGTAAAAGGAAGAGGCACGGGTATGATAGCAGAGAGAGGGGAGAATGGTGAAGGAAGGAAGAAAGGCAGGCACAAAGAGGAAAGGAACAGGAGAAAACAAGTAGTCATTTTCTCTACTCTTCACAAACTGATTCTACCACAAAGTGTCTTGAGCTTCAGACACAGAAATGCAAAGAAATACAGAGGGTTGCACCTCTTTTCCTCCCCCTACTCTTTCTTGCTTCAGCCTTCCTCAGGTCCCCTCTCTCCGTTCTGGTCACAAGTCACAATTAAGTTTGCATGTTTTTCCTTCACTTTCTGAGCGCTCTCATCAAAGGAAAAGAGACAAAGAGAAAGTGAAACCGAGAGAGTGAGTGAGAAAACAGTGTTAGTAAATTTACAGATATCAGTCCTTTCATTATGGACAAAGCCTCGGGGATGGGGGCGTAGGATGGAAAAGACAGAGTAGGGAAAGGAAATGTGATATGGGCATGAGCTGAAGGAGCAAGAAAGAAAGCAAGAGAGCACACAAAATGAGGATGAGCAAGCCAGAAAAAAAGTTAATTTAAATTACAAAAGAATACTGTCCTTTCTAGCAGCAATTTAATTATCTTTCAGTGGCGCAGTTAAAAGAAGAAGGCTTATTAAAAAGCAATTTCTGTGACATCCTTGTCAAACACTCACCAGAGAGAGAGAGAGAGAGAGAGAGAGAGAGAGAGAGAGAGAGAGAGAGAGAGAGAGAGAGAGAGAGAGAGAGAGAGAGAGAGAGAGAGAGAGAGAGCGCGAGCGAGAGAGAGAGCGAGAGAGCGAGAGCGAGAGAGAGCGAGAGAGAGCGAGAGAGAGCGAGAGAGAGCGAGAGAGAGCGAGAGACTAAATGCTGATGAAGTCTGCTGAAGCCATTAAACAGTAGCTTTAGGCTAAAGAAAGACAGAGGGCTGTTTTGATGTTTTAACCATCACAGATGAGAGGGAGGAGAAGAACATGAAGCACATAGTCATGAGATACACGTATGCATGCAAGTCACTTTAGGTCAGAATCTCACTGTTAAAGCTCCATTTCACATTTCTCTCACACTGTTGCACATATAAAAAGGCACACCCTGAGCTAGCAAAAAAAAACACATATAAACTTTAAAATAACTTTTATATCATTTAATGAATCAAAGAATGTAGACATAAATGTGAATTTCCTTTTCCCCCCAGATAAATAACTGACAATTTTGCAATCGCTTTGAGTATTGATAATATATTAAACTATCTTAGGACTGACCTTGCTCCAGTTGGCTCTCTTCAGCTGGACCTCAGGCTTGAACTCCTTCTTAGGCTGGAGCCCAAAAGGCAGAGAAGGTGGGGCAGGGGGACCCCAGCCCCCCATGCCAAATGGTGGAGGTGGAGGCATGCCTGGGCCTGGCGGTGGAGGAGGGAAACCAGGACCCCCAGGTGGCGGTGGCGGTGGTGGTGGTCCCATCCCAGGTAAGGGTGGAGGGGGTGGCGGTCCTGGCATGCCAGGGAGGGGCGGGGGTGGTGGCGGTCCTGGCATGCCTGGTAAAGGAGGTGGGGGAGGAGGAGGCGGAATACAGGCATTACCCGGTAAAGGAGGTGGTGGGGGAATGGGCATACCTGCATGGCCTGGTAGTGGTGGGGGCGGAGGTGGAGGAGGGGGGACCATACCTGCATTCTGGCCAGGGAGAGGAGGGGCAGGTGGTGGAGGGGGCAAACCAGGTGTTGGCACAGGAACAGTAACTGTGACAACTTTAGTCTTGGCCTCTTCCAGATCTTTAGACAGCTTTTCAATCTGCAGGGAAGTGAGACATGTTATCATAAGTATTGATTAATCAACCAATCGACATACTACTGTATTTTTTAAAAACCATATACAGTAATTTATCATATGAATGTGTCTTGACTATATATTGTTTATTCTTTGAACTGACATTAATTTTGTAAAGATGTGCCAATTTCCATCATTTCCAATGAACAGCGATGCCAACAGAGTGATTAGATTTGAATGGGGGGAAAAAGGCAGAACAAAAGAGGGGAAAGAGTGACAGAAAGGGATTAAAGCCTGGGGAGGATTGAGTTGAGAAAGATGGGGAGAGAATGGACAACAAGGCGCAGAGAGAAAAACATAGCAGGGGGGAATTAAGTCCACAGAGGAATTCAAAAGAAGAAGTTTTAAAGAGGAGGACAAACTTTTAAATTGTTTTATTTCAACACTGAAATACTAATTCTAGTATTTACATCAGCGATTCTTTAGAAAATTGTCCAAGTCATTAAAGTTCGCTAGCTAATACAGGCCTATGAGAGAAGGCGATTTGAAGGGCTTAAATGGGAATGTACTGTATGTGATTAAAAGCGCACAAGTATAGAGAAGTGTATTTACTGTACGTGTTCTTATGAGTAAAGTGTAAATAGAGTGCATGTATATGTGTGAAAGAGTGTCGTATGCAGCGTAACAAATTGTTTGTGTTGTTTCCTCGGACTTTGAAAAGAAGACAGACAGTAACAGACATGAAGGGCCTCAGAGGCAAGCTTTCTTAGTGAGGCAGCAGATGAAGAGTTGGGCACAGCATCACACGGAAGGACAGTGAGAGATCTCTACATGTGAAGAAATCTTCGATGGGCAGTGCCTCAAACACAGAGAAAGTGAGCCATCTTAGTATGAGAAGCTTGTTAGATGCCTGGCTGCTGATGCTGTTGTGCGTTGGACAACTGTGTGCATGTGTCTGTGTGTTAGTGTGTGTGTTTGGGCTTTTGCGTGGTGAGAAGATGACTCCACTGGCATCGGCCACTTTGGATGAGGCTCATTTTGGAAGCCGTAGTTCTCTTACTGACAGACACACACACACACACACACACAGGAACATCTTCATGTGGTTATGCGCACACATGCACAGAGGCAAACTGTTCTGGGTCACTTGGTGTGTTAGTGAGTTTGGGTGTCACTGTGAGTCCAGCTGGTGTGGCAGCAGGACACTGACAGCTAAACAATCCTCATCTTTGCCTCCCTACTGTATGAGTGTACACACACGCACACCACCCTGCCTGTGTATCTTGGCCTTAAAAAATTCAGTCTGTCCCATCTCCATCCCTTCCATTTCTTCTTCTTTCTTCTCCCTTTAGTCAGTCTTTATACTCCTATTCCCCCACTTCCCATGTTTTTATTGGGTTTCTTAATCTCTAAAGGATTTGGCTTCTTCCCACAATATCCTTTTAGTTTTTTTCCTCTTTTTGTGCCATGCTAGCAGTTGGCAAAATCATTTAAGGCCAGGGGGCTTCTGTGTTTGTGTGGGCATGGATAGATGTTAGACAACTTTTTGGTACTTAGACTTCTCCAATATTGTATTTCTCTAAGCCTCAAAATATTTTACTTCTTTCAGCTTTAGCAGAAGTTTCTGTTTTGTGTGTATGTTTTTCCAAGACGCAATCTTAATCGATTCTGTCATAATGTTTTGGTTCTTTTATACGGACAATGGCATGAAGCAATGTTAGAAATACTGAGTGAACTATTTGAGCGGGTCAGCTCGCCACATTTATTTCTGGATGTGTCATACAGTGTTCAACTTATGTTTAATTCAGTAAATTCAGGCATTTACCTTATGATTAATTCACGTAAACCTACTGAGAGAACTTATTCCGTTTAGCCTATTGGCTCAATATTCCACAGTAAAAATAAAATCGCAACCAGCTTTCATTTAGATTTTGAGTTATTTAAATTAAAAAGGCATTGAGCCCCACATAGACTGGTGGGTGTGTGTATGTGTTTGTGTGTACCTGCTGTTTCAGAGCGCTTAGCTGTTGTTGTAGTCCCTGGTTCTCCTTTTCTCGGTCCAGCTTAGAAGTGGCCAGCTGTTCCTTTTCTTGGCTCAAGTCCTGCAGCTTCTGCTCATAGTCACCCTCCAGTTTCTTCAGCTCCACCTGCAACTCGTGGCGTGCTGTCAGCTCTGCATCCAGCTAATACACATGTAATGGGTCACAGAGAGGGACAGACTCGGTTACACAATCCTAAAAAGTGCTGGGTAGCCTTTTTTGGTGACTTAACAATATTTGTGTGATTGTCAATTTCAAACAAGGATTCATGTTGGCTGTGTAATATTAATATATAACGGATGCTGTGCTGTGTGGTGCTTCTGTAATTCAGAAGGGGCACTACTACATAATTTTATAAAAAATAAAATTTTATGACTGAAAAAAGTAAAAAAAAACAAAAAAGTAAACCAAGTAAATATCAACTCTGAAGGTACCAAAACATCAGTGTTCTCCAGTGAAATGTGGGGCAAGGTGTGTTTGTGTGCACAAGCTTTTAGTCTCCATCCCTTTCAGTTTCTGTATCCCAAAGACCTGTAGAAGCCATTTCCTGCAGTCTAGTGCTTTTAGTTGCATTGTATAATTTGCACTGCAAATTAGTGTCAATTATTGAGTTAGAATGCTTCAGTGCACTTGTATGAGCTCACTTCCATTTTAAAGCTTTTATGTCTTTAAAAAAAAAAAGAAAAAAAAAAGAGAAAAACATTTTACCCCCAATTTTTATTTTTCTCATTTTCATAAATTTTCTTCTAGGACATTTGACAAACAGGATAAGAGTATTTAAACAGATGAATCCATGAACACACATGGCTGTTTAATTTGCCGACAGCAGATCCGTTACTCTCGCTGTCAGTCCTGTCAGCCTCATGCCTAATTCCTGCCAAAGAGACTGCCTGCAATTACCCCATCATACACAACTAGCACTATGGTGTGTGTGGTCAACAAAAATTAATCCAAGTGTGTTCATGTAATGTGTGCTTGTGTGGATGTGTGTGCTTTAAATGGATATGATCCCATGTGAGAGTGTGTGTCTTTATGAGAGCCTGAATGAAGGCTAGTTTCAGCTCCCTCTTTGCAATTATCCTGTCACTAGGACAGAAACATCAGGGTAGCAGCATACCGCAATCAAGGCATTTACCCCCTTGTGTGAATGTGTGTGTGTGTAGCTTGTGTTTTTTGATTTAGCCTGTATTAGTATGTGTCTGTCAGCCATGTGTGTGCTCATTCTCTTAGTCAACCTCTGTTCCTTTCCTTGTTCTCTTTTGTCATCCCATGTCAGCCAGACGCTAGTCGCACAGAATTTCATTACAATCCCAATGTGTCTATGTGTGAGGGGCAAATGTTAGCTTTTACAATGTCTGATTTTCTTTTGTGTCTATATGATTGTAACAGCTTGTGTGCTTCTGGGTTGACATGTAAATATGTCTTCACGGCAGGCTGTTGTTGTGATGTGAATTAACTGGTGAGTATTTCACCTTCTTCTCCAGTTCATTTGCCTTGGCCTTGCTGGCTTCCACCTTGGTCTGGTCCACCATGTTGTCTGTGGACAAACAAAGTTGGACAGACAAAGGAAAAGAGAAAGAGGGAAAAAGGTGGTGGATAAGATGAGGATTTCAGACAACGCATCCGTACACTTCTGGCCGTGAAAATCGCACCCTTCCGTCTGGCACATGCTGTGTGCACACATACATTCACAAACAGAAGCATACACACAGAGCAAGAGTCCTTTGTGCTTCCATATTTTCCCTTGTCACACTACTCAAAGTCAAGATCTGTGAGACGATAGCAGAGGCATCTCATTATTAAAAGGATGCCATCTGTTGCACGCTGCTTCTACACATCATTACCTTTTAAGCCTCCAATACATACAACTTTGTCTGACTGTGTGCAGGTGCAAAAGAGGAGGAGGGAGCACATTAATTTCTCTCTATGTGAAATACATCTCACACCACTTTGTTTCAAAGTCTTATATCCACCCCTTAAAAACAGACCAAATAACACTGTAAAAGTGAGAAGGATATGAGCTGACCAACAGGGTACCTTTACCAAATAATTGCAGGGTCTACAGGTGGTTTAGTGCCCAAGGGCTTACCGAGCATGTGCAATAAAAGAGCTAATTAACTTCAAGATGAATGCCACAATGTCACTGGATCAAAGACAGCTAATCATGATCCCCAGGTGAGAGATCAAATAGACAGATAGCAGAGATAGAAGAGCTGTGAAAAGCTGAAAACGAAGAAATTACATAAACCTGTGAAAGTGAATTATAAAGATTGTGAAGGGATAAAGTTTGAGGCTTCAGTTGTAATGAAAACGTGGCAAGTGAAAAAGGGAGTCAAACTATGTAAGATTCCTTATGTCTAGATAAGCTAGTAAGCAAGCCAGAGAAAAATTAGTAATCTATTTTGTGAAAGAGAAGATTTTTGCCGGATGAAAGAACCTCACAATAATATGCCAACCGACATACAATGTCAGACTGTGCATTTGTGTATGAGTTTATGTGGTTATTGGATGTCTAATGGAGGGGAGGAGGGGGCGGTTTACTTCTGTCGTGGTGGCTAGGCTAAATGGGACAAACTTCGAATAGAGAGCACTAAGGGAGCCAGAATGTGGGGGGAAAACTGTGCTGAATTTCAGAGTTCAAAGAAAAACACTAAATAATGCATGCAGGGCAGAATTGGGCTGCTTTCCACCGATAATAACTCTGGCAGCCTTAAAGGAGGCCAGCCAGCCTGTGTGTGTGTGTGTGTGTGTGTGTCAGGACACATTTAGAAGCAGTGCAATTAGAGCCTCCTACGGTGAGCAACGGAGACCTGCCATAAAGGAGTACTGAACTCTTGAGACATGGCCTGCACCTCCATTCTGTTCTGGTTTAGTTTACTACAGACAGCAGGTGTTTCCTAGTCAACATTTAGAGGTATCATGTAAGTCCACGAATCTACAAGAAAAGATTGACAGAAAACTAGATGCATCTGTTTCCATCATTATAGTTTCTTGATCCCCATAGAATACCCCTGAAGCCGATAGGGATTCTGTGTCTTGCTCATGGGCACTTAAGAGGATATGTTCACAATTTTTCAAGTGTGTCTTAAAGCAACTGTCAGGTGCCTATGTGCATGTTCAACCAGTTGCTGTTGTCATTCCTTCTTTTCATACTGCCCATTAAAAAATCCTTTCCTAATGCATTTCTAATGGAAGTGATGACAGACAAAATCTATGGCCCTCGTTCTATGCAAAACAAGTATTGCATAAGTTGAATTATGGTTATTAAGTATAATTAAGTTAATATAAGGCTTCAGCAGTCTGAGTTGGTCAAATTAAGTTAGTATCTTGCAAAGTTAGTCTTTTTAGAATTGGAGATGCACCTATTGCAATTTTCTTGAAATCTTTTTAATGGCCAGTATTAAAAAGGAGGAAGAAAAGTTTCAACGTTTCAACGTTCATATGGGCACCTCATTATTTCTTTAAGACAGACCTGAAGAACTGAGAACATAGAGAATGCTTGCCGACACATGTACGTGAGCACTGATGACTTCTATTTTATTAATACATTCACCACCACAGGTACCATCTAACCAATCTATCATTGTGTGTCAGGGATCAAACACTGGAAGAGGACAAAGAAATACGACCTACTGATTTTTGAAATCACAGTCTGGGATTGCTTAGTTTGATAAAGCTTTTATCCTCTTGACAACATTCGTTTTAAACCAATGACCTATGACTGTAAAACCTGTAGCACAGTTCAGCCCACACTGACACACACTCACACTCTGGCTCCACCCTGTGGTGTCCCTGGGTCACTACACGTGTCAACCACATAGATAAGACATGACACATTAATTACGATCAAATAACAAAAGGCAAGTACAATGCCAGTGACAATAAAACGGCAATCCTGTCAGTGATTGGAGTAGGGTAGGCCAAAAGTGAAATATGGTTGATCATACAGTAGTGAGCAGCAAAGTCAGATTTTACTGGTCTATATGCATTTTGTGTTTGATTTGTTGGATGATGGGCAAGAAGGAACAATGTACACTTAGAGAGAGAAAGGGAAAGACTTGATCACGTGTGTGTTCTGGTCTCACAGCTCACCTATCAAGCCATCAATGTTGAGACTGAGGTTACGGCACTTGAAGTCAGGGTCCGCTCCATTCCTGTGAAGCACAATCTGAGCGATACACTCGTCCATCAACTTGTAATACTGAGGCCTGCAGGAGGGAGGGAGTGACAGATTTACAGAGAGATGGATCAGGAGACAAAAAGAAAAGGAGAAAGACAGGGGGAAGATAAGATGAGATGGGTGGAAGGAGGGTGACAACAAAGAAGGAGAGTTTATATTATATATATAAAAAATATAGTATATATAGTTTTTGGTACTGTGAGAAAAAAAAAGTTTCACTGTCTACACCATACTGTACATGTTATGTCCACAATGAGAATTATTGCTAATGTATATATTTTACACTACCACTCTACTCTGCAATGACAAGAAATCTGTGAGCAGTGGATGGGATTGACAAAGAGCCAGTAGGTTCATTTGTTCAGACAAATGTGTGAACATGCATGCTTTGTCTTTGTCTGCAACTGAGATTGGCTGTCTCTGTGAGCACGACAGTTTGAGTTTCTTGTCACAAAGATTGATGGTGTGCAACTGTGTCCGTGAGAGTGTGTTGGTGTATGTCCAGCGCCCCGTGTCTGATCAAGCCAGCTTCACACAGACACTCAATTTTGGAGGTGTCTTATTCCCTGACCCCATTAGATGCTGCCAGAGTCACAAACTCAATACTTTATTTATTCTGTCTCCCTCCCTCCCTTGTCTCTCTTAGTCACTCTGCCTTTGTCTAACACTTATTTCACTCCTTCACTATACTTCAAGTTTTTTTTTTTTCTCTTAAGCTTGATTTATCCGTGGAGCGAGAGAGACATCTAGTGTCATTTTAAAAAAACTGAGTCAAAGTGAAATATATTTGTGTTTGACTACATCCTAAATCTGGCATCCTTCATGAGCCTGAACACATTCAATTTAGACATTATTTATACAAGTAACAAGGTGGTTAGTAGGACTAAGGGTATATACATTTTGATAAATCCTAAAAATATATATATAGAGATGTCCCTGTCAGATTTCTAAACTATATCTATTAAGCCCTCTACAGTCTGTGCACATGCACATTATGTGCAGGACTAGCATGACCATTCTAATGAGTGCATTTGTGTATTCTTATAAATTACCAAGCCTCCATCTCCACTTGAGACTGAAACAAACAGTAAGACTAAGAATGAAAAAAGACCAACGCAGCAGGTACTCTTTTATTTATTCCCACACAAATGCTAGCCCTTCCATTCCCTCTATGTCCCTACCCTTATTCTCTCAACAACTACCAAGCAATTTACCTCAACTCTCCATTTTGTCTCATTACTGTCTCACACTGCACCTCCCTTTTCTTTTCATCTTTGTAATTATCAAGCACTCTTTTGTGCCACTCTACAAGCTCTCCCTCCCACCTACACTTCCTGTCTCTCTGTGGAGTCTATTACAGACCACCTCTACTGTGTTCCACTGGATCACCTGGATGGAGAAAGCAGGATAGGAAAGAAGGAGGGATGGAAGAGAGGGGAGGTAAAAATACTTCACTTTGGACTATTTGTTTGGGCCAATCTACTTTTTCCATCCTCCCAAACTGTGTTAAAAATAAACCACAATTTCCTGCCTGTCTGATACCATCAAGGCAACACTGGACCAACAACAAAACTAATGCAACTCAAATGTGTGCATGCACATGTTTGTGTGTGTTTTGTTTTCTGTGAAAGCAAAGCTTTCCTGCCCTCGTGTGTTACGGAGTGGACATGCGGCTAGAAATGTGCATGCACTATTCCGTACAACTGTGGGCTTGTCCTTAACATCATTCTACCCCATGTCATTCAATCAGTCACTCTTCCTTTCTCCTCTGTTTCCCAAGCTAAAACCCCAAGGGCTTTGAAAGACACGGGGAGAGAAACATTAGCATATTTCTGGTGATAAGAGGTGATGGCATTAATTTCTATTAAAATGGAATTAAACTTCTTTGCATGTATTAATTTCTCAGCCTTTGAACGGTGCTCTAGAAAACAAACAGTAAATGGAGGAAATGACTGAAAGGAGGGAGATGTGGATGAAGAGAGGGAATTGAAGAAAAGGAAGGATGTACTTCTAAGTTTCTTGTAGGTACTGCAGAACAAATTGCCAGTGATAGTTACATAAGTACTTTCCTGCATGTATATGATATGGCTGAATGATATTGCCAAAATCAGCATTCTTTATTTACATAAACCACAATATCAATATGAAACAATCATTTGGGATGAGGCTCTGGATGCTAAAGACTACTGCTTTTTCTCTGCTGCATTATTGACTCTGAAGTCGGTTTCCCAAATCGAACATTTATACATACACACAGAAAATGTTAACAATTAGCCTTATTTTAGTTTTTATTACCCATAAATTACAATTTATTTATCACAATAATTGAACAGCAGTGGTAAGTAAATCCCTGATGACACAACATCTAGTCTGTTGTCACAAATCAACTCTAATATGTGAATGTGTGAGCATGTGTGATTATGTATGAGTGTGTATATGTTCATGTGTTACCTGGCCCAATAATCATTACGGATCAGCAGCAGGTGCTGCATCAGGGACAGGAAGTAGCCTTCAGCCTTAGATTCCTTCACAGTGTTGAATAGGATCTCAAACACTTCCCTCACATCATTGAAGGAAACCCAGTTAAGGCTCAATTAACACAGTGAATAGAAGAGTTTAACACAAATATGAACACTGTAATTTCTGCACTGTAGAATTACTGTGAAATCAGCCAGGAAGAGAGCAGACTGGGTCCATCTAATAATCTTTGTTGTATAGGTTCAGTGTCATATCACAGTCAAATCTATTACACAAGTATGTTTATGTTTCTCAAAATGAATTTGTTACATTGTCCTCCCCACTCCAACAATGTATCTGCTGCCTGCATACATGATAAACACAAAGATAGACTGTTAACACTGTAATGGCCACGCCTGGGAGACACCTGGTGTTGAAAATCAAAACTGCATGGCAAAAGCAGCAAGCAGAACTACAGTACTGCTGTTTTTTTAAAGAACAGTTATAGTAAGGGTGACTTTATTTTTATCAAAAAGCTAATCATCCTGTTTGGCAGATTAAGTCAAATAGCCAAAAACAGTACGCATTGAAAACAACGTCCTTTGAATGCCTCCTTTTAAAGATGTATCTTCAAATCAGACAAAATCAGTTTAGAAATTCTGGTTTTATAGAGAGAGACCATATTTGCATTGAATAACGCTATAAAGAGACTCATCTCAGGTCCAGGGGCCCCATTCTTTTCACAAAGTGGTGAAATGTTCAGAGAGCATTTATTCACAAAGATATCAAAGTATATATATATATATATCAAAGTGTAGCATGAACAAGTCCAAATACAACAATAGAAATAAACACTTAACTTAGTAGTTTCTATTATTGTTGTGTACCTAATTTGACTTGTCTGTATAATAAAATCACCATTCAATGTAATAATGTAATTGCAATAAAGCAATAACACCAGTGTCCACCAGTGATTGGATGTTTTATTAAATAAATAAATAAATAAATAAATTATATATATACAAAATATGTTATCATCACTATCTTGCCACTGTTTATATTCTCGTATGTATATCTGTATTATAAATAATTGTATATTTTATTTATTTCATGTGGGACTGGTGAGTTTAATGTGTAGCATGAAGGGCCTACAAACTTTCATTTTGTTGTACAACCTTGTGTTGTATAATGATAAATAAATTTCCTTGACACCTTGATGTTTTGCTGTTTACACTATTCAACACTACAGATGAATAGCTAATGTCTGTAAGATGCTAATTGTCAAAGACAATTTTGAATGCAATAAAGTCCACAAAAGCTTACAATGTCCCTGTAGCCTGATCGATAATGCCTATTAAGTATGAAAATATTAATTTTGCATCTAACCTTGAAAAAATAAGTGGTCAGGGCTGATTGTACAGGGGCAGAAAGGAGCAATCTGATTTTGTTTAGTTAGATGACTAATTTTTATAATGCAGGGAAGTAAATGCATATCATTTTTTATACTATCTATCTGAATCAGACCAAATACATACTATTTCATAATAAAAAAAAAACAAACAAACAAACAAAAACTTATGAAGGTTATTCTTCCTGCTTATCAAACTAGCAAAGTAATGTAAATGTGAAAGCACAAGCATGTTATGTCATAATTAAGATTGTCAAGGTCTAATTGTAGACCCTGACAATTACTACAGAGGGACAACTTTGCACAGTAGAAGGATATTCCATCTCAATGCGGATGTCATCGAGACGTGCTTTGAGGTCCTCAGAGTCATCTTCAGCCTGCTCATCAAACACAGTGAGCTGCACCCTCAGCTCTTCGTTTTCTATCGTACGCACCTCCTGCAGCGAGAGCGATGGGATGCAGGCAGAGGGATGAAAAGGTAAGCGGGAGAATGGCAGAAAGAGTGTGACAAACAATGAGTTTGGACAGTTGAGAGAAAGTTTTTACAGCATATGAGTGTGTGTCTGCCAGTCAACAAGACAGAGGCATCCAGAGTGAGAGAGACAAGAAGAGAAAGGCTGTGCAAATGTGTGTTGTTGGAGAGTCTCTCTTTGAGAGAAGATCAAAAGAGAGTGTTTTCTGTACCGTCAGCTGTTCTCTGAGTCCCAATCTTAGCAGTTCAGAGCGAATATGGATCCTGAAGTCCAACTCTTCCCCCCGGCTGATCAAGGCGTTTATTAGCTGCATGCAGCCACCCTGTCAAAAACACATCATAAAGTCAGCTTCACAGATTAGACTAAATGGATAAATAACTGAGACAAAGCACAATATTTGTCAGCTGAGCAAGTATTTTACACTGCAGATTGCATCAAGTAGCGCTTTCTATGAAATGCAATTTGGTTGGCGTCATCTGTAATAGAAAGAACACACATAGGGATTTATAATTATTAAAGTGTATGTGTGTGTGTCTGTATGTGTACCTTAAGAGCAATGTTGGGAATGTTCATGCCAGTCAGGAGAGGCTGAAACCTCTCAATGTCCCGTCTCTCGGCCTCCTCTGTAATGGCCTCCAAAACACGCTCGTGCCTAAAAACAGACAATTATGCACATCATATACAATTTTAATACATGCAGTTGCATCAAAAAACAATACAAACATGCAAAATTTGTCATGAAAAAAAGATGCTGAATGTAGCTGAAAGTAAATTCTGTTGCTTTAATTGAAGTATGATGTGTGATTGTTTAATTGATGTCAATGTAAGGTAGTATTAGTTAGTTAGTTATTAGTTAATGTATTAGACTTACACTTCAAACACAACTGTGCGAAAGCATCAGCTGTCCAGGGCCATAATTTTTGTGTGTTCAACTTATTAAAAGACATGGTGTTAACATTTCACTAATGCTTACAGGTTCTCAGGATGTTCCAAAATCGAGATGGCAGAGAGCAGCTTGACTGCATCCACCATCATATGAGGCACGCTGGGGTTGATGGCTTTGACCAGCAGAGGAATCCCGTCATCTGACTCCAGCATGGATTTTAGACCATACTGAAGGGGAGACAAAGAAAGGAGGAAGATAGAGAGAAAGCACAATGAGGTAAAGTCTTTCAAAGTTTTATTTTTTTTGCAGCAGGGAAAAGACAGGGCTTTTCATGGTTCAAATTTTAGCATTTACATTAGAAGAAAAAGAAAATTTTAACTGGACAAAGAAAATCTCAGACTGTGACAACTTTGGAAATGGCGTGTGCATTTTCTTTTAATAAAAACAAAGTGGTATAACAATCTAACAAGAGCTAAGGAGCAAGAAGCACGGGTTCCGCGATTACCATCTAAGGCAATTTACATATAATGACCAATTTGGTTCACTTTTGACTAACCTTCACTAACAAACCTGAGACGGACTTCTTTTAAATTTGCTTAAAACCAAACCTTTTAACAATGTGTGTGCTGTATCTATTCACCTGATGCTCCGTTTTTAGCTTTTATGATACTGATCTTAGCTAATCACAACAATTTTGTCCCTCAAAGGCACCACATTATTGATTTTAATTACTGATATGTAATTATTAAATTTAACAGATTTTAAAGAGATTAATACAGATTACTTAGGGTTAGAAACATAACTACACTGAGAATTTAAAGCACTCTTAAAAGGTTATTTATGACTCCATTCACTGTAATGACATGACCAAAGTTAGTCACACTGACTTTATAAAGCCCTCTAGAGGAATATTTGCTACACTACAAAGAGAGGAGAAAATGGGATAAAGATGATTCTACTAGTTCTATTACTTGTAACTGCATGCCACAACTGCGTACAATCGTATCAAAGAAAGGATTAGGTATCTTGATGTAAATAAATAAACATTCCATTTTCTTACCTTGTTGTTCATAAAGGCTTTTAGACAACGAATGATCTCGTGTTGACATTTCACTCCCATCATTCTACATTGAAGACAGACACAGAAAGACAAGACTGCAAACACATTGCTAGAGAGTACAATTGCCTAATCTGTGGTTTCACTCTCTTACGGGTACTCGTCTTTGTCCTCCTGTAGTCTTCTAAGCAGATGCAGCAGCAGGGCCAGCCCTTCATTTCCAAAGTTCTGCACCCAACTGGAAGTGACAAGTTCACGTTAGTGCACTGTGCTTTTGACATTTTCACATTTTCCTGCATGCCTATTCACGCTGATGTGTTTTTAAGATGGCCAAGGAATAATAAATAATGGACAGCTTGTGTTATTGTACATTACAGTGCAAATAAAATTTATCTAAATTAAGTGCAAATTTAAAACAGAAAATAATTCATAAATGTTATCCCTCTATTATTGTCATAAATATTCATATTACCGTAATACATCTAAATAATCACTGCTCCAGCCAATTGTCACATAATAGAGTAAGTTGCATGCACCTGTGTGAGAGACCACGTAAGAATTTGCTTCTGTTAGGTCAGTATTTAATTTAAAAGCGTCTTTGGCAGCAACTGAAGCATATGTGAATAGGTCTGTATCACATTCGCACACTGGACATCGTTTGTATAATTCTTCTTTGCAAAATTGCTTCAGCACTGTCAAGTTACACAGTGATCGTGAAAGATCTGTAAAAAGCTTTGCCACCTGCGCTTATTTGGCTCAATGTTTTATTTTCAATGGCATTGTATGTATCTGTATGTAAGTATATGTGCGTATTACCTGACAGGGTTGTTATTGAGTGAGACTCGCAGAGATTCCAGACAGCTCAGCAGCTGTGCGTCTCGGTAGTCTGACTTCAACTCCTGGATGTACATCATTGCTGATTTGGAGCCCTCCTTCTGGTCTTGGCCCTAATCAACAAACAAACAGACACAGTAGGCACACAAACACACAATTATTATTGTGTTCTGCATTTATATTTGTCTTCCTTGAGGTTATAATTAGTATTATTTCCACAAGAAAGCACAATGGCAGGGCACCGAAGGCAACAGTCAAGCCTAATTTGAAATTTTGATTTGCAGTATTAAAAAAAAAAAAAAAAAAAAGAGGACTGTGTTTAGGTTTTTCTCTTAATAGGCTTATTTCACAGTTAAATGAACTGTGCTAACAACCATCTGTGCTTGGTTATGTAGGTCCTCTGAGCTAGTAGCGTTCACCATATTTGATTATATTACACCTGCTGCTTTTGAAACATTGTTTACCCAACTACTATAAGTGTAGTTGGGTAAACAAGACATTTGAATAATGTGTATTCTCCAGCCTTGACTTGATTACTCCAACCACATAAGGAAAGGTAATCCCTCAACACAGTCAAGGAAAGGCCTTTGTCTGCACAGTCGTCTGAACAAGCAGTCTAAGATAAGTGTACTGAATGTTTTTATTTGGCCTTGAAAACACTTCAGTCTGGCTTCATTCAATCTGTTTTAAACATGAATATGACAAATAGGCCCATATGTAGCACTCTGTGTTTAGCATAGGACACTGTGGCATGTAAAGAACCAAATGCTTTATAAATTGTATCGATGTGAGCCAAAACTGGAAAGACAACGACTTGCATGAAGCTGTCTGCAAATTCCCTTCAGTACATTATATTAGCAGTATTGATTTTGGTACTGACAGCTTTAGATGTGTGGAGGTACTGGGAGACCATCTCTCGTTTGATCATAATGTCTTTTTCCCTTAGAGGCTGCTGCTTCTCCCCATTCAGGTTCATATCCACCTGGAAAAAGTCAGGAGAAAGTAGAATAAAAAGAATAAAAAAGAAATAAGTAAGATGGAGAGATGAACAAAGTATTGTGACAAGGCGATAGCATAATGAAAAATCTGTAGACTGAAGCAATTAATAAACTGAACAAATACTAAAATGGAAATTATATTTTATTTAAAAACATGAAGAATTACATTAGGGTATTTCAACCAGTCTCTCCTATATTGGAAGCAAGGAAAATAAACCCCCCATTGAGATGCCAACAGATGCTCAGTTTAAAAGTGCGAGCAGAGGAGGTTTTGATGTGCTATGATACTGAGCAGAGTTATCAGATAATAGGGGTGGGTAGAAAAAATTGATACTTAGAGGCATCGCGAGTCAGACAAGGACGATTCTTTATCGATTCACAAATGTCAAAAATCGATTTTCGAATAGTGACAATAGTAGCATATCTTCAAATGAATGAAATTTCCACATCACTGATGTGTTGTGATAATAACAATAACAGACATTAATTAGGCTACTTTACTTAAAACTTTAAATGTTTCTGACATGGATTTATGGTCTTGCAGCTGGAGCTTGCCCAAGGAAATCCCACTAACACCGAATGCAGTTACAATGCTTCAACGCACATGATGCGAGTCGACGTATTTACGTAATCAATTACGTCGACGAGTCACCCCAGCCCTGATATCAATGCGTAACTCAAGATTTTCACTAACTAGCCAACATCTCCTCTGGGCTACATTCTGGAAACTTAGCAGGAAAGCTAACGGTATGTTTTTTGGCTGGTTGGTAATGTTTGCTAAATTTATAGGTAATAATGTTAATTAGCCGCATGTCATTACTAGCTACTTGGTTGAATCATTACAAATGCTTTAATAGTACTAAGTAGCCACACAGTGAGAAAAAAAGAAATCCTGTACAGAAAATAAAGATGCATCAATAATCATTTTATTATCACGTTGTAGTCCTCTGAATAGTAATCAAATCGAATCGTGAGGTGCTTAAAGACTCCCACCCTAATAGTGCATTATTTGGAAACCCTTCCAGTATAGGATATCAAATATTGCAGTTTGCTTGTGTCAAAAGATTTGTCCTTTTTGCTGTAAGGTATTCCTTCACATTTCTTGTCTTGGCATATCTATTTTGACACAGATAATGAATTTTAAAGGTATTTAAAGTTAATTCTAGAAGAAGGGTCATTAATCAGTGTGAGATAAATTTGTTTCCATGGCAGTTCAGGGAGATAATGAAGTGATTCTCCAAAAGCTGAATTTTTCACATGCACACAACACACACACACACTTACCAGCATCTGTTCAAAGAGTTCCAGGACGTATTCATCAGAATGATCGTGCAGCATAGCAGTCTGAGCATTCATCTCATAGCTTGCAGCTGAAGAGTGTCGCTGACTTGGCACATGGCCAGGCTTCTCCTTGTCCTTTTTCATCCTCATGCTGGTAAAGCGCTCCAACTGGATTAGCAGACAACATGGCACAGGTTAGAGGAAAGAGGTCAGACAGAAAAAACTGCAAAGTGTAACCATCACTGCCACACAACAAGGTAGCAATCCCTAATCAACTCACGGTCTGAAGACAGGCCTAGTCTCTTAACCAATGTCACTTAATTGAACCATAAAAACATACCCAAAGGCTATATCTCCCTTTAATTAGGGATATTTTAACAATGTGCAACGATGATTAGGGATTAGAGACGTGAAAGGTTTATGCAGACAAACTCAATATGCAGTTATCACTGCCAGGCCCAGAACATAAGACTCAATTTTAACAAGCTATGGGGGCTTTACGTCCCTGTGGTTTTAATGACTCTGTGTGCAAATTGCCAATACTTGTGTGTTGTACCATTTTGGCATTTGACTATAAATGTTTAAATCAGTTAGTGCCAAATGAAAAACACTGAAGCACAACAACTTTAGGATATGTACCGTAGCACACAGTGACCCCCCACAATGACTCATGAATAAAAATGTGTTAATATGAATGACTTTCTTGTTGCAGGTACACGAAGGCATCATTAGCATATAGCATATAGCTAAGTATTTCATGCTGTCAGTATGCATTTTTGACGCATGCACAATCCAAAGTGAGTACAGTGCTACAAACAACACAAGCAACACAAACATTAATATTTGTGTTATAGTGGATTGTTGACAAAGGGTTACCTCGCATTAAATTGGTAATGGTGAGTTTATTTATCAAAGACCACAATGACAGACAGACAAGTCAAGCACACAGATATATGTGGCAAACAATAATAAACCTACCTCATCAGGAATCAGCCGTTTGAGTGTCTGTAAAGGATGAAAGGGAGAAAAATGGCAGGAAAATCAAACAGATAGAAGGAACAAGGTGGTGACAAGAAGGGAGACAGATGGAGGGAGGGTAACAGAAATCATCAATTAGACAGAAATCATTTATAACAGGAAACTGATCCAAGAAACTGTCTAATGAGCTTATGAGTGATTCATTCATTCACAGCAGGACAGAGGGAAACCCTATAAATAAATCACTGTCATACCTCAATCCAGTTCATACACATCTCTAGAGAACTAATAACATTTAAATGAGAATCTAAGTGGAGATAATCATGACATCTGGAAGGTAGTAATTACATGTGTGACATATTGGTAGCAGATCAGCAGTCAACACTCATCAATACATTTTTAAAGAGAGCAGAGTGCCACTAATATATCTGAAATGCACCTGCATGTCTTGGCCACCAGGTGTCAGGCTATGCCCATTAATGTCTTTATACGACACCCATTGTCAGCAGTACGTTTTCAAACTAGACAAACACATGCCCTGCCAAGGTCCATAAAGAGTAACAATAAAATGTATTTAGCATAATCACAAGTAACATCAGTATCACAAAGGAGAACGGAAAAAGGAAGGAAAGCTGTTTTTTTCATGGATTTTGACAGAGGGAAGCAAAAGTTACAATGCATACAGGTATGGGACAAAAGCAGGAAAATAATATTGCACAAAATTCTTCCACAAATAAGGGAATATTGCTGTACTTTTGCCAAAAATTTGGTCAAAATTATAAGCCAATTCTAAAACGTGAATAAGGAAATGCTATGTTAGCTCTTCCATCAAAACGCTCAGATCTACCAGCACACTGCTGACGCATTGCATAGTAGGCCTACATGTGTAACTGAACTGAATAGAGTGACCGAAAGTATACAATATAAGTTCTTTGGAAGAAACTAGCTCTGTACTCTCAGTATGGATATGATGGCTTTGGCTAGACAGAGGAAGACGTAAATATCGGACTGGCTTTTGGGATGCTAAAAGAGCTGAAAGGATGCTGAGCTGGTCATCTTTCTGTTTGACTTGTAAGTAATAACTTATTAGCTGGCTTGCTATGTCTTGTGTTAATGTGCTTGCATGATATTTGGTTGCGTTTGTAGAGTTGTTGACTCAAGAAGTTTAGTCACTAGCTATAAATCTCGAGTTGATGTAAGCAACTAGATAACACACACTGACATTACTGTAAGTGCTTTTGCGGTCTAGCTTTGTTGGCTAGCTTGCCATCCAAGTTTCAAGCAACATTTAACTGCTGCAGGTGGAGAGTGGTGTTGGTGTCAAGCTGGAGCCAGGCAACATAACTGGGCTCAGCAGGTTCTATGGACATAATGATTGCCATCTGCAGAAGCATATAGGCAGAAGCTTTGTGAAATAAAAGGCTGCAAGACAGATGCCGAGCAGGCTTTCTTTCTGTATACACAGTTGGACTAGCAAGTGATTTTGTTGTGTCTTGTGTTGTCACACTTGATGTTTGGCTCTTTTAGCAAAGTTGGCGTTTTTTTATCGTAATCTACTCATAACAAAGGCATGTGTAAAGCTTATTTACGACAGCTGGGAATTACACAGAGGTAGAGGTGCAGAATCGCACCAAACTGTACATAATATTGCCTTATACATAAAAGAATGATTCCTAGTGACGAATACAGCTGATTAATTATACACTGGTATCGAATGGGAACTCGGCATCAACAATACCCAAGGCCTAGGTATTGGTATCGGAACTGACAAAGTTGGATCAGTGCATCCAAGTGCATCAAGTACATTTACTCAATGCAACTTCAGCAGGCATACGGCCCTGAATTAGGGGTACATGTCGAAATATTGCCAAAACTCACTACAGCTATCCCAAAGGTACAATGTAAAGATTTGGCCTTGCAAAACTATAACCTCACTGAGCAAACACTTGTTGAAAAATGTATGAAGTCTTTTTTGAAACATTTACTGTAAATTTTGTCGCAGCTTTAGTGTAGATATTATGCCTTCCTGCGCCCTTGTCAAGGCACGGCTGTACACCTACAAAAAGGTGGGCTGTCCCTTTACTTACACTGCCACAGCTAATTGAAATTAATTGTACATGTTTCTATAGGAGGTCAAAAGAAAAAGAGAGAGAGAAGAAGAAAGCACTCTGATTATAGGAAGAGGATTCAAGAGAAGGATGTTTCCGCTTACACAGCTGCCATTAAACAACAGAATCATGCACACACACAGACAGAAAAAAAAAAAAAAACACATACACAAATGTTGTGGTGCTATTCTACCCACAGAACGGAAATACACAGCTGACATTATGCATAGTGGATTCTGGGTAATCGCACGGGAAACTGAATATGAATGTGTCAGGAAGAAAGCCAAAAACATTCTTAAACTGTAAGAGAAAAGTTCAACCCACAAGTACAGTTAAGAATATATGTGCTCATAGACAAAATGAACTAGTGTCTGAGCCAGGATTGTCTTTGAGGGGGTCAATTGGGCATATAAGTACTGTCTTTCTGTCTATGAACCATAAAGCATTAAAGCAACCCTGAAACTGCTTGAGAACCACTTTCAGAACTGCTCTGAGTACCAGAGCCTCCATTAATTGCATGAGCCAATGCCAGCTATGACCCCAGCACTAATTGGTTGCTCATACACCAGGCGATATTGCTGAATTACTTAATACCATAATATTAATTTACAAATAATTCTGATACACAGTATATCATAAAATAGCAATGAATAATCTAATTAATGATCAGTACAACTAACTTTGTTCGACTGTTTAGCACTGCATCAGACAAAACTCTTTTAAACAAAACACTTGACATAGCTATTAATTACAATCTACTTAGAATCTTTACACTGAATGGCAGTTTTGTAAAATTACTACATGACATTGATTATATTAATCCAGTGAAAGGCTATACACAATAATACTGAGTGATTCCCCAGTATAATACAAATAATAAAAATCCACTCAGTCTGTGGTGGGGAAGGCTATGTCTTGACAAACTGATACTAAAACTGACAAAAACAACTGAGCAGCCTGTGTAGCAGCATACCAGGATACTAATGAATGATAAGGGAAAAGAGGTCATACAAGGGTTGGGCCTATAGACGATGATCGTCCATTGGCGATGGCTGACAGATGGTCGAGCAGGCATTGTGATTCGCGATCCGTTATCACGGCAGCAGGTGAGCCGCATGTGGGCTTGTTAATGACGCAGCCTATCAAACAACTGAAACCAACATCTCCACCCTGTGTGTTCAATGCTGCTTTAGCTGGTCCGTGCTTGTAAAATATCCACCGCGACAACGTCATAGGCTACGAAGTTCACTACTCACTACTGTTGAAGCTACACACCACCATTTTTGTCACAGTGGAAGTAATGGGCCATTTTCTTTTGTACTGACAAAGAAATGTATCACATCTACTTCGATGATGGATCAAATCATTGATCATGCAAAACTGCCAACCATGTACCAGCTCCAGCTTCTCAAACTTAACAATTAGCTGCTTTTGACTGTTTAATGAATACCTCTGGGTTTTTTACGTGTTCATTGGACAAAACAAGACACCTCCTTGGAATTTGGGAAATTGTGATGGGCATTCTGCCAAACACTGACATTTTATAGACCACATACATTCTTCATAAAAGTAAGCAACATATTAATCAATAATGAGAGCTCCTTCCACTTGTACTCAGAAGTTTTTTTGTCTAATTTTGACCAAAAAACAGACTCACAAAACTCACATTATAATGCAGAGCGCTCCCTTAGCACAGGCTGCCAGCTGAATGAACCGATTCATCTAATCAGCCACAGTAAGCTAATAAGATGAAGTGGTGCATGTGACACGCTCCTCTCTTACTACAATTTGGGTGAATAGCAAGCCATCAACACCTCACTGAGGTAAGCAACGTCTACATAGTGCTCATAAGTGAGCTGAGACAACAGCAGGCTTGTAACAGTAGCTAGTTAAGCCAAATGGATGTGTTTCACCATTTGGATTTCCTAATAATGAAGGAGTTTCACTGACCCTCACAGGCATGTTGAACAGTACTTTATTGTCTCTAGACTTGTCCAATAATACTAGGTTTTCCCACAGGAAATTGGTAATCGGAGGCCTGAACAATTACCCCATTTGACTATGTTAAAGCCCTGCAGCAAAGTTTCCCAAATATCAATCAGTAAAGTTGTGACATGATCATAAATAATGAAAAACTATGTTTTACTGAGGGCTAAGTTGAAAAAAGCAGCCCTAAAAATTCTGTAGGAGTCTGGAGATAATTGTTTTTAAAACTGCACAGCTGCAAGTGAGGGGATATTTACAAAAGTAAGAAATCAAGAGTGGTCCACTGATTGCTGCTTTGCAATTTTCTGTGCAGGAAAAACCCCAGCGGCAGTGTCGTGCGCTGCTCAATTATGGCCGCCGCTACTTAAATTTCACACAATCATTATTATTATTATATCAACGCACTACTAATTTTCACTCACACACTATGCGAACACGGTAAAACTCATCGCTTGGCTCACTTCCTCTGCTTATTCTTCAAAGGACATCTACGTGACAGGTGCTGTAAGAGCAGCGTAACTCCAAATCGGGAGGTGAGTAGCAAGTGTTTGATTGTCCGAGCGGCAGAAAGTGACAATGAACGTAAGTCAGTTACAGCGTGTCAGCTTCTCAAGACCAAGAAAAGTCTGTTTGTTGTTTCCCCAACTGCGAGAACAGTGAAGCCGGTTTACGCTAGCATCTACCCTTGTGTTTTGGCTGCTATGTAACTTAACATTAACTCAATTTAAATAAACAAACTGGTGTAGCCTACAGCTCTGTCCTGTACAGACTGGTAGGCCTACATCCTAAATTATTTTTCAATTTTCAGATGAGTCTGAAAAAGTGGTTGTTAGGAAAAGAAAGGACAGTGGTGACTGGAGGTTAATAAAGCAAATTACTGATGCAAACTAGTCCTTTTAAGCTAATGAGGAGACGTTTCATTTTGGATTTTAAAGTGCAAATAAATCGCACCTCTGAAGGGAGGAGGTTTCTCATGTTGCCTATTTTTTTATATTAACATCTACAGAAAATGTCTAAAGCTGTAAAATGGAGACACAAAAGGCAAACATGAACAATTGTATCTATAATCATTCTGAGGTCACATTAAAAGGGTTTTAGGGGGTGACGCCCAAAAAAAAATGCTGTGCCATAAATGTAAAATCACAGTGGAGAGCAGCATAACCAACCAAATTACTTTCCCCAAATCTACATGTTGTAGTTGCTCCCCAGTAGACTGATCTTTGAGATATGATGAAAGTAATGGCCCGATATGATGTGAAATTACATATTTTTCATTGGAAAACATCAATTTTTGGCTATTCTAATGTGCATCGCATGCTCATGAACATAAGAGAACTGCTGTTGAGACATGTTGTGATGGGGTTTCATATTCAGACATACTACGCACTAAATGGACAAAAAACAAATAATTCGCTTCACCTCCACTGCTACTACTCCATCCTATATCCTAGACTTTACTTAAAAATGCAGCCAAAGCATATTTGGTAAACCATTTTACTTAAAAATGTTTTACGTCAGAGAGAACAATGCTATTGACGATTGATTAAATAGTGGACAATGTCTCCTCACTCTACTCTTTCTGTGTGGCATACTGACGATCACACACGCCCTGCAGAGAAACACGCAGAGAAACACACACACACAGACAGACAGACAGAGAGAGACCAGGTAAATCAGTGTCCTGATGCACACGCACGGACAGTACGTATTCCAGAGGGAGCATAATTATAGAGTCTTGAAGGTAGCAGCAAAAATAAGGAGGTACAGAATGGTCTGCCTGTCTGGTTGTCTGTCTCTAAGATCAGGCAGCTGAAGAGCAGCTGATGTATTTGGCTTGTGACATCAATATAATGAGCCAGTCAGACTGTTAATGATGTTTATCTGTGTGCGAGTACCTACACCTGTCTATGCATAAATATTTAAGTAGCAGGACCTGAGAGTGGTGAGAAAGATTATGGAAATCAGATAAAGAAAGAAAAATAGGTAAATTCAGTCTGTCAGAAAGCAGAGTGGCAACTTTTACAGGCAGATGATTTTTGCAGATGTGTTATGGATGTGACAAATTAAGTGATCATCATTATTGTATTATGTCAATATTATATCTTGAATTATCTTTATTCCTGAGAGCAACAGAATATACATATAAATAATATACATATTCCTAGAGTACCTAGAGCACCAGCATTCTACTGATGGCCCAAATACCAATGCAGGTGTGTCCACAGATATCTGTATTTGAATATTCATCATCACAAAAATAGGGATGCACCGACCTTATACTGATATCGGCCCGATACGGACTCAAATAGCTGGATTGGGTATCGGTTACAAAATCTATTCAGTTTAAATATGTGCATACTACGTGATCCATCAACGGTGTGCCAGTAATCATGAACATTTTGCTAGGAGAGCTAACATAGCATGGACAAGTTTTACAGCTACTTGCAAACTCTGCAAAGCCAACATTTCAAAGGGTGGAGGAAGCACTGCTATTATAACAAAAACAACTTCATCAAGCACCTCCAAAAACACAATTCCCAGGCTCTTCCTCACAGTGAGTGAAACAGCTCATTATTTTTACACTGGTACCGTATCGGTACTCTGCATCAGCTGACATACCCAAAGCCTAGGTATTGGTATCGATATCAGGACTGAAAAAGTCAGATTGGTCCATCCCTATACAAATCAGAACTATTAAAGTTTCATGTTATAAAATGCAAGGCAAGTTTGTTTTGATCTGACATATCCAGCAGGTGACAGCTTTCTATTAATCATATATGTCTATGTACTTGTAGTGAACAACGGTGTGGATTTGTGCATTTTATATTGAATAAATTTGGAGCTACTCTAAATTCCTTTCTCCTCCCCCAAAGAAGAAGGGGAGGGGTCAAAGTTGCTTTCTCTAAGTGCTAGCCCGACCATAAAACTGGCACCTTTTTGATTCCGAAGCTGATAACGCGGGGCCTGACTGTTAAACTGACAAAGGGACATGAACCAGCCATTAGCATGTTCCTGAACAGCCTATCAAAACTGCCCCCCCCACACACACACACGTTTCCGTGGCAACTGACCTTGCTCTTTGTTTATTATCCCATCAAAGGGATACTCCTTGTCTCACCTAAGTGTGACATAATCCAGGACAGCTGAAATTTCAATGTAAAAAAGACTGCAGTCTCCAAAGACTCAAAGTGTTTAATTAAGTTTAATTAAATCTTTAGTTACCTGATTACGTTTGCCTCTATTTGAGTAGTTATGTTAACATGTTGCTATCCGTTGTTGATATTAGTGCTGAAAAGAAAGTTGCTTTTGCAGTGTTTTTATTTACAGCAAGACACTCCTTCATCTAATGTAATCAATGCTTGTTCATAATACTTTTCTACAAAATTTCTTTAGAAATGATGACAAAGGAATGTTTTACTATACTCTTAACCGCCAGCTTGAATTTAAGGATGGATCAACAATATTGCCCAGTTCCTAAGGAGAGATGATCTTTGATTAGTCCAAGCTTTCCTCACGTGGCCTGAGCTCCCCCAAGTGGACGAAATAGGTATCGCATACCCTCGTTGGAAATGCCGTTAAATGTTTCCTGTTGCCAAATGCCTAGAACAGTACAACCGTCTGACCATTGAGGTTCGATTGTGGAAGATATTTGATTATAATACGTGCAAATAGATTTCTCTTTGGACATTAAGTTTAGAGAGGCAGTCCCTTGGGAAACCCGAGACGCCCCATGGGGAGCCACGCCCCAGGCAACAAAAAGAGCGACACGCGACCTCGCTTCGCTCTCTTCGCTCTCTTCTCTTCACTCCTTGCTCTCTCCGCTGCTCTGCTCGGCTCTCTGGACGCTTTGGCAAGCGTCGGCGTGCCGCGCCAGGCAACGCCCTCAGAGTCGACCAGCGAAACAGGCCTTTTTGTTTCGCTTGAAGCTACACACGTGAAGTGCCGAGACATCGATCTGCCCTTCAGTTTGTTTTTATTTTCTTTATTTCTTTTGTTTGTTAAAGTTATCAGTCCGTTAAGTTACACTGGACTAATTCAGGAACGACCAAGTTCCATTTTAAGCCTTTTTCGTCGAGCCAACTTCACCGAGGTCAGACCAAGCCACGTGGTCTCGCCAGCTACAACGAAGGAAACCTGAAAACAGCCGAATTGCCAGACGGAGGGGGCGTTTTCAATCAGACACCGAGAACTCCGGAAAATCCCTAGCAAAAAGGCAGCTAGTGGGACCAGCAACAGGCCAAGCAGGCCGCAGGCAAGTGATCAGATATTTCCCTTTTTTAACTCCTAAACCCATAGCGTTAACTTACTTTCATTAGTTTTCCTATGCCGTATGAGTCAAATGCTTCCCACAATTGAACTCCATTTCTCATTGTTCAGCAATTGTTTATGTTCACTGTATCCAACCATCTTTTTATCACAGTAGCTAGAGAATAAATTCACTGTAATATAATCAAGAACTGTGTGTGTTGCCTATTTCTACGTCCCTGCCAAGAGAATTGACCCTTTAGATATGAGACTGACTGACTGATTTAAGATAATTGAGCGATTAACTAACTGATCAGTAACTAACTAACTGATCAGTAATAATTGTATAATTGTTAAAACTACCTAGAGGTCCGGTGACTCTAGGATTATAACAACTCCGGTGGTGCCCTTAACAAGGAACATTGTTTGATTTTATGAATAATAAAATTCATAACTGGGTATCAATTCTCATAAATTTATTAAATTGTATGACTAAATTTAGGTTTGCCACACACTATTGGCATGAGAAAACTAATATGTATTGTGATACCAGTACAGATCCAGGGAGTCTGCGTTAAACTTTTTTTGCAACTGTCCCCACCGGGCCAGTCGGTTTGAAACTTACTGGCCCGAAAACAATTTTTACTGGCCCTCCTTCAAAAAGTTATTTATCGCCAAAGACTTCATAGCATTCATATTTCTTATCAAAGTAGGATTATAGCAAATAAAACAAGAAATTCGCCATACACAGCAACAACAGTCAGGTTCTGGTAGGTCACAGGATTTGCCAATGAAAACTCAAAAACAGGGAACAGCACACTTAAATTACTTTACTACATTTAATGTGAACAACGCATTTCGCCCATGGCTTCTTCCGGTTCACTTATAGCCACCCTAACCAGGAAGTAGCACTGGGAGAAGGCTGTTGCAAATTGAACCCTGTGTTCATATTAATGGAAAATTTAAGCTGGATTTACATATATATTTGTTTTGTCAGCATGATTTACTTAATCGCTGATCACCAGGCAAGAATTAGTGTCAAGCTCTGCCTATTAGAGTACCACAGTTTGATCATTTTGATTCTGTCTCAGCCTTGCTTGCAGTTTCACTTGGTCTTAATATGTAGCTTCAAACAAACATCCTTGTCCAGTAATAAAAAATAAATAATGAGTCCCAACTGGAGACTGGCCAGGGAGCTTTGTTATAATGGCAAAATGCCACAAAAAAAGAAACACTGAATTGTAATATGACAGAAATGCATCAGATATAGAATTACATTAATGAGGTGTTGCCAATCTTTGTCTGCTTTACACACAGCTTTATGTAGGCTCAAACAAAACGTAAAACATTTGGTCTAAGCCTACCAAATGTGGAATGAAATAATAGGACAGAAATCACTGTGGCATTCTGACTTCACAGTGTATTTATAGAAACAGAGAAAACAAATTATCTGTCCATTAAGATGGATGTGGCGTTACTGCACTCATATTTCTGTTTGTTTGGTTATTTGTAATGGGTAATGGGTAATGGGGTTATAATATTTCTGGATATTAACACTGTGCGAACAGGTCTGGGAGACAGAGTTGGGAGGGGAGCAGGGAATGAAATTAGCACCTGCCATCTGACAAATACACGGTAAATGTCAAGGCTCAACAATAAGGATTGTCCGATTGCCAAGGGCAAGTAAAATGCCACGTCCGGCAAGTAAATCTAGCAACTCACTTGCCTGATTAGGCAAGTTAAAAAAGAATTAAACACATCATTTTGGTGCAATTTATTATCATGCTCCAGCCTTTCCCCTGTTGGCACTGAGCTTGTTTATATACACACACAAAAAAAATAATAAAACCACACACACGCTAAGTCAGCTGAAAGTAGAGCAGAAAGTTGAAGATTACGAAGATTACTCAAGTTGATGACAACTTTGCTCATTACTGTAAGTATGTGCCATAAAACCTTTCCAAATAAAAAACAAATACACCTGTTCAACAAGCCTAACCATGTAAACTTGTGGAAAGCGATATTGTTTTACATTACTTTACATTTGCACTTATTAATTTAGCTGACGCTTTTATCCAAAGCGACTTACAATTCTATATATGTCAGAGGTTGCGCGCCTCTGGAGCAACTGGTCCTCTTTTGGACTAGTGAGGTTGGTTTGAAATGCCGTCACAGATATTCCCTGAGCTGACTGGTGACTGTCTGTGTGTGTGTGTGTGACACATCGCGTGCGCCGATCGCCACAATGCGCTAACCGTACTACATGTGTCATTCTGTTGTGCATTTTCTCTGTCCGCCAGAGTGTCGGATGGCCTGACGATTTCACCTCTCACACCACTGCCATTAGTTTACCGCGTGTCATGTGACCGTTTTGTAATTGCAGCCTTTGCGATTAGAAAATCTCGTTTTATGATCTCGTGAAATTACATTACATTTATTCATTTAGCTGACGCTTTTATCCAAAGCGACTTACAATTCTATATATGTCAGAGGTTGCGCGCCTCTGGAGCAACGAGGGGTTAAGTGTCTTGCTCAAGGACACATTGGTGGACTGAACCCGGGTTTCTCACACCAAAGGCACGTGTCTTATCCACTGCGCCTGAAAGCCTGTATGTAGTCTGTTTAGCTTAGTTTGGTCCGTACCTTAAAATTTGGCAAATTCTTGTAAACTTATCTGCTAACTGCTCCTTCCTCTACCAGCGGTCACATCAGCAGTAGAGAGAGGAGGACAGAGTTTTTCAGTCTTTCTGAACTTCACTCAGTATTTTGATGTCAGGAATACAATTTTATTGACATTTTAGACTTGTTTCCAGTGAGATATTTCTGAGTTTATATAGTGACTTTGCAAATGTAAACAAAACTGCCGCTGCTCTAGAAACATCTAGTTATTTTTTAAAGATTTAATTCCAATCCTGCTGAATAAGGATAGGAATAGTGGAATCAACAAAATCCATCTCTACTCCTGAGAAAATGGCAGCAGATAAAGACGTTTCTGATCATTTTTTTAATCACTCACAGTTCACAAGTCCATCTCTGGGGAGAAAGAGGAGAGTTAAGTCATACCATTTGATATGTTTGTTGCTTTGCATGTATGGCATACTGTCTCCTTGTTTTGATTAGTTTACATTATGATTTATTAAGATTAAACATGGCAATTAACTTTGGTCTCATTATTTGATAAACACTAATAATTAAATCAATGTCTTTAGGGGCAAGTAAAAATGGACTATATTTGAAGTAGATTTCTGACCCACACCATAAATGTTGGCTGTGGCATGTTAAATTGTCAGGTCAACTGCCATCTATTTATTTTTTTTAATTAAGATTAGTCAGGGGCTAAGTTATATAAGTTATTCCATATTTCTACCTTCAGGTAACGCTGACTCAGTGTTCACAATTCTAAAGTGTTCAACATAGATTTCAGAAGTGGCAGACAAAAACATTGAGCGGCCGGTCGAAATGTTCAGTAATCTGCCACAGTGGAAAAAAAACAAATTTCAGACCCTGGAGGCGCATAAAGGAGAAGGACAGGGGTATGATGGTGACATGAATGTGTGGTGAGGACAGGTGTATGGATTACGGCAGTGAGGGGAAATCAGGGTGGCGATAGAGGGTAATGCGAGTGTGGGAGAAGGCACATTCTTTCCACAGTATGTTTTGAAGAAAGATGGGTGTGATTATTTAGATTGTATATTTGATAACCTCTGACCACTGCACAGTGAAAATACAGTGCAGTGTGTGTCATCTTGTGAACAGTTCATTTTGTTTATAATGTTGCCATGGCTGCATACTTTGTGTATTTGCAATATCATCCAGGGGGAAGCAGCACATGGACAGGCACACCCAGACACAGTAGAAAGGTTTCATATAAATACAGCCTAAGCAGGAAACTACCAACAACCCTTACCGTACTGTGCACACACACACACTCACTATCAATAAAAAAAAAAAAAAGAAAAAAGAAAAAAGATACCCATACCTAGTTGTAGTCACTTTTTCAGTGGAACCCTGAAACAGTGACATGCAATTCTTAATTACAACATCCATGCAACCTGTGCCAAGGAGAAACAAACACTGACAAAAATAGCATGAGAGGGCAAAAGTCCCCTATGCCCCAGAGACCTTGAGGTCAGCATCTCCTCTCCACTTCCCCACGCTGAATTAAACATCTTCCAGTTCTTTCACATTCAGTCTTCTTGATGCTGCACTTTTTAATGCTCCTACACGCCTCACTGACCTACTGACTCAAGGTGCATTGGAGAACACTGACTGAATGGATGAGAGACATTACAATTCGTCCAAGTGGGACATGTTTGCTGCATGACTGCTCCTCATCCTTGGTCTACTGTTGTTAATGGAGACACAAAACCCAAACCCCCACCCCCCCACCGTCTCCACTTAAAACAAGGGAGTCCATTGTTGCCATGTCTCTTTTTGCAAAACTCTCTGTCTGTCTTTTACAATTGACTTAACAGACTTTAATAATCAAATTTCAATGAAATGTCACATGAATAACATTATATTAATAGGGGAAGGTTCAAATGTCCACAATAAAATAGCATATTTAATTTTAAGAAATAGCTGAACTGAAAACATTTCTCTGATACTTTGACAGCACTCCTTTACAAGTACACTACACACTTTTCCCACTGGTACTATATCACATGCCGTATCTATGGTGTGGTGTTGCATGATGCAATATGCATTTTCATTTTGCCGTATAGTAGAACTTCAGGGGTCCTGTGAATGGTTAACGTGTCCTGTTTAATTAATTTATGGTTAATACAAACAGAAATTCATAATAACTGAATAAATTCACCCATCGATACAGAGTAGTTTTAGTAGTAAAGAGCAATTCACCTCAGTGCAGCAAGGGAGGAGGCACTTCCCTGTGTGATATACAGGTGCTGGTCATATAATTAGAATATCATCAAAAAGTTGATTTATTTCAGTAATTCCATTCAAAAAGTGAAACTTGTATAATGTATACATTCATTCCACACAGACTGATATATTTCAAGTGTTCATTCCTTTTAATTTTGATGATTATAACTGACACCTAATGAAAACCCCAAAATCAGTACCTCAGAAAATTATTATTAATAATAATAATAATTAAATTAATATTATTAGAATATTGTAAAAAGGTTCAATATTGAAGACACCTGGTGCCACACTCTAATCAGCTAATTAACTCAAAACACCTGCAAAGGCCTTTAAATGGTCTCTCAGTCTAGTTCTGCAGGCTACACAATCATGGGGAAGACTGCTGACTTGACAG
>NC_060168.1:16843361-16946365 GCF_021292245.1 Micropterus dolomieu
GTTCTCTGATGAAAGTAAATTTTACATTTCCTTTGGAAATCAAGGTCCCAGAGTCTGGAGGAAGAGAGGAGAGGCACAGAATCCACGTTGCTTGAAGTCCAGTGTAAAGTTTCCACAGTCAGTGATGGTTTGGGGTGCCATGTCATCTGCTGGTGTTGGTCCACTGTGTTTTCTGAGGTCCAAGGTCAACACAGCCGTCTACCAGGAAGTTTTAGAGCACTTCATGCTTCCTGCTGCTGACCAACTTTATGGAGATGCAGATTTCATTTTCCAACAGGACTTGGCACCTCCACACAGTACCAAAGCTACCAGTACCTAGTTTAAGGACCATGGCATCCCTGTTCTTAATTGGCCAGCAAACTGGCCTGACCTTAACCCTATAGAAAATCTATGGGGTATTGTGAAGAGGAAGATGCGATACGCCAGACCCAACAATGCAGAAGAGCTGAAGGCCACTATCAGAGCAACCTAGGCTCTCATAACACCTGAGCAGTGCCACAGACTGATCGACTCCATGCCACGCCGCATTGCTGTAATTCAGTAATTAGAAAACCACAAAACTAGTAATTCAGGCAAAAGGAGCCCCAACTAAGTATTGAGTGCTGTACATGCTCATACTTTTCAGTTGGCCAACATTTCTAAAAATCCTTTTTTGTATTGGTCTTAATATTCTGATTTTGGGATTTTCATTAGTTGTCAGTTTTAACCATCACAATTAAATGAAATAAACATTTGAAATATCTCAGTCTGTGTGTAATGAATTAATATAATATCCAAGTTTCACTTTTTGAATGGAATTACTGAAATAAATCAACTTTTTGATGATATTCTAATTTTATGACCAGCACCTGTATACTACAATGAGGGCAAACCTCTAATACATCATGCCATGTATGCAACACCTTTTACAATGCCATTTGTGTCCTATGAAAAGCCACATGCATTTTATCCACATCACAGGCTCATAACTGAGCGCAGCTATCCCAACCATTCTTAGTCAAAGTACTGCTTTGAAACTGTTTGGTTATTATGTTAAAACTGCTATGAAAAAAAAATGTATAGTATATTATATAGCATCTACAGCAAAGTATTCTAATGGCCTAGGTTTTTATTTGTAGAGAAAATGACACAATCTTGATGAAAATGGCGCAGTCTATTTGTAGTTTTCAGTCAATTCAAGCTGTACAATGAAGAAAAAACTGTCATTGTACCTCTCTGGTCAACCACTGCCTCAGTCGGTTAGTTTATTTGTGTTATTGAGTGACTCTGGTGTTTTTAACCAATAACACACATCACGCAATAACACAAATCAACAAAACCACCAAAGTAAAACAATAACACAAACAAACTGATTGACCAAGGCAACTCCCATGTTCTGCAAGGTAAAATTACTATTTTTGTCAATAGAGTCTGCTGGCTTTGACGCGAGTGATCTAGTGGCTTTTTTCGGGTTTCGGCTTACTCTTTCAAAGAAAGATCTCTCTCTATAAGGATCCTTTCCATAATGTTGTCAGACACTTCTAACAAGTCAGTGGCAAAAACAAGCACTTTAGCGGACGTACTTTGACAGGGCGCAAATGCCCTCAAGGATAACATTGTTACCTATTTTGATTCTGCCAACTGAAGCTCGCTCGGTCAATACTAGACCAATTTCAAAAAAGGCTGTCCCAATTAGTCACACAGACACAAAAACATGGAAAATAGGGAGAAGGTTGACAAATACCGTAGTTACCATTTAAGAGGCCTGGTAAAAAACAAATACAAAAATGTGTCGAAAATATCTCTAAGTTTGGTTGAGGTGTCCGTTATTCTATTCAAAGTGGCTGACTTCCGGTTGGGTTTAGGGTGTAACTCTCAAAAAACAGCTTCCTGTTTAATTGCAAATAATTACTCACCAAGGCAAGAGCATTTGACAAGAACTTTGAAATGGATGTGGTCAACCTGCTATGACAAGCATAAATGCCTCACTATGGACATTTTTGTCCGCTCAGGCATAAGAAATACATTTTAAAACTTCTCCTTTCCAAATGCCAGTAAGTGGCGTTATCACATGACATGCATGTCTATAAGACGTGTACTTGCGAATTTTGGGACATATCTGACCTTGTCTAGTCGATTAACATCAATTCAACGGCACGCCATGGTCACACTGTTTAATCAATCAAAAAAAGCTTCGCAATTTAACATCGCAAGGCTCTTAAGATGGGGCTGCCCACGTTTGAAGTCATTTGGGTTAAAGCTCTAGGAGGAGTTCGTTAAAGTACGGAGGGTCTGGAGGGTGAAATTTCGTAAATAATTCAAAATGACCGACTTCCCTTTGGGTTTAGGGTATGACCCCAAGAGGGTTTTTTTTCTGTCTAGAGATGATACATCGGCCCCCCACATTTCGTAGCTACGTACGGCGGGGGCTGCTTCTTTGAAATTTTAAAGGGGGCACTATTGAGCCATTTTTCCACAACCACACCCCCAAACCATAGCAGATACAAAACAACTGTTTTGACAAGCGTGCAAAGTCTCGTGAGGGTTTGACTATCCCTGGCAATGTGACTGCTAAAAAGGCTTTAGGGGGCGCTTTAGAGCCAACGTGCAACCCTGTCTTAAAAATTACATCAAATCGAAACATTTTTGTGGCATTTTGAATGCCTCAAATATCTGTTTAAATAATTGAAAATGACGCAGGAAGCGCAAAATGCCTCACTTCCTGCTAAGCAAAATCTCATGAAAAAAGCAGAAATGTGGTCTTTGTAATAAAAGCAATAATCCCACCACATCTCATAAAGATCAAAGAAACTTTGTCCAAAACCTGTTGTTTGTTTAGGGGCACTATTGAGCCCCCTGGCCATGCCTAGGCCCAATCACTACAGAACATTGCAATTTCCACCAGTTCTGATGTGTGTGTAAACTTTCATGACCTTGCCATTATCCTAAGGCCTTGAAAAATGTGTTTCCAAGGGAGAATAATAATAATCCCAGCAAAAACAATAGGTTCCTTGCACTTTCGTGCTCGGGCCCTAATTAGGTTTTCACCCTCCTCTCCACTTTCACATCTGCAAAAGCAACTGACCGGAATATCCTCCTGTTTGTTATTAAACAGACCATTTTAACCTGTTATCTTAACGGCCAGCACCATGATAACAGATGGGATAGGGATCAATTTTCTGTGTAATGCATGGCCAACAGCTTCTGAACATGTCAACCAACAAATCTTCAGTGACTCCTTGTCTGGTATGTAGGCTATAGTTTATACCATGGTGTGTTTATGCAGGGGTGTGCGGGTTAGACTGTGTTCAGATTAAAAAAAACAAAAACATCAACATCAGTTGAAAGAGGACACGTTCACAGATAGGGGTTCAAATACGGAGGTCTCTGGAAAAACAAATGCAGTCCACTGTGACAACTTTCCAGAGTTATAAAATCCTGTCTAATAGCATTATGAATCATTGTGCAATGACATCTGATCTTTCAAACTCACAATTCTACTAGTCAAACTGGGCTTCCTGGATCATATGTTATCAACTCATCAGTAGGCTACCTGAAATAAAAGGCACCCAACACGCAGTCGCTTGCATTTTGAAATGATTTTTTTTTACCACAGGGCTATTTTCAGTATGAATGCCCGGTTAAGAAGGCTAGAGCCTAATGCAGCATACATGGAGCAGATGTAAGGTGTGCCCTGGACAGGTTGCTAGTCTATGATAGGGATAAACGCTTGTCGACTCAATCTTTCAGTCATCCATTTCACATGCTCCTAGCAGAACAGATGCACTTCTATTTGCATAACGACTTGTATATCACTCACGCTATGCACGCATCTCACTGCGTCCACCGGCATGCCTTCTTCCCATTGTGCATCCTGGTGGCATCTGTACCCCAGGTAAGCTACACACACGCACCCGACCATCCACGTGATGTCAAAGAAAACGTGATTCATCAGACCAGGACACCTTCTTCCACTGGTCCGTGGTCCAGTTCCAGATACTCACGTGCCAATTGGTGGCGCTTTCGGCAGTGCTTCTAATACATCAACTTTGAGGACAAAACGTTCGCTTTCTGCCTAATCTATCCCACCCACTGACAGGTGTCAGAGTAACGAGATAATCAGTGTTATTCACTTCACCTGTCAGGCGTCATAATGTTAGGGCTGATCGGTGTACACCTACACTCACAGATGTAAGTCCAGCAGTGTGGTTAGCTCTTCCACCATGTATGAAACTGCCTTAAATTAAGAGAGAAAAATATATACAACAACATAAAAAAAACAATAATAAACCCTAATATGACTTGGGTAATACCATACTACCATTCAACCCTAGAATGAGTGCTTGTGGGAGAGAATAACCAAGGCGACAGCCAAACAAACACATGCGTACATTAATGAACACAACAACAAAGACAAAACGTCACACACCAACAACTATACAAAGCTGTGTGTAGGAAACAAAGGGGGGGATTAAAAAACAAGTCTATGGCTAAGCCTATAATTTGGACAGGAGTAGAATTTTACAAATGGGTTTCACAGACACAGAGATATTTAACACTAGAACCGCCAACGGGTCAAATTTACCTGCGGCTGGTTTTTGATTGTATGTATCTTTGTTTGAATGTATTATTCAAGTCCCCCAGTCCCCGACTTTTCCTAAAAGTGTGTTATGTAGCACCCCCTATTGTTAAAAAATTGTCAAGATAAAGCCAGATTTAAAAAATGGCCATTTATACCTATAAGCGACTGCGGGTAAAATTTACCCCTATAGAGAATTGAGTAATTTTAGCGCTGTTCATGTCGCGTGTTTACATAAACATTCTATGTTGCCATTGGCAACGCCTTTTCCACTACAGGCATTACACTTGCTCCGCTGAGCAAGTGTAATGCCTGTGAGTGAAGGAGAGTCTGACGGTGGGGGCTGAGCGATGTGTCCTAGGTTGATTATGCATCTGACGGGTCATTATCTGACAGCGATCCACTTGTATGAAGTAAACATGCATAAAAGCTGCTGCTTATAGCTTTTGTGTAGGCTACGTGATCATCAAAACTAATGCTGCAGTAGCCTAGTTTTTCACTGTGATAGAGGTGTGTTCTGCGGTCCCTTCAAGAGAGCGTGCTGCTCCTTCGTGTGCCTTTTGGCTATAACTTTTCCAATGCTATGTATTTTTTAGTAAAAGTGATCACTATACATTTTTCCATAGGGTAAAAATCTATTATAAATTTTGAATTGATAATTGTTTCTTTCGAATAAATAGCCTACTTTTATTTGGACTTTCTTTATTGACTTCAAACTATCCGATGGAGTCTGAAAAAACAAGCAGAACAGTAAGAACTAGCCGACATTATGAGGCTATCATACAACAGTCGTTTTTGTAAATTGTATGCTGCATTTAAATTCAAGCTGTGTTTAGAATATAACTAAGCTATAACAACTATAACAGCGGCCAGTGGATGACATCAAAAGAGCCGCCGCGTGTGAACGGGCCCTTCGCAAGTAATACCTTGCCATAGTTGCAGCACCGGAGAAAAACTATTTTACACATCCACCTGAAATGTCACCACAAAATACAAAATGATTAAGATATCCAGATTATTAGACTAGGTGCTGTTCCCTTTTAATTAAATATTATTATTAATTATTTTATAGTCACTGCTACTGTCATTTCTACATGCTCCAAAAAAACATAACATTTGCAAGCCGTTTTGTTTCATGACTGCATGCTTCACAGACCTCAGTTTACTCACAGTCATTTCACCGCTGAAAAAAAAAAAAAAATCAGTAGGTAGGGCATTAGGCCTTCACAGTCATTTAAATAACGGTTGTATCCTGAAGCCTAGAGTCTTAGAAGAGATGATGCTGCCACACAGCACATTTAAACTCTTCCACCTACACACATAGTCTGCTCACAAGCAGGGTGGAGCATCCTTTAGTGACAAACAACAAGTTCACCTACTATACACAAATCTCAAATGTTCACCTCCTTATTAAAAACACAAAAACTGGTAAGTGTAGCCCACACACACAAGTTCTCACTACCTTCCTCATACTCTCACATACTCAGTCCACTGTATCAGCACACAGAGCACTCTATTTTGGTGTATTTACAGCTAATGTACTCACAAATTAGCTTTAGTTAGTTTAGTTTTCTACTCTTATCTGAATGTAATTTGGACTTTAACCAAGGCCATTGTTAGCAGTTTAAAGATGTACACAAGTAAACACTTGTTTTGGGCAAAACTAAAAAATTTCAACACACACAATCAACACAAGTGACACATTTTCCTATGTCAGTGGTGTCTCAGGCCCCTAGCCATACCCATTGGGTACTAGGGATGTCACGAGAACCAATTCTTGGATACCAAGTCGATACCAAAATTCTGAAAACATGACGGTACTCTTTTCCAACACGTGAACTCGGGCAAGAAGTGAAGCTGCAGTGACAGCTCCACCTCAACTTGTCAAAAAGAAAGGGAGTAACGTTAATAATAAATTTGCAAAATAACAGTAGGTAAACTGTGCCGTCGAACTTTTCAGACTGAAGGAGGAAAAACTTTCAGCTTAGCAAAGCACCTCAGACTGACATCAAGATTGAGTGAGTTTCAATTCATGTTACATAAACAACGTATCCAATTGGAATTTCACTGGTATTGGTATCAACTACTAAATTTCTGGTATCGTGACATCCCTATTAGGTACCATCTTCTGCTAATGCTGAGCAAAAATAATCCTGTATCCTGTCAAACATACGATGTATTAGATCAAGTCAATATCTCCAATCCTTATTCCCTATAATGCCCCACAGCAAATCCAAGCCAATTTTGGCAGGAGACTATTCATAATGTTTTTATGTGCACAACATTTTTAAAGTAGGTCCATCAAGAAGTACTGCACAGGATTTAGGTGAAAAGAACCTCAATATTGCTAAGCTTTATTTAGGATTTATCCATATTTAATATTATTGCTACTGCCTGTGGTCTGACACAGTTCCATCTACACGTCACTGGACTGTGCGTACTAACCTGTGCTATACCTCAGTTCACATAGTGATATAATAAGTAATGACAGATTTAAGGTTAAGCTTAGTTTCCTTCACTCCTTGCCAAGGCACAGCAAGGTGTGCATGTGTGTCCAGAAGCTAATTTTCTTCCACAGTCTTTAATGTTCTTAAACATAACATCTTGCTCCATTCCTAGTAACAGGAGTAGACTACTCTCCTCCACACATCGACAGTTATGAGAGCGGCACGTAGGCCCATGAGCAGTCTGAGATTATCTGTAATCTGTCATCGGGAGACTGGGAAGACTCACAGAGGAGGACTGACACTGTAATCCTAACTAAGCACCCGATACACAACATAGGCAACACACACAGTCAAGAGCATTCTCATATCTCTGAGGATGAGTCTACAGTTCTGTCTATCCAGCTCTGCTTACATGCAAACTCGTTATAAAAAAGACAGAGAGAGTACAAGTGCATATTTAAAAACGATATTGGTGGCTTGTCTCACAGGAAGGGTCAATAAAAACAGATTTTGTGATATAATAAAAGTTATAAAAGTAACTGAAATAGGAGAAAAAGGACAAATCTTAATAGGGGTCTATTAAGATCTGCAACTGCACTGCAAATTTTTCGTCGATGCACAAAATTCCTAAATCAGAATTCGGAGAGCTAACCATCTAAATAGCTGATTTCTCATACATGGGGTCTCATAAGGTAGCACAATTTTAGCCCACACACTAATCTGATGTCAGACAGGTATGGGGGGGGGGGGTTTGTATTCTACCTTCTTACAAGCACTTCTGAAAACGCATACTGGCAGCTGAAGAAGCAACATATCTTAGCCAGCACAGTCATCCTTATTTTACAACATAAAACTTGATGCTACAGTTACAAAGTTAGAAAGCACAACCCAAATTATGTTAAAGGGAATTGAAAATATGGTTAAAGGACCTTCTGTCACTCTCAAAGTAAAAAAGGGCTCCGCGTTCACACACACAAGAAACGTTTGATTTTCGCTGCTCTTAAAACAACACCTGTCACGAAGCTGTCATTTTAAGAATGAGGAGAGGAAGCTAACCCAGCATTGAGTTTACCATGAAAATCATTAATGTTAGAAGTGCATTAATATTAATGATCATGAAATTTTAGTAGTTGCAGTCATAATTCAGCAGGGCGATTCACCAAATATAGGGGGAACACGTCTTTGTAATGTGAACATCAACATAATCGATTTTTGACATTTGTGAATCGAAAAAATGTCCTTTCATAGCTAAGCATATTTACAGTATAAACTTTGTCAGTTAAGTATGAGGGCATAAAAGAAAATTATCGTGATTGTGATTTTAGGTCATATCATCCAGCCCTATGTCCAACCCTACTCAACAGGAAACAATGTCCCGATTTATCTGATTATTAATAGGGGTGCAACAACTAATCGACGTAGTCGACAAAACTCGATTATTAAATTCGTTGCCAACAAATTTAATAATTCGTTGATGATGTCATCGGGCTGTAACGACACCGTCAGCTTAACTGACTAAAGTGATGTGAACAGTAAAGTTACTAAAACAACATCAGCGCTGCAGTAACACCTTCACCACCTAAAACCTCCAGAGTATGGCAGCACTTCACTCAGCCAAAAAGGTTTTTAACTGCAGCGTCTGCAAAGTTGAGCTTTCCTGGAAAAAACGGAGGATCTGAAGAGGAGGCATGTAACGTTGCTCTGTGGATGATGACTCGTCTCGGTAAGCTAGGTAGCGAACTAGCTTCCCATTAAAGCCGTGTTACTTCACGCTATGAGCTGTAACGTTTTCTATACAGTTTGCTTTGGACAATTTAATTGATTTTTAATGGCGCTGAGAGTAGCACATTTATGATACACAACGGCCGCATTCACATTCCAGATGCGCCCTGACTTTACAATCATAAACGATGCATCATGGCGACGTTCCCAGCTGGAGAACGTGTTGCTGCTGAGTGCGAAAGATTAGACAACACGGGACAATTTCATACTTTCTAAAGAAGAGAAAACTGTTCTCCTGTCAATGCGTGAGGCGGCGGCTAATCCGCCCCAAACTCCCTTAAAAAAAATCTGAGTTCTGTAAATTGTTGAGTTAGGGGAAAATATATAAACGTTGTGAAACACTGTCTACTATAAAATCGTTAATTAATTATAACAATTATTGACCCCCCTGTAAATTCGGCTAACGTATGCAAGACGTTATTCCTTTCTTTGCATGTGGTGTCAGTTTGTCCCGGTGTGTTGCAGTACTGGCGTGTAAACTGCTCAGTCACTAAACAGCAGATCAGCTGCTGAGATCAGGACTTGATTTCAAAGGAACTTTCTGTTGCTGCAGCAGAAACATTCATTAAAAGATGCATTTTTGAAAACAGTATTTATTTTATCCTTGTGACTCTTAATTAGCACATGCCTAAAAAAGTCAATTATTCGTTTCAATAATCAATAGATTAATCGACTATCAAAATAGTCGTTACTTGCAGCCCTAGACATTAACGATTAATTGCATTTGCAATAATATCTAAATAATAATATAATAAAATAATAATTATGGGGATTGATGGAGCAGTGGCTAAGACACTTGCCTTTGGTGTGAGAGACCCGGGTTCGAATCCACTGTGAGACACCATTGTGTCCCTGAGCAAGACACTTAACCTCGTTGCTCCAGAGGCGCGCAACCTCTGACATATATAGAATTGTAAGTCGCTTTGGATAAAAGCGTCAGCTAAATGAATAAATGTAATGTAATTTCACGAGATCATAAAACGAGATTTTCTAATCGCAAAGGCTGCAATTACAAAACGGTCACATGACACGCGGTAAACTAATGGCAGTGGTGTGGGAGGTGAAATCGTCAGGCCATCCGACACTTTGGCGGACAGAGAAAATGCACAACAGAATGACACATGTAGTACGGTTAGCGCATTGTGGCGATCGGCGCACGCGATGTGTCACACACACAGACAGTCACCAGTCAGCTCAGGGAATATCTGTGACGGCATTTCAAACCAACCTCACTAGTCCAAAAGAGGACCAGTCTGTCCTGAGTTACAGCCTTGTTACAGCCAGTGGGCTGCTTCTCAGCAGCATGGACGAGGAGCTCCGGTGTTGTCGGAGAATCACTAAGCTTGTCTATTAAGACGCGAGAGGTGTCGCTTGGTTTTATTTTCGTTGGACAACTTCTGTATTAAAACTCAATCGCAGTATTTTTTTGTTTGCTTGCTGGGATCCAGAAAATTAGGTTTTTGTTGAGAGATGGACTCTTGTGGAGATTTGAACTGAAAAAAGGACTCATTACTCGGTGGTTGAAATGTGGTTTTTGTGTTGAGTGCTTACTGTATAACACACTGTGGTGAACTTTGTGTTTCTTGTCATCTGTAGGTAGGCCTACTTAATCTTATATTATTTTAATGCCAAGACTTGACAAATTATATTTCTCTGAAATTATTATAATTTGATACTTCTTCTCCACCATTGCTCATAATAATTCACGCATCACCTAATTTCGTCATAACATATAGGCCTGGCTCACAGTAAAGAACAGTATGTTTAATCTATCTAATATTGTGTTGGTCATACTATACAATGATTTATGGTTCGTCTGTTTTAAATAATACAGAAGATAAAGAGCTTTAAAAATAACTGCATATTAAATCACAATTGCAATATTGGTAAAAATAATTTGAAAAGATCGCAATGAGATTGTTTTCCAAAATCATTCAGCCCTAACCGTCATCCATCTCCAGTCTGGAATTTTTCAAACCTGTCCATAAGGCTGGGCATATAATGTACCATTTGAGCCCATTTCTCACCCGAGCGACACGACTTTTAGAGTCAAGCCGAATTTCAGCTTTGTCAGGCATCGTTTGCAGTGCAGTGTACAGGGGCAAGCTAGGACAGATTAACTTCTTGACAGAAATTTTGGTCAGCCATGGTCACACTCTCGCAGAGTTGAAGCAGAGCCACAAGTTCATTCCCCATGATCAGTGCTCTTCTTTTCTCACCACAAAAGAAACAGAGCGTCTGAAAGTGCCATGGTGACAGAACGCCAGCTAACAATCAAAACGTAGCAAGCCTACCACCAATTCTCTCTGCAAAATGGACCAACCACGCCTTTTAACAGCCATCTTGTTAGCATTAGCAAACAAAGTTCTACCTGCCTCTGAGCTCTCAAACAAAACTATATTGACAATTGTCAATAGCCAGAATGGTCCACAGGTGCCAAATGGACTTTTTCTTTTCTTTTTCAGACCTTGAAGTGTAAACACAAATTGTGAGCTTTGGCTTTCTATCACAGAGGATTTACTTGCAAGTAAGAGTTGGAATTAAACAACAACATTTCTAAAATTGTACATTGTGTGCCCAACTTCAAGCTCCAATGATAAACCCTGTTCTATATTTTCACATTACCCAGGCCTCTTAGGCATCCAGGCCTCCTAAGATTTGAGAGTGGGCTGTGTGTATGAGTGTAAACATGTTCACTAGACCACTGGTACCTCTTTGTACAATGGATGGAAAGGAGAGAGGGAGCGAGATAAGAGTAAGCAATAATGGGGACAAATAAGGAAGCATCCTGTTCGCTATTTTTGCACAACTTCCTGTCACAGCCTTCAGAATTTGAGAAATACTATAACAGGGTGGAAACACATAGCTGTATGAGTGTGTATGTGTGCGTGCATGCGCTTATAAGTGCACATACACAACTAGAAAGAGTAAGGAGAAGTAAGATTTTAACAGTTGACAAAATGAGTGTGTGAACAATAAATGAACACCCAGGAGGTCAGAGCACTTTGAACAAAAAATTAATATGTTGCGTCATATTTTCATAACTTTTCATTGAAGAACAGACAAACTCTGCTAAAAAAAGGGGGGCCACATTTCTCTAACTTTGCAAGAAAGTGCCAGAAATACACCAACAAAAGGTGGCAGTTTATTTTAAGGATAATACATAAAAGTAAATAAAACAAGTGAAACACCACTATCTGAACTAGCCTGTTTATTCATTCAAACTGAACTTTACACCTAGTGAAGGGCTTTCGACAAACATCTGGGCAGGTGAAACCAAATGTGGTAAATAAGCAATAGCTCCAGGGCAATCCAACACACAAGTAGCACAAATATAGAAAGCGGCACCATCTGACAAGGACGGGGGAGAATTGAGACACTGACAGTATAAGTTGGCTGTTGACTGACTTAACTCTTCTCTTTACCCGCTCTTCAACAATCATTCATTGTTCCTGCCACTGTTCAATGTCATTTCGATGTAGGACATAACATAAAAAAGAGGGTTGGACAGCATCTATTTTTTCCATAACTTACTGACATTTCTCCAGGGTAATGCGGTATGATGGTTTTTGTGTTAAAGGAAAAAAAATAAAAGCTGGTCTGCTGGTGACATAAGTCACTGTAGCATCTACGACACTGTCAAGCCTACAATGTTTAATATGCAATTAGCCTACTTAGTGCTGCACCACATGTGTTTTTCATTTTACATTCTACTGAGACAGGTTGCTCCGATCGATCGAGAGGGGTCCAACTGCAGACCTCCACTGTCAGGCCAGTCAGTTTTTACGTCCCCACAGGACGTAACGTGATGCATTCTCGGTTGTTTCACTACTCTACACATCGCAACAGCGGTAGGTGACTGGTTAGCATTATCCAAAACATTGAGGAAAGTCTGAATGCATTGCTCTTGGTATATGTTCGCCGTCAATAACTACCGCTGTCAATATTGTACATCTAAATCACACAAATTACAGAATGTTACACGTTTGTAAGTTAGGTTATTTGTCGTTCTACATAGGTAACGTTCAGCTACGCCAACGGTGGCTAGCGTTAGCTCCTGAAGTAGCAGGATTAGCTTTTTTTCCTTTGGATAACGTAAGCATAGACTGTATGTAGCTACAGTGTGTTCGTTTTTGTAAAGCATTTTGCAAGGGCATAGGTTTGCATTTGTCTTAACATGTTGACGCTCTGGTTAGTTATTTGTCCAAAAAAAGATAAAATAAAAATCTGTATCATTTGGACCGTTCGGTGTAGCTTTTCACACTTAACGTTAGTGTGCAAAGACTTTGCTGGCAATATGAATTGAGCTTAGTTGAAATGAAGTTTATGTACTACGACAGTGTTTCCCATCCCTTTCCTGGAGAAAGTTACCCCCTGTCCTGCATGATTTACTCTCTCCCTGCTTCAACACAGCTGATTGAAGCAGCTTCAGGATTCATAACGAGTTGATAGTTTGAATCAGCTGTTTTGGAGCAGTGAGATGTTTAACATACACGGTTATTTTAACAGTTATCCACATAGATATTTTGATATAACATGCCAAGACCTATGCATTCAGACTTTTTAAAAATGTTTTGGATCATGCAAATCAGTCACTGCTGCCAACTCCTTTTCTAACTGTGTAATCTGTGTGTGTACAGTGAATAAAGTAAAAGTATTATTACAGTAGGCTAATGTGTCCATTCATTTTTAAAAAGTGGATATTTACAAAATTATCGATACAGGTATACATGTTGTATTGCATGTGTTCATTTTTACGGATTGTAGAGTTTGATAGTTGACATAGTCCAGCAGGGTTCTAGTTACGGTCTGAGCTCATAATCATGCATCTGTGGGGGTCAGTAATTCATTTACCAATAACCATTATTTTTAATCACAAATGTACATTATATTAATAAGATACAAACACAAACACGTTTTCCAAACGAACTATGCTGCGCACCGCACGAATGTCATTACGACATGATTAATAATTAATATGATACCATAAAGAGCGGGTTTGCGTCTCTCCTTGAGCAATAGTCTTTCTTGGTTTGTTTCAGGCTTTTAAAACTTAAACTTTGTTGCAGTATCACACACATATGGGGCAAGTAGTGGGCTGCTGTGTGTCAGAGAAAGTGTTGACCACGTAATGAGCAATGAAGTCTCTGTCCCGGGTTCTAGTATTTATTAAACCCCGCCGGTAATGTCCGTTATACTACAGACTCCCACGCAGCTCAAATTGTAGTCCAGTTTCCACCGTTTTTCCTATTAAATTCAGCTGATAGCAGTAAAATGCCATAGTATATTACTCTTCAATGGTAAATTATGAATGAGAAGTGTGTGTGTGTGTTTTCTTTTAAGATGACTGGAAGAGAGACTAAGTTACACTCTTAATCAACGACGACGTTTTTCTCTGAATGGATGTGACTAGCTGTATGGACGGAGTTAACGTCATATTTTGAAAGAATAAATAAATAGTGCCTGTAAAAAAGATACTGTTACTAGTTGAATGATTGAAGCGATATACATTAGGCTTTGTTGCTACATTGGCACATTAAGTATAATAGGCTCAAATCAATATGCTATATTTAAGGAATTAGCATGCTAGTTTCCCGTTACAATGTTGACCAAATAATTAAATATAAATCGATGACAAAAACCCTGCCCCTATGTCGACGTGATTAAACTTTATAATTTTTGAATGCGTTTCCTGTCAAATCGCACGCTTTTATTTTGTAGTTTTTGCGTGTAACAGTTCCACTTCGTTGTCGGTCAATGCAAAAAAAATGCCCGGTCTGGTTCTCCGTCTGCATTACTTTCTTCTTTCACTAAATCGTCTGCTACTGCGGAGTAGACCATCTGCTTCATGTTTACACTGGCACGCGCATGCCCAGTGAAGGCTACCTGAACGGCCACTAGATGTGTGTTTTCAGTCGTTTTAATACGGGCGGAGATCAACTCTGATACGCAGCTAAAATGCTGCTGTGGACGAGAGAAGATCGTTTTCGTTAAAAACGTAGCAGTGTGGATGTCAATCCTCCCGTTTTCCCTGAGAGTCTCCTGTATTTTTCCATTCTCACCCAGAATCCTCCCGTTAAATGTTTCCCCGTAAATCTCCCGTATTTTAAACCTTTATGAAAATCAAATAAAAACCTTTTGGCCGTATTTAAAGTGTTTGCTACTCTCTCCTCTGGTAAAGTCGGTGGCAGTAGGATATGTAGACTGTGCTTTGTGCACAAGGATTAAAAAATGAAAATAACCCACTAAAATTATATAAGGCCTATAGCCTACTAAACCATATGAAATTATAAAATTATTAGAATGAATATAGTAGCCTAACTGTAATATTAACAATATACACTAACTGTATAATATGAAGTTTACATTGTAGCCTACATTTATTTATTTAAATTTTCCTTATTTTCAAATCTCACTGAAGGCAGTTTTGACTCCTCTCTGTAGCCCTTCTCCCTCTATTTGCTCCTCTCTCTTCCCCCTAAATCCCTAAGAACCTGCCTGAGCTTTCCAGAACATAAAGCAGCTACTTCAGTTTATCATCGACTCATGATGCCTGTGCTCCTTTATCTCCTAAATATTTTGGCTACAGCCTTTTTTGTTGCAGTTTTTATGGTTGTAGTAAATTTATAAAGATGCTGTTTGTTCTGTTTTTGAAGTTTATTCCACAGTAAAGCTATATTTGTTAAGCTATAAGATGTTCACAGTAACCAGGCAAAGGCCGCTATGGTTTAAGTCTCTAAGACAGATTGAGCGGAATTTGTTGCCCATGTTTCCTGGCAATAAAATAAACAGTTGTCATGATACTTTATCATCTGTTAACTTTTACACTTAATACATTGTTTTTAGGACCAATTAAATAAATACACAGTATTACAGATTAGGCTAATGGACAGATCTTTTTTATAAAATAAATAAACTGCAGTATGGCAGTGTTTCCCACAGATTAAAAGTATAACTTTAGTGGGGACTGGATTATAATTGCACATTATTTTTAAAATATTTGAAAGAATACATTTCCTTATTTCTAGTAAGTTATTTCTTATCTCACCATTTTATACTTTACTTACCTTATTTAAGGGTTTCCTCACAAACTGCTCACCTTGTTTTTCCCTTTAGACACACGACACACACACACACCCACCCACACACACACCCACCCACCCCTATACCTGTCTCTCTCTCCCTGTATCTGCTCTCTAGATTTTCTTCCTCAGCAGTGTGTTTTATGAGGTCATCCAGAAAATAACTTGCGTTTTGGATTTTTTCATCTGCGATTCCATTTTTACAGCAGCAGATGAGTCGCTGGTGGTGGAGGCTTGTTGTTAATTATTTAGCCAATCGAAACAATCAAGACCAACGTGGTGCCGAATGATATCTTTACCTGATCCCGTCCTGTAAAATATCCACCATGTCTGCGTCTTCTAACATAATACCAGTCTCTCTCTCTCTCCGTTTCTCTGACAAAAAAGCCTATACTTTGGCAGCCTGGGTGGTCCGCACAAGTAAAGTCTGTCTAGGGAAACACGTCTTATTTTGGTCTTACAGCTCTTGCAAATTTCAAGCGTTGTGTCTTCTTCACTCAATGTTAACAACCTTCACTCTGACGACAGGTCGCGTGTGTGGCTGTGACAGTAGTCGGTTACTGTCTGTGCCACTGTGCACATGATATGAAACATCATGCAGCGCACAATGCGTGGAAATCATAGATTGTAACCGGCACAGAATCGGATATATGACGATGATTGGCCCTGGTCACCGGCCAGTGCACATTTAGCTAAAAATCAGTCAATTACGGTCACCAGCCGATCATTTGGTGCATCTCTATAAGGGTGAACACTCTACCGGTGGACAAATTTCTACCAATGCATTAGGGCTGGGCGGTATATCATGTATACCGATATAATTTCTCTCTCCCTCTCGCCGTGCAGCCCCGCCCCTCCCTCTGCACGCAGCCGTCTACTCACAATCTCTCAAAAACATGGAGGGAGACACAGTGCTGGTCGACACTGTTAAAGTCCTGGCTTGTACAAAGAGGGCCGCCCAGGTTAGGCGACACACTGTAGCATTTATCAGAGAAACACAGTGATTATACGTTACAAGTCGCGACACTGTGGATATTTTACAAGAACGGACCAGGTAAAGAAACAGTGAACACACCAATCAGATGTTATTCGTTAGCTACCACGTTGGTTTTGTTTTGATAGGCTATGTCGTCAACACGCCTCTCCTCAACATGCAGCTCAGCTGCTGCTGTGAAGGGAATCTCCGGAGGAAAAGTCCAGAAGACAAGTTCTGTTTGTTTTTCGGTGACTATATAGCCTAGCCTACTACTGATGGAGAAAGTCACGAAGCGGACATACAGGGAGAGAGAGATAGTAAAGCCCCTTTTCTACTGCAAGGTACCAGCTCGACTCGCCTCGACTCTACTCACCTTCTTTTGGTTTTCCATTGTGTAGAAGTTGTACTTGTACCTGCTACCAGGAACTTTTTTCGTATCACCTCCGTCTTATCTGTCTTTACTTACTGAGTAATATTGAAACGTTTTAACTTAAATCAAGAGACAGCTGTGTGTGCGTCCCTGGTGTGTGTGTCGCATTGAATATTACGTCGCAGCAGTTGTGTGTGGCGTCGCTATGACGACCAGCTAGATTGAGGGGTACTATCTCTGGTTACTATCTGCAATGGAAAACGGAGGACGGCCAAACCGAGTCGAGGCGAGTTGAGCTGGTCCTGGTAATGGAAAAATGGCATAAGAAGCGGGGAACGCTGACGTGTTTGCAGCGGAGACGTTATGTCTGTGTGTGGGAAGAGAACTGAAGGAGGCAAATTCAATAAGTGAGTGATACTTAAGATGTAGACTGAAGTATAATTAAAACTGTGAAATAACAAACAAGCTAAGTTACTAAAAGTAGTAAAAACATGCTCCTAAAAATGCAACCCCCTCCCCAGCCCGCTTAGCAGAAAATACCGATATATATTTTATACCGGAATTCTGCCTAACAGTACCGGGGGACATGACTTTTTGTCCATATCGCCCAGACCTACAATGCATGCTATATACTGCATATCGCACAAACCTAGGCTAATGTGACTCTTTAGCAGTCTGAGGAAAATTAAAGTGGGTATTTTCTTACAGTCTTGTTACAAAGAAATTCCCTGCTTGTGTTAACGGGGGTGGAGGGATAATCGCTAGAAGCATGGAGACTTTGTTGCTTGAAGCAACATGCTAGGACCACCACCATTACATGGACCCACTGACTAACCATCTGTGAGATGTCTCAAAACTATACAGTCATCAGGTAATTGACGTATTATAATCAGAAGACAAAAGGCGCAAATTCAGCTGTGAAGTCGGAGTCTGAGATTTAAAAAAAAACAAAACACATCTGAATCAAACAACCACCCAGGTAAAGGTGAGCTTCCTGTGGTATTTCAGTGGTGCAGTAACTGCATTCCTCTGTCTGCCTGCCCCAACAAACTGGTAGACAGCTCAGCTTTCAAAACCAGTCAGAACAGGCTTCAGAGCAAACCAAACAGTCATCAGCTGAGCTAACAGCTGTCCATTTTTGATATGCAAAGTGCAGTAAGGACAGAGCCAGCATAGACCACTATGTATGTTAATCATTCTGCTCATCCATGGCAGATTATTCCAACAAGTGTCTTTATTCCATCTACTTACTGGTGGTCTGGGCAGGATTTTGGTCCAACGTGAGAGTAAATGACAACTGCTATAAGCTAGGTATTTAAAATTGCAAAATTGAAGCATCTAAGAATGAAGTCTTTGCATGTTAATGTATGATACATCTCAACAAGGTAACAACCTATAGGGTAAATACACATTGAATAACAATGGCAGAAAGGCTTTCTGTGCTGCTCACATCTCATCAGTTACGTCACGCCAGGAGTTTTTTTTTAGTTTTGACAGCAAAACAACACATGACATTAAATCACTGACTTGGGTTGTGACACTCTTGAAAGTTTGAGCCATAGAGAGAAGTGCAGAAGATGTTTCCTTCTCAGAGTGATTCAACATTTTTTGTCTTCCTTTTCTGCATTTCTCTTTTCTGGCTTATTTCCCACTCTCTTATGCTTTCTGTCAAACACTCTTCTCTCCATGTGTCTATCGCTGTCTCTGCTAGTGATCAACTGATTAATCCGTCTACCACTAGTCTCTGTGTCCCCCAGTACTTGGTCACTGATGGCTCACTTTGCTTTCCCTTGCTCTCTAAAATACTCCCGTTCACTCTGAGCCAAGAGACCCCTGCCACTAGCAGTCAGTCCATTAAGCACTCCAGTTTCACGCTGGCACTCAGTCATCCTATTCTTCAGCTCACAGTATGCTCTTCTTCACCTGAGATGTAGAGAACAGGAAACTGTGTGTGCCTAGGTATGTGTGTGTGTTGGGGGAATAAACCAGACAAGCATAAAAAGAAAGAGGGCAAAAAAGACCCACTGTGCACCAAAACAAATTTTTAACTACTTTACTTTGTGACTAAAGAGTCATGACCTGTCTGGCCTAATTCACAGTATTATCTTAAATTAAACTTTTGCTGAGGTGGTTCCCCCAGGAAGTAGGTGCACCGCTGCACAACTGCAAACGCAAGAACACTATTTCATGCTTGAAGGAGAGTGCACTTGTCTTTGCTATTTATCAGACCTTTAATGATAAACATGTTAACGTGGATTAAACACTTAAACCCAGGTTCACTGGCGACGACTTGGGCACAACCCCAGATACAACGCTGCATGCAAGTCTGCCACATAATTTAATTGAGTGATTTTGGTTGCTTTCATTGTGACTGATAGTGCTCGAGTGTATTGTGGTTTTCCTCAGAAGCTAGAACACAAATGCATTACTTTGGTTAAGGGGTGGGACATATAATCAATACGGCAATAAGTTCTGTATCAAGACACTACAACTGGGAATCTCTGGGAATTTGATTTCGATTCAGGGTGCTACAATCCAATTACAAAACCATTCTTTATGCATCTAAATATTTTCTTCCATACATTTTCTTATTGTAAGTACACATTCACAATCCTATAATCATTAATGCCATAAAAAAAGTTCTACAATACTGTCTCAAAATCAAACACATGGTACTGAAATGATGATATGAAATGCCAGTTACATAAATAACCAATCAGGCTCTGAGAGAAATTCAGGTATGTACCAGAGGCCGCTGAAGAAAATGCTCAAGTTACACAACTCATTCCAAATATTCATTATTGGTCTCCTTGATAATTAATATTTCATATCCGTGCTCAAAAAAAAATAGTCTACTTTTACTTGAGAGAAGTCATACCTTCCACCAACAGATAACCTGCCAAACGCAACAAGATGTTCCAGTGCCAGAATCTGTGATCTACAATTCACCTTGTATCCCAAACAACTGTCCAAGGCAGTGATCCCTGGCTAATCCACACAACGCCTGACTGCTGGGTTGAGCCAGCCTGTTTATGTCAACAACCTTCATTGATGCTGATCCCTTCTGTCTCTCAGGGCCTGAAGAACACAGATAGCGTTTCAGAGAGCACAGCTAAAATTACATGCTTTTGGCTCAAAGCTAAATATCATGCTCAGCTAAAGAGGTACCTGTAAGCACAGCAAGTCACGTTAAACATTCCTGTGTGTGTGAACTGAGACACACAGACTCACGCTCAGGTTTACAGACAGTTACACACGGCAGGGGAGCATTACACTGATACAATATGTTCCAACAACATAGTGTATTAAAAAATTACAAAATTATCAATCCCGTCTTAGAATCATCCAAAAACTGTGACAGTGTCTAGAAAAACATATGATGAATAAAAAACCCGATAACATTCATTCACTCCCAGGTGACACAATGGAGACACAATTCCACAAGGATGATTTTGGGCTGGAATTCCAAATATGAAGCTGACTGGAGACTACACCCACGTCATTAAGTCGTACATATCACATCACGTTTTTATCACTGGTATGTCTGAGAAGAGGCAAAAGCGGAGAGCATTGGAGACATGGATAAGTTAATGCAGCAGACAAGATAGTTGAGAGAGACAATGTCACGCTGTAGATCAAGTACGCCACACATTATTCTACACCCCCTAACCTCTGTCTGAACCCTTGACTGCGGTATAATAAATATTCTGCCAGAAAGGGTTCAAATTAGGGCTGGACAATAAAACAATAACTTTCACAATATATATATATTTTTTCAATAAAATAACAAATGTTGAATAAATATTCAATAAATGTTTGATTTTATTCACTTAAATCATACACAAATTAGGACTTAATTTTTTTATTTTAAAAAAGGACTGAAAAAGGTTTTCACTTAATTTTACTCACTGCTTTACTCACTTTACTTTGTTGACAAAGATTTATCATAATTGTTCTGAATGTTCTACCTCAGATCTGTGAAGTGATCCACTGTTTGGCATCAAGTGTTGACCATAAAGAAGAGTTTCAGGTTTCTTCAACGATAAAAATAACGATTTGATAGTTATTGTGATAATTATCAATATCGAAAGATATGTAACTTTTTATTGTGTTAACATTTTTGGCCATATCGTCCAGCCCTAGTTCAAATTTCAGAGTTAGTGGCATGCTTAATTCAAGGTCATGCCTCATTCTAAGGTGGGCAGTCTCGCCGCACACACAGACATGTACTCATAATATACTTACTTTATTTTCATCTATTTTTCTGTTTGTGTTTCCAAAGGCTGAAAAAGCGCAAAAGCATACATTTACAGTATGGACTGCTTTTCACTACTCAACTGACTGTATGCTAGTGTAGACTGTGACTGTCCCAATGTGCCAGTTCTTGTCACCAAAACCATGCCTTTAAGAAAGACAGAGTTTGACTACAACAACCTACTACTATTGTTGGCATACACGCACTTGGTCTCATACCCATGTGGTATTATTTACATGAAAAAGTTCTTGACAAAAAGCCTGAACAAACTCTGTGTGTGTGTGTGTGTGTAGGAACTGTTTACTCGGTGACCAGATGTGTTTTCTGTGCATCCTCTATGGATACTGTTTGCGTGTGCAATATCGGTTTTCACCTGTTGCTAGAGATAGCTAAGGGGTTAAGTTACGCGAGAGGTTTTTTTTCATGGCTGATGACAAGCATTACTAATGATGACTTTGTACAGCTCTGCTCCCATCAAGACACCAGACTGAATCACCACACATGCTTGGTAGACACCAGGTGACATTGCATTTAAGTCACCTTGAAAGAATTCAATGTGCCAATGCCACACCTTACCACAGAAAGTTAGGTCATTCATTTGACACAATTCTAGTAACATGGTTTCGTTTTATATAGTGTTTGAAATACATAGTCTTCTCTGTAAAAAAAATATAACTTAGGATATGTGGTTGTGAAATGGATGGGTCTCTATAGTTAGTCAAATGTTAAAAAATAATAAAACCTCTGACTCTGAATAGTAGTAGCGGTAATAGTCCTCTTTTTTACCTTTATTTATTCAGCTTTGTTGTCCTTGTTCTTAGCTGTTATGTCTGTTATTTCTGTGTAAGTACACGGACAGCAATGGAAAAATGGAGTAAAATTCCTTGTATGTGTACACATACTTGGCCAATAACGCTGATCCTTATTGATGTGCTGCAATTTCTCAGCACTGCATAACTTGCACAGTGCAAGTCTTCAAAGTTGGAGGGGCCAGCTACTTCCTCATTTGCTGACTTACTTTGACCTGAGTCGTGAATCTTGCAGGGTAACATTTCAAGCTGTATTGACAGCTGGTGCACAGCTTTAGGGACTCAAACTAATTACTGGTATGGTATGGTATTTGTTTCTTTGTAGCTTCACTTGAAACATGAGGGGGGGAAAAATCAATGGAGTTGGGTGCAACACTTTTGAGATCAGAAAAGTGCAACAAGTTAAACCTGTGGGATACTCACAAATTTCTTCTTCCCATCTCCATCCTCATAGTTCTTCTTTGATTTCTTGTCCTTCTTGGGACCAGCTGCAGCTGAGGCAGAATTGCCCGATTGGGGATCCATATTTATAAATTAATCCGTTACCTTGAATTGGGGAGTCAAAATAAACCCGTGCGGCAGTGATCTCACTGCACTTAAACAGAAAAAAGGAAAAAAATAAATGATTCCTCCGACGATGTTTCTCAACTTCTAAAAATGCAACTGTTGATTCCCTTGGGCCTAGCCTATTCTCCTGGCTAACTACCCACAATTAGCACAATGTTGCTAATGATTTGGTAGAAAGCCAACTAAATTACACCAAACGAACCCCTTGCTAAATCGCCTGTCTCTTTCACAGAAGGAGGGAAATTCAAAGCACAACACCAAGTCCTCGGGATGAAAAGTCCGTAAACACCCTGTTGAGTTTATAAAATACAAATAAGAACTTTCTCCCACCAGTATCCACGTGTAACACCAAGCAACGCTTTAACAATGTTAATTTTAAGTCCCGAAAGTATGCGGTACTAACTGTGCTAACGTTAGCTTTAGCAAGGCTAGCTTGTCTTGCTACAGTAGGTAGTCTCCGTGGGAAAAAAACTCCGCTCTTCCTACTTCCACAAGTGGTTTCAGCGACTACAATACGGGCGACGAGTTGGTGTTACGGATGACTTGGCCCGACGGTGTCTCCCAAATTAGTTTCCATAACTGCTACAACTTTAGTTAACTTTTTAACTTAACCCCTAAATGACAGCAAGGAAGCGCTACGTTTTTAGCTCTACGGCAGTCTTCCTGTTCTTCTGACAGTCCGGTCAGAGCTGGTTGGGGAGGAGCTTACGCTCAGCAACTACACCTGAGAGGATTTAACTGACAGCTCTGGCATGAGCTGTGTGTCCAGGGATCAACTGCTCCGTCAAAGAGTTACAGAGCTCCCCGGTAAAATGAGGACTAGTCTAACTGCTGACTAATGCTGTAGAACAATGTCCACAGTACCACTGCAGCGTTTCCATGACCTCAGTTTACACACAGGGTATGACGTAACAATGTATTGTGTCATAGGTGTGTCATAAAATCTACAAAAAAGAGAAGAAAAAATAGTCAGCTTGTAGGCTTACCAAGGCTACTGGTAGGTTTCAGCGCTATGCAGTTATCAAGTGAACAACTTACAGACGTATGAGTTTAAAAGCAACTTCTGGCATCCTACACCTGCACACTAAAGTTTTACCAAAAGTTCATAGGCTACTGGATGTAGGAAGACAGGTTTCCCGAGGGCATTGTGAAGATTAGTCTTTTGAAGGCCTATTAGGCTATCTATTATTTCAAGAATTTCATATAGCATAAAATACAAAGGCTATTCTCTCCACAGCTCTTTTTTTTGTTTCTCTGCGAACAATATAACTTTGCCACATTACAAAATCTTCTCTATGTGACCCTAATGTGTGTCTAGATGTAGCTAAGACATTTCAGACAACAGACAATTCACCTTATCTCATATATCTAGAAAGGAATTCGGTTGGTGTAGCTTAAGACAGATCTTCATTGTGCAAGTGTTACAATGATTAATTAAATTAAGGTAATGATTAGGCCTAACCTTACCTTCCTTATTGAACGGGAGATATATTTGTGTTTTCTAAATGTGATGTTTCAACATGTGTGACCTGGGCCATTTTGTACTGTAATCATAGGCTGTGCAAACAAATAATCAGACCTGGGGCGCCACCAAGCGGTTGCAGGCGTCATCAGAGTTACTACACCACGTCAAGCAAAGTTAATGTACCAATAGGAAGCACTTGTGATGTAGCCTACTTTATTTTGTTCTCTAAAACGATTTGTTTGCATTCACAAATGCAATTGGCTCTGAGTGGCGGTTACAGCTGTGGGAAAAGAACATTAAAATATAGGCTACAGGGCAATGTCTAGCTTTACATAATAATTACGTAATCTTTTAATTATGGTAATAATGGCGCAGGTGGTGATAGTACTGTGGACAAAATGCATGGTTTTGGTCTGCGAGACAAGGGTTCAATTTCCCACTGTGACACGTACACCGGCGTGTCCCTGAGCAGGACATTTAACCCCTAGTTAACTCCAGAGGCGTGCGACCTCTGACTTAGCAATTGTAAGTCGCTTTGGTTAAAAGTGTCAGCTTAATGTAATGTAAATATTGTACATACAACCATATCCACACTCCTTTATATTTTCTTTGTATTTTATATTTTTACTCTGATATTTATATACTTCTTTATATACCAACTTTCTGTTATTATTGATACTCCTTTTGCCTTACTGTGCAATGTGTGCAACTGTGACACAGAATTTCCCCTCGAGGATCAATAAAGTAATTCTGATTGTGATTCTTATTCTGATTCTGAATGCAATTGCCGTAAATTAGTGAACTAAGGAGGCACATGGCCTATTGTTCTAAATATGCTGACTAAATCAACCCAATTCTTGAGGTAGAGCATGTAGCCTATTTAGTAGGTCATTATAAATCTCACACTGAAGGTAGATGTGGCCTTTTGCCCCCACTTTCAATGTCTTATTTAAGCGCTTCTAGGATCCAAATAATATCTACGCACCACAAGCAACAATAATCACTGTGTTTAACTCATCTCGGTGGAATTTTGCTTTCAGATGAAGCATTCAGGAGTCACTGAATAAATAATAGGATATGCCTATTAGATATAATGTCCAGTACTTAAAATGCAGTGTGTCTCTTACTTCACAAACCTCTGTACACACATTAGACGCATGCACACTCTCTAGGTACAGGATTACAAAGATCTGTCTGTCTTGGTATGTTAGAGATGTTTTCCAACAACACGATTGGAGAGGATTTGCGCATCACCGGTGGCACTGTAACAGACAACATGGTTATCGCACAGGACTCGTAATAAACTTCAGCCTCAAGTCTTGATTCTCCGGGATACTGGCGCTATAAATTGTGGGGGAGAGGTTAATTAAAAGTGATAAGGCTGGTGGCCCTATGGCATCTAAGAACGCGTATTAAATGTTTAACAGTTGGCCCTTTACATCATCATCTCCCGCATCGCCATTCATAAACAGGTGGATAGACGAAAAGACTGCCACTTCAAAGTGTATTTGAATATCTTTATGTGAGGGTATAGGCCTACAGTCTGTCATTTAATCACAATGTTACAACGAACAAAAGGGGAGTTGTGTGTTGATTGCATCATTTCACAAGACAATTTAGTTACAGTCATACAAAATATTTTATATACAAACTACTGTAGCCATAAGTCACGTTTTAATGGAGAAAAAAAACGGATTCATCTTATCAGGACCAGTGTGAAATACTGTGAATTTGGATCCAAACCGCAGGCTTTGCAGGTCAGATTAATAAGCAACTATTAATACAAGCTTTGGGGGTGCGTACTGGAAAGGAATAAACTATTTGTTTCCAAAGTGCAGTGGGGGCCACAGGGGGGTTGCAGAGGATGATGGATTGTTTCACATTTCAGTCGTTAATTACCAGAAAATATGAGTGACTAATTTGATCAGAGTTATACCGTTATCTTCCCACCTGCAGTAGGCACATATACACCACTCATTTTCTCAAACGCCCCCCCATGAACTGAAGTGCTATCTTTTTGGGATGGGGCTGTGGGCCTGACTATTCATGCTAGGCGTTGTTGGGGATTCCAGGTAATTTAGGCCTTCCAAAATGTCCAAGACAGCGGATAAAGGCAACAACTTCATGTGTCCAGTACGTGCAGCAGCAGTTCAGGGGTGACCAGTCTTTAAACCCCCACAAGGAGCCTCACTAAAGAGCACAGAGTCCCGGAGATTTGTTCCGGGGGTCTAGCCTACTTGTAGGAGGTCCGGGCCTCTCTCAGCGACCTGTCATATGGCATGGAGGCGAAGAAAGAGTTCCGGAGCTGGCAGTTGATGAAGAACACAATTAGCAACACTAAGAGGAAGAGCAGCAGGCACATTACTATGTAGGTGATCAGGTCCGGTTTGTGGAGCTCGCCCTCCCGAAGCCCGCCTCCCCCTCGCCCTGAGGTGGGTCTCAGAAGAGCGGCCACGCTCACCGAGCCACCGTGGGAGGCGTTCAGGGAGGAGGGTGCGTGCGTGGAGGACTGTGCCATGAGCACCAGGTCGAAGTCTGGGGTGTTGGTGGAGTTGAGGAGGATCTGCCTCAGCATGGCGCCCCGCGGGCTCACCGGCTGCGTCGGTCCGCTGCAGGATGAAAAGACAGGGAGATGGTTATGTAGCCTACTGACCCCGTGTTTGTTCAGTCTGGGTGTCCTATTTCTGATTAGAATAACACCGATATAAAGATCAGGAGCCATTCCTGTATGCTGTGCCTTTTAGGATAGGAATTTTAAAAGTGATCCCAAAATATCTTGATGTCTGACAAGGTCATTGATGAACTCCATCATGTGATACAGATAATCTACACTGTATGTTCAAATCAGATCATAGTGACTGTTATGTATAGACTCCTTAAGGTGCCATAGGACCTTATGATTTTGGTCTTTGTGGAAACCCGGAATCCTACAGCAGTGTTAAACGAACTAAAAGCACGTTGTTTTAGTTCTGGGAATTACTCACTTTGGTATGCGCTGCGAAGAGTTCCGCAGGTGAGCTGGAAAAGACAAAATCCCGGCTCCGCATTCCTCAGCGTCCCCAGTCCTGTCCGCTCCAGCCCCGCCGAGGACGCGCTTTGGAGAAACGGCGGGTCGATATCTTCAAATCTGTGTCCACGGACCATATGTCGCTGAGTGGGATATTAACGCGGCGTCTCCCGTCACATTAAATCGAAAAGGTCAAATCCATGATCAGAGCCCCGGTGAAAGAGCACAATTCCACTTGTTGGCGTTTAAATCCAAATCGTCCTGCCATGCGCGTGGATATGTGCAGACTGCGTTATGGTGGGCTGCTGTGGGGATATCCAAATGAATCTGCGGTCGGCCAGATGTGGTGGAGTTCAGAGGCAATCGCTAGTGCGCACACAAATGTCTGCTTTTGCGCCGTGGTGCGTAGTGCAACAAGATCGCCTTTGCTTGCGCGTACAGGGCGCAGCTCTGCCTGTTCTTTTATCCAGTACTGGGTCGATACGTGTTGGAGAGATGCTACAGACAGTCTGCCCTTACGGGATTATCGATCCAGTATGACTAAAATGAGACGAAAGGAAGGATTAATGAGGGACAAAACACAGCTTCCCTTCTTCGCCCTGGGTTGCCTGTGTATGTCAGAGAGAGAGAGAGAGAGAGAGGAAGGGGAGAGGGGGGAGGAGGGGGGGTTGGGGGCGCTGGAGGCACGTCACCGGACAGGGATGTGTATGGGCCTACTGTAAAGAGAGTCTATTTCTCCTGTTATGAGAGAACCATGGCCCATGGCAATTTCTAGGCCAGTGTGGGGAATGTCTCACACTGGGGTGAGGAGAGAACAGGAAAAAGTGTGAGATTGGTGAGTGTGTGTAAGAACTCAGAGAGGTGATTGCATTTTAAGGGTCTACCAGGTACTTTGTTGTCTGAGTCAATAGTGCCTAAGTCATTCGAAGTATTGGATATCAGAGCACAACTGTCCATTTTCTTTAGCAAAAAAAAGCCCAAAGAGCAACAAAACTGTTCTTGCATTTCACAAGGCCCAGTGGGTGTATTTAGAATAATAAATGTGCTTTGTGAAACAGATTTAACAGTGGTGCTAGACACTAAAAATAAGAGGAGCTAAAGATGGAGATTGGAGGCCACTTTGCTCTTACATGATGCTTCAGACATGAGCATGCATACAAAGGGCCAGACCCTAAAAGCTCTACCGATCCGTTTCATATTCATCTGCACCTGTTCTGTCACAACAGAATGGCTGGCAGGCATAGAGAGCAAGGGCATGGGAACACACACACACAAACACACAAACACACAGATATAGTGCAGCAAAAATACTGTAAACCACATGCACTATACCTAAACAGACTAGAAAAAGATTGAGGCAAACTACAAATAACAAATACCTTGGTTTTCCACATCCACTTTGTGTTCAACAATAAATAGGATTACAGAGGACCAAATTTAGGTGGAGTTTGCATGTCACATGGGAAATCTAAATACAGCCTTAAGCCTTGTTTACATACGTAGAGGGACAGCAATAATTGTGATGGCTAAGGCGATTACTGTTTATTATTGCTTTTTGGATGCACTGCTGCTTTGCCACGGGCTTGCTGCTATCCTCATCCCCATCATACACACACACACACACACACACACACACACTTTCACACAAATACACACATGCAAGAAAGGCACAAAGGCAAATCCAAAGACCCACAAAGGAAATCTGATCGATTTTGCCAAAATCTGTGTGAGTGCCTTCAAGTACATCAAGTACATTGTTGTATTTGCAAAACTCCATTGGGAAGTTGGTAACAGACCTAACTCACGCAGCATAATCAGGTGATGCGGTTCAGTAAGAAAGAAAGGGAGGGAGAGAAGGGCTGATATATACTACGACATGTACAGTGTGTTGACTGATGCCTTCATCTGTGAATAGTTATCAGGCTTTGCTCATTAGCTGTAACCCATGATAATGTAAATTTTATTAGGAGTGGTGAATTGTAATCTCCACCACTATAGACTTCATTAAGGGTCTCAGCTATTGGAGCCACCCTCACCCTCCTCGACACCATCAAGCAGCATGTCACACATAACAATGACCTCTCTCCTTCTATGTGTTTGTTCATGTCCGTTTCGCACATGATTTTTCACCTCGTCTTTGCCACTCTGATTCTCTCACATCTCTTTTCCTGTTTCTCTCAATCTCTGCATGACTTTTTCTCCCCTCCTTCTCTATCTCCTCCGCTCTCTCTACACTCCTTTCTCCCATCCCTTTCTGTTTCTTAATCCTTTTAATCCATAAAAAAAGGGGGGAAAAAGACAACTCATCCATGAAGCATGAGAGCTCAAAATGGAGATAAACAAGAAAAGTGAAAGTTTTTGGATTTCTTTTTCTGAGTTTAATGATGTTGTTTTATGAGATGGGAAAAAAGAGGGTAAAGTACTTAAAAGAAGCTCAATGTTCTTGCTGATGAGACATAACCAAAGCAAATGGCAGGCCCTGCGAGTCAACAGGGATTATGCATGTGTAGCCTACACACACCATCCACAGGACTCTCTCATTCACACACATGCACACATACGGACACACAAAAACTGGGTCTGCTCAGGGGTTGTTATTTTATTACTACTATTTTCCATTATTTCCAGGAGGGGGAAGGGATCAACGTTTTGAGAGCCTTCCCTCAAAGCCTTTTGCCACTGTTTTACATCATAAAATTTCAGTCACCTATAATTATGCCATGTCAAGTGAGGGTGAAGTAAAGAGCACTAACAAAAGCAGTGATGATCTGCACTCACAGCAGTGCTCTCCTCAGGCATTATTGCTAATTCCTGAGACAAAATTGCTAGAGTCTACAGAGTTTTGTTTATTTTTGCCTCATGAAAGAGTAATATTGTTTTGTTGCTTTCCTCAGCATGAGCTCCACAGTGCAGTGGAGTCATTTGCCGCACAGGCAGGAGTCCAACAGCCACCCAAATATACTGTCTATAGAGTCTATCCATCCCTGCTTTTCACTGCTCCACTGGCAGGCGGGCTCATAAAAAACAATGCTACTGTCCCCTCTTGCTTGCTAAGACACACACACACACACACACAAATACACAAAGACACACACATACACATAGCATCTGATAACAGTGATACCCTCAGACAGACTCTCTAGACTTAAACACACACAAGCCAAAGAGAGAGACAGATTATGAGAACACTGGTGTGCACGCTTATGCATGTGTGCACACAAACAGACTCACAAGAGACATTTGACATGAACCACAAGCAGCTGTATACACACACACACTGCTCACTGCACTTACATAAACAGAGGCAGACAGAGAGAAAGAGCGAAAACGCACACATCACACAACACAGACAATGCGATCTCTAATGGCTACACAGGCAGCTAGGACTCCTTTATCTCTTATGTCAATACAATTCCAGTTTCTGCTTGACTGATTTTCAACAAGAATCTTAAACAAACAACAAACGTGACACGCAAATTTCTCCCCCCTCTCGTTTTCTGTAATTGTGTTCATTTTCTTATAACCATCTCCTCTTTAACCTCTGTGGAAAAATCAGCCAGCAAAATAGAATTTCTCCCTGCCAACGCAACGAATCCAGTGGCAGAAATCAGACGCTCTACAATTAGTCACTTGATTATCTTGCCAGAACACGAAATGCTGCTTCTCATCTCAGGGAGGAATAAAAGGAGAGGAATTTACTTTCTCTCGCAATAAAAAATTACAAATCGATACTTGAAATGAGCAGCAGCTGTCATGTCACTAGTGAAACACACATGCACACAAGGGACTATTTTAAATCATGCATGCAATAAATAAGCACATTACATTCATTCAAATATTTTGTGATGCCAAAATATATTTGAACCTGAAAACATACAGTCAGTGGTGGAAAAAGAAGTTTAAGAAAACACTTTTTATTTTATTGCAGTATATGATAAAATACACATATATATGTATATGCACACAATGTAGGCAGAGATCTCAGTGCAGGTCAAGTGGTCTCTCAGCTCTATGAACAAAGAAGACACAGCCAATATAGGCCACCAGGGTATTTCTAAGTGTGATCTTGAGGACAGTAAACAAACAACAAGAGAGGAGCTGAGATGCTGAGACTCGGCTAGCTTCTCTTTTATCTTCTTTTTAATCTGAATTTCAATTGCGAATCATTTTGGGGGAGGGTGTGTTCATGATCGGTGAAGGACGCTTTGAGAAGGAAGGGAGGGAGTGCCCCAGGTAAATGGGACCTTGTCTGAGTGTGGGGAGGGTCTCTGGTCCAGTAGCCATGCAATCACCCCAGAAGCCCTAGACACTCAAAACATGAAAGAAATGGATGCGGAGGGAGTGCAGGAGGAGGAGGGAAACTAAACAGACCAAGTGGGAAATAATAGAACCAGTGTTCCCTATAAGACATAATCTCTGATCCCCCATGATTGTATTTGTATTTGTAGTATGCCTTTTTTTTGTCTGTAGACCAAGTCTGGATGTGGAGGGGAGGGGAGAAAGAGAAAAATGGACAGAAACAGCTTACTAATATCCTGTTTCCAGGGTCACTCAGGTCACAGAGGAGGAAGAGTCAAACAGACAGATAAAACATTGAGAAAAAAAGAAATGAAAACAACAGGGGGACAGAGGCAAACAGAGAGCCATAGAGAAGAATATTGTTGCTGAGAAAGACAGAAACAAACAGCAGATCTACAAAAAGTGGGGAAACAAACAAAAAATAGGATGAGTGAGTGAGAGAGGGTGAAAATAAAACAGAGGCCAACACACAGCAGAACAAAGGGAAAGAAAGGCAAAGTGATTCAGAAGATGAAGAGTGGTGCAACAGCCATAGCTAGCCCATAAAAGGGAAACTATGTTGAAGGTACATAAATACTCTGAGGGGAAATGTTGCGGTATATGACGAGCAGCAGTGCTGGGATTGTTATAAACATAACTTCCTCTCTATGTCTCACTTATTCTCCCTTCACACTCGCACACGGCTCGTCCAGAGAGTGAATGGGAGAATGTTTGCAATCCAGGAAATGTTGTAGCAGCACCTGTTGAGTCTATACATATATATATATATATATATACGCACACACACACACACACATGCACACTCACATATATATTTATATATATAAATATACATGTGTGTACATAATGATGGAAAATGATGTATGATAAATGCCATGCCACAAAGCTGCAATGATGCAGAAGGTGGTGATGATGATGTACTGAATAGGTATATGCTTGCTTTCAGATTCTATGCATTTGCAAACTCAGAAGGTATTGTCATGACAAATCTACAGGTATATGCAGTGGTACTATTACCGGTATGTGAAATTCTCATGTGTTACTGAAATATTGTAGAATATTTGTTACAATGACAGTTACAATATTCAAGTATAACGATGTCATTTGCTGCACAGGCATGAGTCTAGCAGACAACCAAATATACTGCCTATAGAGTCTATCCATCTCTGCTTTTCACTGCTTCACTGGCAGGTGGGCTCATGTCAATTCTTGCTTGCCAAGACAGACGCACACACAAAGACATGTCATAGCATATGATAACAGTGATAACCCCCAGACAGACTCTCTAGACTAAAACACACAAGCCAAAGAGAGAGAGACCGATTATGAGAACACTGGTGTGCATGGGTCTGTGCACACTCAAAACAGACTCACAGGAGACATTTGAAGTGAACACCAAGAAGTCATATACAATGATAGTTACAATGTTCAGCTATTCAGATGTTGCATATTCTCTAATGATGACGCCAAGAGCAATTGTCATCAGCTGGAGTTAATTAGTCTGTTGAGTGAGAGACAGACGTATTGAACTTAACTCAGTTGTGGCAAATTTAGAAAAACATGATTTAGATATTTGTACTACTGTGTGACAGTTTGGAAGCAGAATTACATCCAAAAGCCCAGTAAATAAATACATCTTATTGCTACGTCAAGACAGGAGTTGGGCTGAGTTGGTCCAAATTAGGTAGGCATATTCACAATGGAATATAAAAAGGTTTAATTGTGCTTTAGATTACTTTAAACAGCAGGTCAAAGACTGCATGATTGATTAAGCTAACTTATACACCAAGAAGCACCAATTCCTAGTAATCAGGCTCTATGAATCACTCTGCAAAAGAAGGTCTGAACCTCAAACAGGCTGAGTATACTATTCTATGACACGCTGTCATAGATGCACACCTGACACGTTTATCTTGTGTGTGCGTGTAATTTAATGTGCTCCACTTGCAATTATGAGTGCACTCATGGCCGCCTTTAGTCTCATTCCTCAGCGATGCCTCGCGGGCCAGTTGAGCCACCTGGGTGGTTCTCAGGGTGTTGTCATCAATCCCTCCATCCATCATCAACCGGTGCGCTGTGGCTTTGAAGAATTGGTAAAGTCTTTTCTTCTGTTAGCCCCCCAATAGCCCTTTCCTCCTCTACTCCATCAGCCCTCTGACTGCTCCAGAAAATGAGGTATTACTGTTTCACCAATGATAGGAACTCTTAAAAAGGGTCTCAGCACTATGGGCTTGTGAGGCTGTCATGTCAGAGAAGGAAAAAAAGGGTCTGGAGCAGGTTAGATGATATTATGACTGTGATGAAGGTTGTATTTTTTAGTGATAAATGGTTATGATGCTCTACAATTTAAGAGGTTTGTCCTTATTAGCTCAAGAGATTTCTTCTAATGCGACTGATGGCTCAAGGGGGTAGCTGATGCCTTGGATAGGAGCAGTATCTGTGTGTGTGAGTGTGTTTAAAAAATGTGACACACATTTCTGCAAGAGGCACAGAGCGACGTTTGAGTTTAAGTTTGCTTCCATGTTAATGCCTTCATGAATATGTGTGTAAGCGTTTGTGTACAAACAAGTTAGCATTCACTGTTAAAATGTGAGTGTGTGAGCGTGCATGCATATGTGAGTATTCGCGCCTCAGTGAGTGAGTGTGTGTAATGTGTTTGAACCCACCTACGTTTGTTCAAGCTTCTAATAATATTCGAGTGTGGGTAATCTGCCATGTATGCATGTGTTTATACAAGCAAGCAAGTATATGAGTGGACGCTGTTTGTCTCATGAGGGGGCTTCCGGGCACAAGGCGATAGGTGAGTCGGAGAGGGAGTCTAATATCTCCTCCAAATCCCTGGAATCCCTGTGTCTTTCACAGGCAGGATGTCTCATCGCTCACTGCTCTGCCAGGAGAGTCAGAAACCGAGAAAGACAGATGGAGGAGGCGAGAGAGATGGAGAGAGGGAGGATGAAGAGGAGGAGAGGGAGGGAGGGAGGGAGGGCTTGGAAACAGTACTATGCCTTGGGCCTCTGGGACAAATTACTCCAGAGAAAGGATGTCAGTTATACTATGTTTCTCCAAGACAGACAGACAGACAGACAGACACACACACACACTTGTCTTCAAGGTTTTCTATGCAAACACACAGGCTAATGTCAGTTCACGGGTTAAACACAACTGAGCATGAACAGATATACTTAATACCATAAAATTTGATCTCCTGGTTAAAACAGAAGCACATGTACAACACACACATGCACAAATACACACCCAAATGGTGGAGCGTGTTATTGAGTAAACGCCCTTAAGGCCAAAACTCATATCAAAAGTCTGACGGAGAGCACTCAAGGAATCAGATAACAGAATTTCCTGTGAACTTCTCTCAGACTGACATTGTTGCTATGGAGATAGTCCAATAAGGGTCTGCTGTTTATGTATGTGTGTGTGCGCATGCTGTAGTGTACAGCATTTCTTGGGTTAAATTGTTCTTTCTCTTGGTATTTCTGCTTTATTGGCCTGCATATATAGTGCAGCAGTGAGTGATGGGTAGGAGAGAGGACGAGTGGAGGCAACAGAAGAAGAGAATGTGACAAAGGTTATACATCAGACTCAACAACGTGATATGGAAGGGACGCTCCTCTGAATGTACCCAAGCCTGTAATTGTGGTTACTGTAGCATTTTCCCTTAAAGCTGTGCTTGCCAACACTTTATCAAAAAATATACTTTACAACCTGAATAATTATGTGAAAATGCTGAGAGATGAGTTCACAGACTCATGAAATTCTGGAGGAGTGCATGGTCACGATCGAGGAACCCTCTCCCTGAAGTGAAACTTTAGTGCAAAATCCAAAACTTTATTTTGAAGAGCAGAATTTCATGTGTGAGCACTTCATTCAAAGCAGTACTCGCCGGGGAAGGCTAGCAGATCTTCTTCACCACCTACTACCCTACATCATCAACACTCACACAGGAGAAGAAAAGTACAAGGTTTGTACAGTTTAGATGTTCAAATATCCCTGTTCTTGACACAACACTTTCTGCATAAAGCAGCGTTGTTTCAAAGAAATGGCCACGAAAGAAATTGCACTGAAATTAAAGGCACCCAAAATATGTTGACCCTTGTCATATATAGTCTAAAAGACGACCATGTAAGGGAAGTTTTAATGACAACTTTGCTGGGTTCCTTGGCTTTTGTGTAATGGCAGACTAGGCAATAAAAGGAGGCCTTTCAGTGACAGCCTGAAACAATGCAGAGAAAGTGGCGAATGAATGGTATGGAGTAGCTGAGGTCTGAAAAACATCTGGACATGGAATGTTTACAGTGTTGCTTTAGAGGGCAGCTTTCAGGATGTCTCTGACATGCCAAGTGTGCTAGCGAGGTTAACACACACACACACACACACATGCACATACACAAACACACACACACAAACACAAACACACACAGGAGCATGACTCTTACAGAAAAGCCAATCTCCCAGTCACAGAGGGGTTCTTCGGCTTTTAGGACCCTTTTTAGCTAATGCCACTCTAAAACATACTGCATGTTGAGTCTGCAGTAACCTCATGTAATGCTTTAATAGAGTGTTGCATGTACTGTGTGCTCCTGAACTATAGTTCCTTATTACAAGAGGGGGTTTGCACTTGTACTTTGGGGATGGAGGGAATGTTAGGATTGGTTTGGGCTCCAGTTTAGGATGTAATGCATCTGCTAGCCTAGCCAAGCCGCTCATATCCTAACGGCGGAGCACTGACTGACCTAGAAATGTGTTCTGGTTTATTTTGGTGCAGAATTTAAGTTTGTATTTGCACACCCTTTTTAAGATTTTGTAGGAACTCTGGACCTTTACCTTTAGAGGAATCTAGCTGAAGTTTTGGTTACAGAGCCATTGTAATATATCTGCTAGTTATTTCATGGAGCCAGCAACTAACAGAGTGGAATTTGCACTGTTAAACATCCCTGATTGGCCAAACTCAAGTCTCATAAATGTTTTTTGTACATAGTCTTTGAGATTCTTCTTGGGCTCTACTGGTTTAACTCTTTAAAAATTGGGTATTATTTTGCACAGTAGTTTTGGATCTTTGAATTTTGTGAGACAGTGTTTATTACAATTGCTGTTGTAGACAGCTCTGAGATATTATATGTGGAATTGGGCAATACAAACATGCTTGACATACTCAGTTCTGGATGCTGGTTTATGTAAGAAACCAATGACGCTTCAAAGCAAATCTTGTATTGCCTTCTGCTGTTAAAGTTTTTAGGTCATTAAATTGTCGGTGACAGTGTCCCTGTTGGGAAATAACTTTCAGTTTGGGTCCTCCCGCTGTTCAAATGTTTGTTTAAAGAGCATTTGTTCTAAATGTGTACATTTGTGTGTGTATGTGTGTGTGTGTGTGTGTGTATATACAGTTGCCAGAGTGTAGAGCAACACTGCAGCCACTGTTTGGCTTTGCTCCAGCGCCTGTCATCGACCAAGGGCTGCTGTTGGGGACAAACGCTGAATATTTAGACTTATTAAATTTCATTAAACCACCTTTCAGCACAAATATAAAGAGTACTCCAATGATTAAACAACCACTTTAGAGTTTATTCTTTTTCATTCAAGGATCAAAAATATGACAATATACAGTACAAGATTTGCTTTAATCAATATTTCTTGCGTACAATTTAAAAATACAGTATTTCAGTTAATTTTGTATTTCAGGTGGTGGGAATATCTGGGAGTCTTTTCATTATTAGCCTGGTTGTGCACACATAAAAAATGGTTAGCTGCTCTTTCACTCATTGACACATACAGTACAAATAAATAAAGACAAACGCCCCACTACTTCTTTATATAAAATCTTGACAAAACAACATTTGTGTATCTGAAACTAGATTTGGTCACTGTAGGTTGAAAACCATATCTCTAAAAAGTCTGACTTTTCCACATATGTTTAAATCCTTTTGATTTAGAATATTCACTCAGACTTGGGCCTACTACACCTACTAGTGAGTTTAGGCTTAAAGCTACCTGCAAGGATTCAAATATAAATATATTTGTCTTGGAAATAACTCATCACAGTATTGTAAGGTGAAGTTTTACTGTAACTGATAATGATGATCTGGTTTGTTTTCACACCATAACAAAAGATGACAGAACTCTAAATGTTTTAATTGGTGCAGTAGGCCCCTGCTGATTCTCACCTGTGGGGGTAAAGACATTTGATAGCATCCACACAATAATAGAATAATAAAAATGTGGTGTTTTAGCTTGAAAATATTTAATTCTTTTATGTTAACCAAATGGTTTTGAAAGGGGTGAATTGTATGATGTATGTAATGATCTGAATCCACAGCATAGTCCCCAGAGGAACCACTTCAATCCATGGATTAAACATTTAAAACACCAAAACTGTAAAATATTATGAAGTTTTGTAGTTTTTTAATTGAAATATATGCAGACCAGTGTTGTATGAACGTTGGATGTTGCTGATTCCCACAAGCAGCGGACAACATACACTTTGGCTGAACCCACAGGTCAACATAATCTTTAGCACCCCATTTGTATCTACATCTGAATAGTTGTTTGTTGTGAATACAGTTTTCACTTAGCACAAATAAAAAGATTCTAATTTCTAATAGGCAGAATTAGCAGTTTATCATGTGCATTATTATTGATATGCCATTTTCTTTATATTTTAGTTACAGCAAAAGTTCAGCTATTACCTACTCATCCCGTCAGTCGAATCACTAGTGAAGTTTAACACAGTCAGTTAGCTAGTGTAGCGGTATCTCTAATAAGTCTCCAAAAGAAAAACAAGACCATAAAATTACTCCACACAGCTTCTGCAGCAGAAGTGTTTTATAGTCAAATGACTACACTGTTGTTCCAAAAGTCTCCATCTCCCTCATTTTCTCATCTCACAAAAGTATAGTTGCCCTAAAGCCTTCATGTGCTTCTCATAAGCACTGACCTTCTGCATTTTACAGCCGTAAACACAATTCCTCGAGGACACGTTGCTTTCTGGTTACGATTTTAGCAAATGTGTCGCACAGAGACTTTTTGTTCTGTTTGTTATCTAGATAGATCAGATATGACTATCTGTCATATTTAACATGTTTATTGGCTTAAAGTTGTTCAAATATGCATGAGACTTTAAACAAAGGGAGAGAGGTATCATGTGAAATGTTGCTATTTGTTTTTGTACATCCATGAGTTAGGTATGCTTGCAACATTTCTGGTAACGTGTACTCGCTTGGTATATTGTATTTTAAATAATTCTGAGTGAGGTAGAGACACGCTGTCTGGAGTAATGTTATTGCCACTTTTAACTATTTTTAAACTCTACAATGTCAATTCTTTATTAACATATGATCTCCTGGAGACAATTCACATGGAGCTGCAATACTGTATGTCAATACAACACACTGTGTGTTATGTGGACATACAAAAGTCTCTGACCAACATTACAAAGAGGATAATGCTACATTTTTGAGTGAGCTTGAACGATTTTCAAATGCATAAATCCTACACTGTTTCCCACTTTTTCCTGAATCATTCGACTCCTGATTATAAGTTGTACATTATGGATGGAAAATGCATTAATTAGATAGCCTGGTGTATAAAGGGGTGCACAGTATCTTAACAGGCGTCACTATGCTTGTCCTGGCAAAGTGAAGACATAGAAGCAAAGCCAGCCTTTCTGGTGTGAATAACAGTGGAAGTCTTTTTTTTGTTGTGCCTTTCTTTCTCGTCCCTCCTCGCTCTCAAGCCCTCCCTCTCTGTCATCCCATCTCTGGGCTACCCTCTCTCTCCTCCAAGTTGGAGATGCACTGATATCTGTGCAGTGGATGTGGGGGCCCTCATCGCCGCATCACCGCCTCAGCTCCTGCTCTGTGGTGCCTCTTTATATCTCATAGTGATTGTGTTTCCCCCCTCATTGGTCTCCCTCTAACTCCCACCCAGTCTGTGAGCCTCTGTCTTCCTCTCCTCTCTCATTCCCTGAAGATGGTGCCTTTAATTAGAATTCAGCTGTCAACACAAACCCCCTCCAACTGAGTATACGTGCCCTCTGACCCTTTGGCCTCCTGCTTACTTGCAGTCACTGCTATCCTCTTTTTTACATTCCTCCTTAATTGGTCGTTGCATATACTAAACTCTTGCGTTCAGCAAAATTTTAATCAGTTTATTTCTCTCACTTTCTTCCCTGTCAATCTTCTAAAAATCCTGTTTCCCCTGCTCCCTTCTTTCCCCCTCTTCTGCTATCAAAGTCTTAAAAATACCTACCATGACCCTGCTGTCTGCCCCCACCTCCTCCTGATTTCACCCTCTTTCACACCTTCCTCCCTTCTTGCTTCTCTCCCCTTCTAGCGAGTCCTGTCAGTGTCTCATGGTGTTCTTGCCAAACTTGTCGCCAAGTTGTTGGATGAGCAGAGCCAGCTCTCCGGCGGCCTCGGACTTCTCCTCCAGGAGCTCATAACGGAGGCTGGAAATGTCTTGCTTGATCTCCTTCAGCTCGCCTATAACGCAGCAACAATCAGGGCATGTAAACATGAACAAATACCGACATGTATGCAAGATGCACAGCACACCCTCATTTCATGGACTTTTTCTTACACATACAGACACACACACAATAACTCCTACGTCTTGTCTCTCGATAACAGTAGATACTCTCAGGCACAAACATGCCCTAAGCAAATAACGACTGAATAAGAGTGGCCCTTAATGATGAATTTTTACCTTCATTGACTTCATCGCTCTCTCTGTCCACTTGAGCCTTTAGTACATATCGCTTAATCAGACGCTTCATGATATTCTACAAAGACGAGAGGGAAGGAGGAGATTAAATAGAGAGAAGGTGACAAGGCGATGTGACATCGCATAGCGCACAGCACAGCACAGCACAGCACAGCACTGTGTCTCAGAGACTGTGCGTGAAATGTTGAGAGTAGGGAAGTCCTGCAGCTGCAGCATTTGTGTGCTGGAAGTGGAAAAAAACAACAACAACAATAGCGCAGTCGACCAGTGAAGGAAGTGAGAATTCCCTCATGGCAAAGGTGAAGGGCAGACTACAGAGGAGAGCATCTCTTCCCTCCTCAGTGTGGTACTTTGGGCTCATTTACAGAGTGTCTGCATTCGATCTCTCTCAAACAGCTCATTAGAGGCATTTTCATCCTTACTCTGTTCTGTTTTTCTATTTGCTGTTCCTCCTCTCCCCCTTTCACTTGTTCCATCCTGCCTTCCTTTTAGTGGATGCCCTTTCATCCGAACTCTTGTTAAATTCTTTCCTCATCTCCGTACCTTCCTGCCTCTTCCTTATCTGTCTTTATTATCAGTTTCTCTTTACCTCTTCCATCCCTCTCATTTTCTCTCTCCATCGCTCTTCCTGTCATCCTTTATCACCGTCCAGCCAGCTCCTCTCTCTGCAGTTATACATATCTACTTTTGTCATTTTGTTTCTAGCTTCCTCAGCCTGAATGCTGCTCTCCGTCTCTCCTTTTATTCTTTCTTTTCCCTTCTTGTTCTTGAGATTCTTTACACATCCTTCGCTCACTGCCTTACCTGGTATCGTGTCGGGTGTTTTCTAGATTTTCTGTGCATGAACTCTTCTCCCGGGCGTGGATAAGATCTGAGGCGCTCATCCTGTTGCAACAGTGGGATACAAACAACAGTCCAGTGTTAACGTCACATTTCAGGGTTCAGTGATCTTCAATAATGGAAGCATTTGAAAAGGGTGTAAGAAGAGGCAGCACACTGCCAAAACAAAACAACAATGCTTATTGTTTGTATCTAGCGCTCACAGATGCCTTTTCAAAGAGAAGGAAAAAAAATTGACAGCTTCACTTGACCAGAGGAAACCATGTCCATGACCTTGCTTAGAAGCGTGCATGTCATTTTAGCACTACAGTATCAAAATGAGTTTTAACTTCAAGCTAGGGTAGGCAATTTATTTCTGAAGCCTTTTTTGTTATATTTTTTGAAATACTCTTTATATCCCGACAGCAATCAATCAATCAAATGCTCTGACAAAATAATCTGGTATCTGTCACTGTCACAGGACTGTAATAAGCACGGCCAAATGAAATGATTGGCTGGCCTACCTACCTACCTACCTACCTACCTGTGCACCCGTGTACTTACTGCGCATGGAAATGTATTTTGGGTGGCTTTGGGAAGGGAGGCCTGAAGGGAAGGTGTTGCTATTTTTTCCAACGTTGCCTACTTTGAGTGTGGACAAACACAACCAGCTGCTCCTCTATACGCATTAAAGCTGCGCCTGGAGGCCTGAAGATATCTCAACATAATACAGAAGTACAACATGAACATGTTTGCTTTTTCTAAAGAATAACTGACAAAGTTAAGTTGAAAGCCCTGAAAAAACTAATCATGTTTTGTTATCAATGTTAAATAATCCATTTCTCTTTGAGAGCTGCTGAATTTTTCAGAATTATGAATATACAACATACTGTATAAACATACAGAGCATGTAGTGTGTCTGCACTAAATTAAAAACAGATTCATTCTAAAATACTATTCATCATAACAGAAAAAACATTACTCAAGTTCATCATACAACATCTCAACCAAACCTCAATTTATTGTAACAGGGAATCAATCAAGTGTCATTTTTAATCTAGGATTTCAGTTACCTGCGGTAGAGACTATTCACATTAATTTGTGCTCTGATTGAACTTACAATCACATTAGTTTTCATTTTGCAGGGAAACTCATCTTGTGTTCTCAGAAAGAAAAAAATGTTCAGAAATAGTGTTTATGTCACGATGCTGTCCTGAGTGCTATGTTTTTGGGTTTTGATTCTGAGGGTTTGGTTTTGTATCTGCATGTTAGTCCTGTCATCTGTTCCGTTTGTTCTCTGTGAGTTTATTCTTTTATCAGTTAGGTATCTGTCATTTAGTCAGTGTTTTGGGTTTCAGTTCTGTCTGTTGTCTTATGTTGAGTGTTCTGCCCTGCCCCTGCGTTTCTGGATTACCCTGCTTTTGCCGCATTTGCTTACCTCAGTTTGGATTCACTTTTGTTTGGACTTTGCCATATACCAGTGAGAGCCTGTTTAGTTTATTGTTGGTTTAAATTAACCACCTGCATTGCATCCTGCTTTTGTGTATTCCATTTGGGTCCTAACCTGGCTCTGCACTCAGCCAACCCTGACAGTTTAGGACTTTGTAGAACAGGGGGCACCTACTGAAAATACAGATAATTAGCTATAGAGATGCAATTTTTTTATATATACTTTTACTATATATATACTATATAGAGACTATATATACTGCTTTACTGAACCACACAACCAGATGACGACTACAGCTTCATGTGAATCTGAGAAACAGATCTTTTATGCTGAGGTTTTCCAAAGCCCAACTGACAAAGCTTAAACCTCTTTTGCTGTGTTGTCTGTGATCTTGTCCCTATCAATAACCTGCTTTGTTGCCCTTTGCTGCCTCCATTTAACTGATATTATTTTGAGTTTTTTTTGCATTTGGCAAGAAATTAATTGTCATAAATACTGTGACTATATGAAAGACATATTCGTCAAAGGGTCTGAGCATCATTGCAGGCAAATACCAACACACACACACACACACACACACACACACACACACATACACAATTAAATATACAGTCCAGTCATTAAAACTGGTATTTCACCACCAACTGCCTTAGTTATCTTTATGAACATATGCTGCTTTGAAACTAGCATATTTAGCATTAATTCAGCATGTCACTTTTCTCAAAGTTGGATATCTCACGTGAGACACATTGATCAAAAGACTGAGAGGGGAAAAAAAGAAGACTGATTCAGAAAGACCATGCTGTCTTCCCTAAATCTTACCGCTTTCACTACCAAGGACCACAATCAACAGATACGGTTAAATAATTTATTTATGATCGGAACAGAAAGATGTACGAGGCTTGCTGTTGCTGAATAGACATTCGAAAGCGTTGTGGGGAAGCTACAATAGGGAAATCCGCTGTAGCATCCTGGCATGACGGACCCCCCTATAACCCTATGGAGAGGAAGAAGGAGATAAGGAGACCGGACAGAGAAAGGGGTGGGCAGGAGGGGTGCAGAATGCGAGACCGAAGAAGAGGAGATGGGACATGTGGGTATTTAATGAAATGTGTGGGTGACGTGTTTGACTTGTGGTCCCGCTCCTGAAACTCTGCTGGTAGCTCCACTATGTATTGATAGTTTGCTACACCTGCTTGGTTCTGCATCTAAACTGTCAGAGCTGAAGAGAACTTTAGGAGCTCACAGAGGCAGCAGGGTGTAACCCATCTTGTCCCCATCAGAAACCTGCCCAGATATTTGAGCAGACGTTGGCAGATCCAATGGCCTGACTAATAGCTTAGCCAAGGCGCTGAGGTGAACAATTTGAGCCGAGGAATCAGACAGAGGAAATCCCTGAGGACAAGGACAGCGCAAAAATTGATTCTGTGTTAAATGGTGTATATTATTATTATTATTATATTATTTTCTTTCTTTTCATTACAGTGATTTTATTTTGACGGACAATCCTATAAATAGGAAATGAACAAAGCTAAAGTTGTATCCCAGGCCTGCAGTGGGAATACCATGTACTGTATTTCCTGAGTCTAAACTACAAGACTACAGTTAGACCAGGCCTATATATACAGACAAGTCAACTGAAGATTACTGAGCGCCAAGTGAGCTTGTCCTCAACAGTCCATTAACTGAAGCTGCATGGCAAATCATAGCATCATTTTGCCTGGAAGGAGCCTGCAAGAGAGGAATATTTGGAAGGAAAGTAAACTCCTGGTAATTAGTATGTCGGCCATTGCAGCAAAATATACTCAAAAGCAAAGAGAGTAAACTTGAGATGAACAAACTGTATTAAAATGGCTGTTTCTTAGTTGCTTTTTCTGTGTAAACTATCAGTTCATAATACCATTCCCTGTTGTCTGAGAATATTTTGCTGAATGGGAGGCAAGCAAAATAAGCTGCAAGTTGTCAGTATTTAACTTGTAATTACTGGCTCCCCCCCAAATTCCTGCACAATGTAGGATTAGTTGAATCAAAGCACTCAGAAAAGATAATATTAGTGATATGAAGAGAAACATAGCCTATTACAGTATTTAGTGGCTACTGCAACTTAGTTTAGAAAATAATTAATTAACCATTCTTCACAATGTCAGCAGTAATATCAGTCCAGTAGCTGTTCAATGTCAAATAGAATAATGTATGGACAATAACAACATATTTCTTAGTTTGTGTCTGTACTTCATCAGGAGATTAGGAAGCAATGTAAGAATTCCTGACTCTGACCTTGGCCTGTGAGTTGAGCATGCCCATCTCCAGCTCGTTGTTATGGCGCCGGCTGTTGGCCTTGCAGAGGAGTATCAGGCAGGACTTGATGCGGAGGACCAGGTAGTAGAAGGACTTTGGGCTGGGAACCAGGTTGAAGGGGGCGGGCAGGGTGCGGCCCTCGTCAAAGTAGGAGAGCCACAGCTTGGCTCGGGCAAACTTCCACTCCACATCAGCATCCTCCTACAGACAGGGACAGATTGTGCATTTTGAGCAGGGCTGGCAATGAGTAAAGACTTTTAAAAAATGGCATAAGACTGCAGAAACCTTAGAGAAAAAATTTACTGGACTGATCGTGTTATCAAATTAAACTGGTTAACTAATTACCATAATTATAATTACATTATAATTATTATGAGAGTTATAGGGACCAACTTTTAACACCAAAAGATTACATTGTTCTGTCTTGGAGAACTGAACAACATATCCAATTCATGTGTGGAATTTACTTTTACTTTGCCACTGTAAAATGAACAACTGTCATCTATTTGTCCATCAATTGGTCTTTCTGTTTCTTTCATGGGATGAGAAAAATAAATAAATAAATAACTCACTGTGGAGGAAGGCATGGTTTGCATTCAGCTGTAGTGGGGAGAGGTGGGGGAGGTGGCTCAGGTGAGCAAATTTTCACAGCTGCTGTTCATTCATTAATTAAGCTCTCCCTCTAAATGCAGTAGTGTGCTGGCCCTCAGATGTCTGCTGCCTGCCGTGACACATGAAGAACAGCCAGTGAGGCTGTACGTGGGAAGATTTTGTGTTGGATGCTGGTGTGAACGGTGGAGGACTGCCTGGAGGGACCGGGGGAAAAACGCATGGCCGGCCCGGCGAAGTCCTTTATATGGAGTGTATATGTGTGCGGTGTGAAATAAATCATTGGTTGGACGAGCTCCTGAGTTGGCGTCTGTACTGGGGTTACCAAGAGGCTTCTGCCACACTCACATTTGGACTTTTTCAAACGTCGTTCAAAACATTTTCAGTAGAATTTGTGTAACACTGTATGTACTATATTTGTTACATAGTATAGATTATTGCCCTTTGTAACAACTTTCCAGTGAGACTGCTGCAGGGAGTTTGGTGGGTGGTCTGCTTTATTGCGGCCTCGCCCTTCTTCCCCCCACACTGGCCGCCCCTCAATTTTAATTAAACATTAGACGCAGAGGGCTTTGGGGGTGGAATTGGCACATTGGGAGGCTCTACTAGCTGACAGTTGTGGGGTACCTGTGTCACAACTACCCTCCAATTTTAACTGCACCTTAGTTACCATGCACCTTATCTCCACTCCACCATACAACACTTCACAAACCGTGACATGCATCCAACACAATACAATGCATTTACAGAGGCAGACAGGGGGGGATTGAAGGTGTGTGTGGGGGGGTCTCATTGGCCTCGTGTCCTGCCCCTGGGGTATCGGGGTGCCGTGGGGTTGGTGTCCACCTAGCCTGGCCTGGGGTGGGTTGTGGCTCCCTTTGCGTGGGGGCCCAGCGATTTTGACACCCCTGGCGTGGGGACCCGGGGGTCTGGGGACTCGGGACTCAGACTTCTGCTCTTGTCTGGGGCGGGTGGTGTGTCCTGGGCCTGGGGGCCCATTGTCTCCTCTCCTCGCTGGGCCCCTCTTCGGCAGGGGTGGGGCTCCCGCTGCGTCCCCCTGCCCTCGGGGCGGGGCGCAGTTCTCCCTGGGACAGGTGGTCAGGGGTCCTTTGTGCTTTGGGGGGTCGCGGGGAGCCCTGGCTACTGGGGGTGGGGGATCTCTGGGCGCTTTGCGGGTCGATCCAGTTGTGGTACGGAGGGCTGCAATGGGATTATAGGGCGATTGTCAATGCATCTTAATGCATTGTTTTTTTCTGTGAAGTTTCTCTGGATGGCTGCTGGGCTGCCTCGTTGCTAGTTTGGCTGGCGTTGCATGGCGGCCAGAGGGTGTGCTGTGCGTGGGTGAAGTTGGCTGGCACTGGTTGCCTTGTTTGCTTGGCCTCGTACACAGAGGGCTGCCTGGCATTGGGTGTCACCGTGCTCGCGCAGTGTGTGGGTTGGGGTTGTCACTTGCGCACTGATGTTGATAATTGCGTGCCGTTTTGGTTCTTCCGCAGCGTGGGAGAGCAGTGGTCTCAGTTGCGTGTGTTCTGCTGTCGGCCCGGGCGCCACTCTTCAGCAGGTTCCGCCTTTTGCGTTCCGACGGCATTGTGTTGTTGATTGGCAATTGGATGATCATTTGTTGGTTTCGGTCGGGGTCTTCCGCATACGCATCGTGGTGCGTCTGGGAGTCAATTTTTTTTTCTGCCACCCCTATTGGATACTGGGGTTCTTGCCTGCCTGTTGCCGGAGTTATTGCGGCGCGGTTGTGGCGTCGCACTCTCACTAAGACCTACATTCTGTAACAGGCTTATGCGCACACACATACACGCGCATACACGTACAGACACATTCACCCACACTCACACAGACACATACAGTCTCACAAATAGACACACACACAAACAAATTTAATTTAGGTTGGCCCCTGGTAGAATTATTCTTGATGCTTTTCTTTCAGTTACTTATTTAAATTAATTGTTATTATTCCAGCTCTCATGGCTGTGCTGTATTGTTTATTTATTTTGCTTTACTGTGTCTCGTTTTCATTTCTCTCTCAGTTGGCTTCCTATGTCAGCTGTTTATTGCTTCTGTTCGGCTGGTTGTCTTTGTTTATGTTTTTTGTTTGTTTGTTTTTCTCTTTCCCCCCCCCCCCCCCCCCCCCCCCCCTCCCCATTCTCTTGCAGGTTTTGTTGCTTTCTGCAATTGGTGTTTCCTTCTGCTATTTCCTGATGTCCCCACCCCCCATCCCCGTTCCCTTGCAGGTGTTGTCCTTTCTCTATGCTGTCTGTTTGTGTGTGGTGTTTGTGTCCCCCATCCCCATGTCTGCCCCCTGTCTGGCCCAGTGACAAAGACATTTAAATTAAAAAAAGTATATTTATACTCTCTAGTTAAAGTAAAATCTGTCTGGCACAATATGGTATCCAGCTCCTCCTCTATACTAGGCTGCTGGGCAGGACAGTTTTAAAAAAACAACAACAAAAAAAACAAACTTTCCAGTGAGACTACTGCTTTTATTTTGTATTCTGTGTTTTTGTTTGTTGCCACTGTATTGATATTCAAGATTTGTATAATTTTCAACTCACTCTCTAATCCACCTGCAGGCACAGAGGCGATCAAACAATGATCCTTTTTGACTTGTTGACAACATTATACCATTTCTATATTGACTGACCACCTTGTTTATGTACCTCTATTTCCTGGTACGAGCTGTTGATCATGGCAATGAGCATGTTGAGAAGGACGACCACCATTGTGACATTATAGACTCCATACAGCACATAGCCGATGTTCTCTATGAACTTATGGTCGTACTTCAGCACCACTGAGATCACTTCAGACAGCCCGAAGATTGACCAGAAAAGAGTCTTAAAACTCTCCTCCACTCTACAAGGAAAGGGAGAGAAAATAAGGCAGTAAGAAAACAGGACATGACAGTCAACACACATACAGTCCCACCATGTTAACACCTAATTGCTTTTGCTCAAACACACACACACAAACACACACACATACTTGCATACAGGATGCATTTTAATGTTGTGAGGTTTATGAGGTGGCACTGATGAAATACCTGATGAGTCATGTCCAATGGGAACACATTCTCCTATTTATCTCTCTCAGACACACACACACACGAACACCTACACTCACATTACACACATACTGCACTGCACATGCAGGAAAAAGTATCTGAACCCTTTGGAATTACCGGGATTTCTGCATAAATTGGTCATAAAATGTGATCTGATCTTGATCTAAGTCCCAACAATAGACACAGTCTGCTTAAACTAATACCACACAAACAATTATATGTTTTTATGTTTTTATTGAACACACCATGTAAACATTCACAGTGCAGGGTGGAAAAAGTACGACTGTATAAAAAAACATGTTAGACTTCTGCAAAATCCACAAATAGCTGGAAATTATTCAGTGTCAGCATTTGAGAGTTTATAGAAATCAGTCTGTCAAAAAGTCTGTAGCACTGTCCTGTGGTGAATAGGAACACAATAAAGGTTTGTTTTTTACTCCAAAACTTAAAATGAACATGTATCTGGTATTTTAGGGGGTGTCATGGCTGTATCTAAAGACATAAGATAAATGAAGAAACATTTAAACATTTAAACCCATGGTTCATTAAACTCGTTCAAAACATTTTCTTTCTTCAGCTCAATTTTAATGTCAATGTGAATTAAATGTCTGAGACTTTTCATCATGGAGACACCAGACAACAGTTGTGGTTGAAATGTGTTCTGAAGCCCTGCTTGCCTTTTCACCCTGACATTTAGATATGATAAATCAAGCCCTGCTAATGTAGTGCGCTTTTTCCTGAGGTCCACAGTCACATCTCCGTTCAGCCTGGGGGATAATTCTCTGACACTGACCCAGTGAGTGAGGCGAAGTGAAACAGCACAAAGCTGCAAGAACATTGACATTCAGGTACATGTCTGTTGTTAAATAGACATGTACATGACAGAGTGGCAAGCATGGGCTTGAGATGACGAGTGTGGGGGGGGCTGGTTGGATTGCTAGAGGGGCTGCTGGTAGAAAGGGCCTGTGGGGAAAGAAGATCTGTAGACTCTTGGTCTACAGCTGTAGGCATCTTCCAACTTAAGTTCTTTCAAAATGACAGTTTTATTGGCAAGCAGAGAGCTAGGTGAAGGCACAGGGAGAGAAAACACACTCTCACATGCATAAAAACACAGAGACAGATACAAACACACAGAGGCACAGACTCTTCCCTTCTCTCTCTCACACACACACATGAAAACAGAGACTCCTCTGAGTACTTCAGCTTTAACTTTTCAGGAAGAAACCAAAACACACCCTTTTACCTTAAAGACTATCTCTGTGTGTTTTCTCTCATAGTCTCTCTATGTTCTCTGCATAGAACAACCTTTTGGCCTCTGCCTGCAGTCACTATTCCCTGTGCATCTGTGAACTTTAGCTGAATAGCAGGACATACCGTGTATGTATTGTTTTTAACCTCTGAATAGACATTTTTCCAGATGAACTTCAAATTGTCGCTCACATGTAAAAGATCCCATTTTCATTGATTTCATCATGTTAATGTGTATTGACAATCAGCTCACCTGCTAACATACAGTATGTCCTATATTATCAACACACAATGACTACCAAAATGACATATATATGACCATTGGAGACTACTAGCGACAGGTGTACCGGACTTCATTGTTATGGTAACAATTAACACATCGTTAAAGTTGGGAAACAGTTACAGATTGGTTAGGCTCAGGCACCAAAACTACTCTGTTCGGTTTTGGAAAAGATCATAGTTTGGGTTAAAATAAGTAGGCCTAAGTAAGTCACAGTAAGTCATGTGACGTAACTTACGTATGTAACTTAAAAGAATCGATTTGGTTTAACAAAGGACATGATCATAGACTATATTCAAAAAACACGGTGACAGATTTTTGTCAACTCTTACTGAAGGACTTGGACTCCACAGTCTGGGGTTTTGCGTACAGTGTGAGTGTGTGTTCTGTATTAAACCAAGACCACGATCTTTCCCTACCCTTAACCAAGTGCTGTGATTGCCTAAACATAACTGTAAAAGAAAGGCTAATAATGCTGTAGTCATTACAAGAGGCTTGTATTTGATATTATATTAGTATGGTGGAAAACTAATGGTCAACAATTTACTAATAATGTCAGTATCAACATTTTGTGACTTACCATTTATATTTATTAACATTTCATTATGTTGATAGCAGGTAGGCATTATGTTTCCGGCAAAAGATATTTGCTGCTGCAAATTAAAAGTAATTTTTAGGAGACTCACACACTCCTGATGGAGCAGATTAGTCCAACTTTTGACTGTTAAGCTCTTAATAAATAATCCCTAAACATGTTTTCTTCACTTTCGTTGTTGCATATTTCATTATGAATATTTAAAATCATATACAAATACTTAAGATTTGAAGCCATGTTTTGAGGGGCAAGCAAGGATCTAAGAGTGCAAGAGCAATTGTCTTAGCATGATCGTTTTGCAAGAAAAAGCATCTATTTTGGATTGAAACTTGCCCAGTTCAGGCATCAGGATGTTGTGGTGGTCTTTCACCCAGGGGACCCAAAGTCCCTCGTCTTAGCAGCTTTTCACACAGATGAACTAGTGCTGGCTGAAAATGAGCAACTGATCCTTTTGCGAGTTTGCAAAGTATGCAGGGTTCACACTTTGAGTTCTGACATGACAAATGCTCTCGCCTTGTCCCAACCTATATGAACTCAGCTGCAGCTGATAACAGCACTCAACACTTTCTATACTTTATAATACTGAAGAGAGCGCATCTTCTCACTCATTCACATCACACGCATCCACCAACCTATCATTCAATCAGGAGAGTCGAAGAAGGTGATTTTGGCGGACTTGCCTTGAAAACCTTTTATTTCGAGCCTTCTCTCTTTAAATAATGTCTAGTCACTTATCTGGAGCTTCTCTTACAAGATAAAAATGCTTTCCCGTGGCTTTGAAATATGAAACAAAATAATAAATGAGTCCAATGATCTGGTCTCGATTATGTTATATCCCAATTATCTTTTAAATCAAATTATTCTGTCTCATATCTGTCTACTTCCCACCCGTGTGAAATCCTCACTCGATTTAGATTTTCATGTTCCCAAATGTGAGTGTAGATAATGATGAAGGGCTTTGTTCCAGGCAACATTAATGTGCCATTAAACCAGACACTCGCAGGGACAGACGCACACACACAATTAAAATGACACACACACACTCACCACATAACGGACTATTCATATACACTGTTCATCTGTTGGCCTAGGCCGATTGTTGTTAACTTGTGTTGGCAGCACAAGTGGAAGTGAACCCATCCTTACATACATGATCTCACAGAAATATGTGAAATGAACACGACACAGCTACTCAAATTACACCACCTCACTATACTCACTATACTAATACAGATGGATATAAGTATATATGAGAGTAGAGGGACTTTTTCCAAACTAGATAATGTTGATGCATGGGCAGCCAGTGTTGCTGTGCACCGTCAATTGTTTTTGTTCACGCTGTTTTTCAGCTTTTTTAATTCTGAAAATTGAAATCTGTGTGAGATGCCTGGAAGTGCAATTAGGAAAAACTGCATAACGTGCAATTATGAAACATCTAAAATGTATCCTTGGAGATCATTGAGCAACATTGATAAATTCACATTTGTCTTTTGCTGATGACAGTTACTGGTCACGCTCTTTTGTGATGCTCTGGATAATGGAAGATTTGTCTTTTATAACAGCATTGTACAACAGGCAGTGAATCAGCAGGGACAGTGGGCATCTGGAGATGGCGATGGACAGTGTGTTATTATCGGTTATTAAGAGTGGCAGCTCCCAATAGGCTGCATGCAACATGATGGTTTAATACACACACACACACACACACACACACACACACACACACATACACACACACCCCTGCGGGACAGTGACAGTAAAAAACTCTGATACTCACTCTCTCTCTCTCTCTCCACCACACACACACATATACACACTCACGCCACACACAACATCATGCACGTCTGTGTGTGTGGGAGACTGGTGAGTCACCTCAGCTCTGCAGGAGCAGTCTAAACCCAATCACAGACAGACCCAACTCAACCTCTTCTCCCCAGAGACATACTCTCATGTCTCTCTCCACCCCTCCTTCTTGACGCCTTCTGTTTGGCTTTGTCATTGTTTTAGCTCCTCTCTCTCGCTATCATCTCTGCCTCTCGTTCGCTTTCTCTATATCTCTCACCCATTTTCTCATTATATTCCTGTTGCCATTGCTTTTATATCTTTCTCCGCATCACCCTCCCTCCCTCTCTCATGCTGTTTCCATCTTTCATCCCAACAGCTTTTAGCTATTTCTGTCACTCAATCTATTCTTTTGATTTATACTTTTCTTTTTTCCATTATTTTTTGCCTCTGATATATTTCCCTCTCTTTGTTTAATCTGCAGCAATATTCTCACATTGCCCAAATGTAAATGTAAATGCATATATAGACTTTGTGAACGGCTGCGCCCGGCCTTCTGCTCTGTCTCTCTTCCCTTCAGTCATTAGCAAGATATTACATTTCTCCTTCTTGATCACCTCTTCTCTGTTTTGTTTTTTTTCTCCTCTCCTCTCCTGCGGGCAGACAAGTAATCAGACAGACGGGCATATATAGACGAAACATCTTTAAATATTAAATTGAGTTTAACTTTCTATCTGTCGCACTCAAGGAGCTGTCACCATGGTGACAACAGGGGCCGTGCCCCCCTCGGCATTTAATGAATGAATGCGTGCCTGCTTGCGTGCATGTGTCTGTGTGTGTTTGTGTGTGAGAGAAGAGCGATAGAGAGTTTGATAGAGAGCTAAAAAGAGGGAGAGGGAAAGAGAAAAGGAGAACTGAACAAAAATGTGTTTGTGTCTCCTGAGTGTGCCTGTTTATGAGTGTGTGTACATTTGTGTGACAGACAGTGGCATACAAAATGAGGCAGACAGAGCAACACAAAAGGAAGCTGTTTTGGTGTGTGTCTTCAGGCAAGCAGTGAGAGAAATCTTATTAAGCAGGGAATACAACACCACAAGACGAGCAATTAGGAGTGTTTTGATACTGAATCAAGCTTGGCTCAACTTTTTTTTAAATTTTGCTGCTCCCTCGCTGTCTGTCTCTCTGTTAGTCTCTGTTGTCTTTATTTTTCATAATGTGCAGCACAAATGTACATGTTGGGACTGATTTTGGCTACTATAACTTCTGATTTCAGCCTGTCAAACGATTAATGTCACAATGGATTAATTAAATGTTTTTGCACTTTTCATTTACCAACTAAACTGTCAATGGACTTTTCACCAAACCCCTCCCTAAAACAGCTCAGCAACTATAACTAGGCAAGCTTTGGATTTCTCCACATGTTGAAGCTTTTTGAATGGGGCTTTAGTGAGACGATGCTCACTGAATTTGGGGGGGTCTTTATTTGCCTTTCCAAAACCAACAACACAAGGATTGGAAACTCGTTACCCAAGATATTATTACCCGGAGTGCTACATTTGTCAGACACAATGGTTAGTCCACATCCTTAAAGCCTTTTCTCCTGAAACATTAAATCTATAACATACATGTCTTGGTTGTCAAAGTATGGAAGCTAAGCAACCAAGCTTACTTTAAAAAGAAATAGCCTCATCCTATATGTTTACTAGCTCTACACTAAATAACAATAATTTCAATTGCTGTTACTTTATTTCCATGGATCATCCACTGATAAGAACGCTGACTTTTTTGTCTTTGACATGCAGCTGAAGCTTCATTATTATGTATGTAGCATTTGTGTGCATATTTAATGCTTTTACTCTCGGGACTCTGGTTTTAAAACCATTTAGCTGGAAACATTAAAACTTCAGCTTTTCAACCACCTCATGGAGCTAACTACCTACAGCTGATAAAAGCTGCTGGGGACAGTATTAATTTCACCCGACAAAATTGATGGCTGCAGACTACAAAACTTAAGCCTCTTTTTGTCTACTTCTGTCTGAATTGAGGGACCCATTGTTTCAAAAACTATTATGAATTTCAAGTGCACTGTAAAAATTATCAAGGTGGTTCAACTTAAAAACTTGTGAGAAAACTCAACTTTAACAAAAGCTTTGTTTAAACTCATGATGTTACGTTATACAATTTGTTTGATTAATGATAATTTATTGTTTGGACTTAATACTGTGAGTTAAAACAACTATCTACATTATATTACATTGTCCATTCAAGGAAACTTGCTTTCTCTTAACAAACAATTCTACACTCTTTCAGCTCACATTATTAAGTTCAGATAACATTTCAAGTTAGTTTAACTTGGAAATGCAAGTTCACCTGCTGCCTTGAAAATGCAAGTTTACTCAACTTGAAGATTGCCTTTGTTTCAACTCATAAATTCAAGTTCATAAAGTACTACAGTGTTCTAGTTGTCTCAATGTTGTTTTTTAGTTAAATGAATTTTTTTATAACTTTAACTTCATGCTTTGAGTCATTCTAACTCATAGTTTCAACTTTATTAAATTACTACTACTTTCCATGTATAAAGGGCCTTGCAGACAGACCATGACAACAGCACCCCTGTATTATTATCTGCAGCAGTGCAGTTTGTCAGTGCACCTGTTCACACCGCAGTTAAAGTTCAAAATAATAGCAGATATCAACTCCTTTCTGAAAAGGCCTTAAGGTTGTTGTCAGGAACCTTTTGCACCGGTGGCACTAGTCTTGTTTACCACAGAAGTGTCTATATTTTGGTTGGAATTTGAATATATGACTTATCTGCAGTGTATAATTTGTAGGGATGAGATCTCTATCTGTATCTGTTAAAATCCAAATAAAATAAAGTCCAAAATTAAAGTCCAAATAAAATATTCTGCATCCATACTATGAATGGACGGGGCTTAATCTAGAAGTGGGCGGGACTAACTGGAAGTTACTTAAGCCTGAAATTGGTATCAGAACTTGCTATATTTATTAGATATCTATTTATAGAACAGCCTCAGAATTGAGCTTCAGAGCAATGTTTTTGATCACAATTGGAATTGATTTCTCTTGCTCCAATCCCGGCACTCTCGCCTTTTTTTTTTTCTTTTCCAACTGGCCGACAGAGAAATGGGGAAGCATGGATCCGAGGCCAACGAAGCAAAACAGGGACACAAACCAGTCCCTCCAAGCCAACGAGGAAATGCCTACCCCGGACTCCAATGCACAAACTAAACGCCCAGCAGCCATTCACATGCCCCCACTGTGAGAGAGCTGGCAGGGGGAAGCAGCGGGAGCCCCACCCCTGCCGAAGAGGGCCCAGGTGAGGAGAGGAGACAACGGGCCCCCAGGCCCAGGGACACACCACCCGCCCAGAAATCAACTGATAACTTATATACGTTCAATCAACATGACAAAAGTCTCAAATAGTCAACACAATGAATTAATGCAAGTTTAGCTTTCTCAAAACTCATACAGTTGAGTTCAAATTCCAAAACTGAGCTATTTGAGTTAAAAAGAAGAAGTAAGTTGACATAACTAAATGGGTCTATGATTTTTTTCAGTATGTTATATCCCACTATTATTGTAAAGTGCAGTGGTGGAAGAAGTATTCAGATCCTACTTAAGTAAAAGAAGTAATACCACACTGTGAAAATACTTTACTACAAGTAAATGTCCTGCATTCAAAACCTTTCTTAAGTAAAACTATAAGTATTATTAGCAAACGTCACTTAAAGTATCTAAAGTACAAATAACCTCGTCATTATGCATTATGCTGTTTTCAGCGTTGTGGCAATACAGTTTCCTGCTAATCCAAGTTTTATTTTATTGTTTATTCATCTTAAGAAGTAAGACAACACTTTCAACCCATAAAGAAACACTTAATCTTTCAGTCTGAAAGTATCTGTAAATGTCACATTCAAAATCACCAGAATTGGAGATACAAGGGACTGGAAGAGTATGAAAAGTTGTAATCTGAAAAGTAACTAGTAATTAAAACTGTCAAACAAATGTTGTGCTGTAAAATGTACAACAGCTACTTCGATGTGGTCGAGTAGAAATATAAAATTGAAATACTTAGTTACATTCCACCACTGATAAACTGCATATGTGATGTGCAAGAATGGAAAGCAGTGGCTTAGTGAGAAGCCAATTATTAATGTCTCTATAGTTAATGAATTCTTCATGTGATGGACTAATGAGGAGTACTGAAGCATTTCCATGACCATACATGGGGTGATCTCCCTGATCTGGAGATTTTTAACTCCACTAAAGGAATGAATTTCAATGGTAAGATTGAGCGCCAAATGATGGTCTCAGTGCTACTGTATTTCAGAGGAATTTCACTTCACCAAGAGGGTAATTGAATGCTTGACATCATAAATCAAGAATTTAATGAAAAATACCTAATATTGGCTTAAACTCTAAAGCTACTGGTCCAAGCACTGACATTTAAATACTCATATTGGTCATACAGTTTTTTTGTCTCTCTCTTCTCCCTCTGTCTGTCTCGTCTTAATTGTAATTGTGTCTCCTGACATTCAGCTGTGCTTGACTGGGAAAGGCTGGACACAACACCTCTGCCTTGCCTTCAATTCTTAATCAATTCTCTTTTGCTCACCCTGACTCTGTCTCAACCATGTCTGTCACTCTCGGCTGTCTCAGCCACCTCTTATCCTCCTGTCCTCTCTCACTAGGATACCGCCACCACGTTCCAACTCTAACCTTTACTCTAGACTCCACAGTTCACACCTGTTTTCTGCCTCCTGTCGACACTTCACTTCAGCTTCAACTTTTCTTCTCTTCAACTATTTCAGCCTGCATTTTCATTTCTGCATTTCTTTCTGCCATCCTTTATCCACTCCACTCCTCTCTTGTGTCTCTGTTTGCATCCCTGCCCTCTCTCCCTGTCTCTCTCCATTTACATTGCATTACATGGCTTTGTCCTTGGCTGTAATCTGATATGCCTCCTATCTTGCTTGTACTGTCTCAGCGCTCATTATGTCTTTCAATTCAATCATGTTGCACTGGTATGAAAAGAAGACCAGAGCAACTAACCAACATAACATAAAATGGCACATTATGGAATATAAATAGCCATTAAGTGAACAGGTAAATAATCTGCTGGAAAAAATTAACATCTGACACAATCTGAATACTGTCCATACGATATGAGTTATTTTCTGATTTCTTCCTACCTTTTCAAATGGTTACTTGTGAAACGTGTGCACCCTAAATCTGTGCTAAGCCTGTGTGGTTGTGCTTCTGTCTGTTGCTCATTCGGCTTGACCTTCTCTCATCCTCTTTCATTCTCCCTCCCTTCTTTTTCCTCCTTTGTCTATGCATCCTGGCCGGTCTATTTCATTTTCCCTGAACAAACAGCCAAGCCAAAAACACCCTCCTCCTTTGCATCTGCATCTCTCCCTGCGGGTATCTTCTCATACTTCATTCCCTACATCTCTCCCCATCCTTCTCATCTTCCCAGTTGATGCATCTCCTTACTGTTTATTTCCACAGTTTCACTTCAGTGTCTGTGTAATGATTATTAGGATTTTTTTTTGCTCTGCCCCAAAATACGCACAGCCTTGACCTGTGACAATTTAAAAAACTCTTTCCTATTTCATCCATTTCTCCTTTTTTCTGCCTTGACCTCATCTGTCCTCTCCCTCTCTGCAGTGTTGTCATGCATGGTTGACTAGAACATGGTAAACTGCTCCACCAGCGCTGACCAAATCAGAATCCCGATAAGTGTGTGTGTGAACTGATCTGCACATAAATGTTTGTTTGACCACCTAAGCACCTGTTATAGTACATTCAAACAAAGAGAGAGAGTGGAAGTGTGAATGTGCATGCCCCTTGTGTGTGTGTGTGTGTGTCCTGCTTAAGTGTATTTGCACATTTGAGAACATCACTGTGTGGGTACTCGACAAAAAGCATGTGGAGTGTATGTTTTTTTACTGGGTGAGTCAGATAGCCATCTGAGTCTTCGTGCCTCTAGGGATTGGGTATGTGTGGCTATTACTGCTGAGTCTTCATTGAGCCCTGTCCAGCTGTGCATTTATGTGTATTTATATGTGTGTGAGTCTTGTGTGAAGGAGTCTGTGTGTGTGTGAGAGAGAGTGATATCCTCCGCCATACCCCACCCTCCTTCCCCTCACATCCCTCCCTCTGTCCCCCCAGCCTGGGTGTCATTACTACCTCCACCTGGCTCCCTCCTCATCTTCCTGTATCAGATCTATCAGACCAGCCCTTTCTTCTGCCCTCCATCAAACATGCCCTGTCAGATAGCTTAAGTCACACAGCCCCCCCGATACACACACACACACTCGTACACACACAGAACTGAGCACAGCACACACACACCCGTACGGGCACATGTTCTCTGCTGGGTGACAGAAAGAGATTATTGTTTTGAAAATTTACAATTTGCACAGAGCATAGGAAAGCCTATTATTAACATATCGCAGACGCACCTAATTGAATGGGACAGGAAGAAAAACCTTCACAGACACAAAAGAGACCCAACAATGCATCACAGTGCACAGACTGCACATTCTACAAGGAATTTATAGACAAAACATGGAATAAAAGGGTTGATTAGACTCACACAACAAAAATTAGACAGTGAAAAAAATAAATGCATATTTCCTGTCTGCACAGTTCAGTCCAGGCAATTGCTCCATCAGCCACTGTACAGACAGGTTGAGATTTAAAGCCACACTGACCCCTGGTGGTGAGACTGACAACAACAACAGTGTTTAAGGGGTTTGCTAAAAACATCTCTATGCAGCTGCCATCGACAGAGTAGCCCATTGAAAAACTGTCAGAGGAAAAACCAGTGTGGCTTATTTAGAAGCAGAAATGCAGGGACATTTTCTGGCCCAAAAAACTACTCTGACAAGAAATACAGTCAGAGGTTGTTATTAAGATGAGTAGTTTCTATTTTTACCACGGCTGTGTTAACGCCGATTTTTGAAATCAGCCTTGATGTTGATCTCTAAAGCTGAGAGGAGAAGTGATAAGGGGACAATGTAGGGAGCTGGATCATACACTCATGATGGAAATGAGTGTATAATGGTGATGATAAGGCTCTTCCATCTGCAGAGCCTGGGGTCTTTTCTGTACTTGTCCTTTTTGAGAAGTCTTCATTATGTCTGAATCGTGGGTTGTGAAGACAGTCTCCCCTGATTGTCCATTTCAACTCCATTAGACGCTGTTTCCACCTGTCTATCTGCCTTTCTGTCAGCTCTGTCTCATGCCACTGCCCTGTCTGTCTGCTCATCACGTTTCCTGGATCTTTGGCTCCATGTGGGCAGCCAAGCAGAACTCACTGCCTCTAAGACTCCTGTGCTGGGGCTGAGCAGAAAAACTACTCTGTATGCACAGCACACAGGTGCAGGGTAAGTCAGCATGGGAAAGTAGACCTCCCAGGGGGGCCTAAGCAAAATACTGCTATGGGGCCCTACCTACCTGACTCATGAGCACTGTAAACAATTTGCCATTGTTGCACAGTCACACCTGACACCGACGTGCCCTCACTACATTTCTCCCTCCTTTAAAACAGTCTGTCTCTGTAAGTCTGTAAGTCTGAAATGAAAACCTTTTCTAAACTTGTCTTTAGGGTAAGACTGGTTTGAATGGACCTCTGCACACTAACTCAATCTGCGGGGTCATTTGATGGAGAAGCAACTGTTCTCAATCAAGCAGCAATCATCGTACAGCTTTCCAAATCAACTAGAAACAGTCAAAGAGTTGACAAAGCTCCAAAGTCATTCTAACTTCATCATATTTAATCCTTTAGTCTTGTTCTATTGTAGAGGGAAACTTAAACGCAAGGCAAAAACCAACCAAAATATCTGAAAAGGCATGTCTTAGTCCTCATGCAAAAAAATTGTGTTACAACAAACTACTGTGTGGTCTACTGGGAGTCCTCCAAACCAGCAACACCAAACAAGCCTGCAGCACAAGGTTTATGCTATATGCTGTGCAAGATTTATATGTTGACATCTGGCAGCAGTCTGTCATGGTTAGAAAGCCTGCAAATACAAAATTTACTGAGGGCAAGAGTTAATGTCACACTCTAAACTGACTTTTTTATGTGTTCTTCACTGACTCAAAAAACATTTAAAGTAAATTATCCAAAAGAGCATAAACAAGACCACCATGCTCTACTAAATGGACAGACTGGTTTTGACCTGTGTATTGTTCTAATTTAGTGGAATGACTACTTCCCAAACTTGCAAAAAGACAGAGCTGCTTGTGACTTCTTTAGTGCAGGCAACTAGGAACTGTGAACCTTAAGGTACCAGATGAAAAACCTCAATTACATATACATCACCACTCTGGTTAGTTAAAAAATGAACAGTATATGACAGTAATTACTTGAAAAGCATGATTTGCTCTATTGGGTTGTGCAGAAAAGGTGTAATGTCATCTGTTTAAATCTGCTGATGTCTTCTTATCTGAGAAAATGAACAACGATGTGCGACGGGGTGAGACCTCAGAGAGAGTTGTCATTTTGAGATGAATGATGATAAACAGACTTGGTGAAAGAATCTGCCAGCAGCCCAAGATGGATAACTTTACTACAAATATCAGACAATGGCAGTGAAAGATCCCCTTTCACTGTGTTTGCAGCTGATGTGAGAGAATAAGCATGCAGACCCACGGATACGCTAAAATGAAGGGAGAAGGAAGAAGCATTTGTGTTTAGATTGATGTGGTGTGGGACTTGTTTGATGAACTGAATGCTTTACAAGCAGGTTGATATAATGTGTCTGTACAAATGCTACAGTAAAATTGATAAAATAAACTTTGAATTGCTTGTTGCTGATGTGGATAATGATAAAAAAAAAAGTGAAAAAAGTATATTTTTAAACCATTATATGTATGTATTTATGCACTGCAGCCTTTAAGTGCAATCTGACTCTTCAGTTAAAATGTGCTCTTGACCATTTGAAATGGATGACCCTGACAATAAAATTAAATGCAGCACTTAAGCACATTTAGAGTGTTGTTATCATCTCCTTTCTCATTTCAGTTGGATGATTTTCCAATTATCAAATGCAACAATAGTCTGTCCCACTTGATTTGTCTGACTCAGAGTGCTGAAGCCAGAACAAGGACTAGGAAGAGATTGCTTAATGACTGGTAAAGAAAGGAGTATATTTACATATGGCATGCGAACACTTTTTTAAAGACTGTCATGAAAATGTGAACCTATTCTTGATGGATTCACTGTTTTAACTGGGGGATGAAGTCCACATAATAATGAGCTTTTGTTACACATAGATGGCTGACTTTTGTCATTTAGTACTCTAACTGTCTAATTGTCTCCAATATCACTGCCAACCACTTTCTTGGTGTGTTAAATCCTGCTTCAGATCAGAGTTCGGCAAAAAAGTACTCTGACTGTTCCCTGGCAACAATGGGAAAGCCTTTGTTGCCAGTGGGAATGGCAAAATCTTGTGCCTCATTGAAACTTCACCAAATAGTTTGGACTGGCATGAAATCTTTTTGAGACCCTGTCTAACCATCTCCAAAAGCTCATCTTGCTCCCCTGTTACTTTAACGTCCACATTGATCTGAAATACAATGGATTTAAAAAATAAAAAAATAAAAAAAAATAAAAAAAATCAATAAGTCGAGATGTTTTGCCTCATCATTTGCATGTCATTTCAAGGTTACGTTTTATGAGGCATTTGTCCCACAGCTCAGTGTCACGGTTTGGTGTGGGTGAGGCAGGTTGGAGGACCCAAACGCAGGACGCAAGGCAGGAAGAGGTACAAACAAAGGGGTTTTAATGAACGAACCAAAAACGAGTACACTTGCAGGTGAGTGGCTGAATACAGAATCCAAAAACTAAGGTAGTCCAAACAGAGATCCAAAAATGAGCAGGGTAACAGGGAGACATGGCAAGTAAGGCTGAAGACATGAGCGCAAACTGCAACACTGGGTGACAATAAACATAGAAAGTAATGAACCGACAAAGACAAGACAGAAACACCAGGTATATATACACACACAGGGAGTAACGAGCAGGGCGGGAGCAACACAGGTGACAGAGATCAGGCAACGAGGGACAGGCAGGCAGGCAGAGAGAGAGGCAGAGAGAGAGAGGCAGAGAGAGAGAAGGGGAAAACAAAGACAGACATGCAGAGGGATCCCTGGGGTAACAGACACAATAGACCAGAGTGAACACTTAACATGAACTAAGGTACAGGACTGGGAACAAGCACAAATAACTAAAACGCAGGAACAAGAGTTAAGGCAGTGACTAAGAAACAATATAACAACTAGACAACCAAACTTCAAACCAAAGCCATATCAAATCAACGCAGGACTATGAGCTTGAACACCAGACAAGACATAAACACCAAGGACAAGGAAACGAGAAGAACAGACACTCAGGCAGAATCTGCCATTGACACTTCTCACTGCCACCTGCCATCTCACTACCACTTTAATTTTCAAATAGTTAAAAAGTTAAAAAATAGTTGTGTTTATGGGAGATACAGCAGGGTGGAAATAAAAAAAAGTAGGGGAAAAACCCAGTTACATAACCGTAACTTGTAATTACTAACTGTTCAAGCTGTGAGATAAAACAACAAATCACCAGTGTTTGTTAAATATTTTAGTGAGTGAATCATCCCACTCAGCATTCTCCTCATTAAATTGAACTAAATAGCCTAAGTGCCAGCATTAGGCCTGAGGGAAGATTAAAGTTCGATCCCTGCCACTGATGAAGAACCATGAATTTAATGAACCCAACAAACAGTCTCATCGAGGAGGACATGTGACGATTTATTTTGTCCAGGGGATTTCATTGATATATAGCCTTGTCTAGCAATTATAGTAACATGGGACCCAAATCAGATACTTTTTACGTGAATTATTTGTCTTTGCACTCAATTCTGACATAAAACGATCAGAGTAGGGCCATGATGGCGTTCCACTGTGTTTGCCTTGAAGCGTGCATGTTTGGTAGAGTGTGAAAAAGATGTACATGTAAAAATGCACATATATTGAGACATAACGACCTTCTAACTGTCACACACATTTGCCAAAACACTCTCGCAGCTGGGCATAACTCACGTGGTGAAGGCAGGATTGTACTTGGCTCCCAGATAGTATGAGTACAGGTTGAACATGCCGATCATGAAGGCCACAAACACCATGATGAAGATGACCATGAACTTGAAGATATCTTTGACTGTGCGCCCCAGTGAGATCTGTAGTGGGCCGAAGCTCTCATTGGCTGGCAGGATGTAGGCGATGCGTGAGAAACTCAGCACTACAGCGATGGCGTACAGGCCTTCAGAGATGATCTGGGGGTCTGAGGGGCGCCACTTGTTCCTGGCTGGAGGAGAAGAAAGAAAAAGACAAGAGTAAGCTGTTGTATTGTATTTGCAAAGTCAAAGATTATTGTCCAGTTTTTTTATTTTCAGGCAAACTGGCTATTTGCCCATTTGGACAATAAAACAGGTCCCTGGTTCAGATTTGACCCAGTTTCATTTTAACATAATTATACTGAATAAAATCTGATGCATCTGGAGCCCCAAAATGAATGTTGGTGGATTTATAACCGCCCATAATTTTCCACAGCTGCAGTTGTGCTCCAGTTTCCTGCATTGCATGGCACGGAATAAAATGTGGAAAGAAATCATAGGTACTTCTCAAAGTGATATGAAAGATCCACTTTCCCATTAAAACACCGACATACAAACACTAAGAGCTGAAATCAATGTAAGCATCATGGGGAGGGGTGACAGTCGGAACAACACATGATTAATTAGGGTTATTGGTTGCATTTGAAGCACGTTTTACTTCTACTAAAGTTAGGATGTTAACAAATCAGACAATGCAAAAGCAATTTATTGATATTTCCAAAGTTATGGTCTTGACTGGTCTTGAAATAAAATCCCGAGTCCTCAATGTCCGAGACAAGACCGAGTACAAAGGCGGTCGAGTCCGAGACGAGACCAAGACCATCAAAAAGTGGTCTTAAGACCAAGACCGGTCTCGAGTACTACAACACTAATCACAGTATTTTTCACTGTGCCATATATCTGCATTCCTTTGGCTTGATGCCATTCAGCGATCAGCTCCATATAACAGAGCAAATCTTTGGTTGAGAGATGGTCCTAAAGAGCATAATCTTGGCTTTTAGGAACATGTACTTTGATCGAGGAGAGGGTAGAAGATGGATTAATGGATGACAGAAGAAGGGTGTGGAGTGAGGAGGGAAGGCATTTAGTATGACACGGGTGAACAGCAAAGGGAAGGTATAAAGGGATAGAGTGTCCAAGGAGAAGTAAGGACAGAGGGACAGAAGAAGAGGGAGGGGCAGAAAAAGAGAGACGGTCAGACATGTTGACAGAAAGGATAATTGAGTTAGATGGGAAAACGAGATACAAAAGACATTAAGTACACAAAAAGAAAGTAAAAGAAAGAAAGGCTCCATTGCACAAATTTGCTGTTCCATCTAGGACAAGGAGGACATACATCATACACAATGTGTGGACCTTTCAGTGTAGATATGGAGACATATGGAGAATAGCTTATGGGGATAATATTTGACACTGCAGTAACATGCACCTTTGTCTATTTACTAATGTGTTATGACCGAGTCAGACCACCAGATGACAGCACTGATGAAGGTTCCCTTAGCAGGCCACTAACAAGTGTAAAGTCCAGTAGCCTGCAGCAGGTTTAATATGTTGGAGTTTATATGTTCTGTGATCTTGAAGTTTTCACAAGTTTTTTTATATTATGACACTATATTTCCTACAAATGCAGATAGAGTAGGGAAGATAGGTATTAAAAAAACAGGTGTAACTGCTCCTCTAAGCAAAATAACTGTTCACTGTGTTTGCTCATCAGTGGAGGTCATGTTTGCCTGTGTGTGTGTATACATGCTTACTTGTTATTATGAGTGTATTGCATTTACTTAAACTCTTAAACTCTTGTGATTTGCTACTCCTTATCAGTATGGTATTTCATTTTAAAAGACATTTTGATGTATCTTTGCGTATCCCTGTCAGATGTATTATTGCTAACATTACTGACGTTATATACATAGTTTTGGAGTGGAGTAACTGCTTACCGTAAGTGAAGTATGCAACTTCGTCAGGCAGCGAGGCGTTGCTGAGGTCTTCGTCTGGTACATGCATGTCCACATACTGCTGGGCTTTGGACGCTTTGAGGAACGCCATGAAGCGTGCCGTGAAGGACGCCACAAAAATGGACAACATGCCAAAGTCCAGAACGTTCCAAAGGTGCATGATGTACTCTCTGGGCCCATCACTCCAGATTTCCTTACATTCTAACCAAATCATACCTGAGAAAGGAGGACGCACACACACACATAAATAAATACATGGATACAACATGGAAAGACTGGAAACAAACAAGATAAATACAAATACACAAAGATAAAGAGGCTTTCCCACAGTCATTCAAACATAAACACGTTAATACATGTACATACACAGATGTTAACAACAAAGCTTATAATTTATACTCAACCACTCAGATATCCCCACTTATAGCAGATGCACGATACCACACACACTCACACACACTCAGTGGAAAGCCTTGCAACCACTCTGTCACCCTCTTTTTAGAGCCAAAACAAGGAGACAATTGCTTACTGAAAAAGCCCCCTGATCAGTATCATATCTATAACAATTACTGGGCCTTCAAAACATGCTGCTGGAATTACAATTACCCTGCTTTCACAAAGCCACCACTCACTGCACACACACAAAAACAGACACAAGCACCTGCTGCCAAAAAATAACTGCAGATGGGAAAAGAATGGTGTCATTACACATAAGCAAATAAAAACAGAACGATATGTGCACCAACATACACAAACCACTCACATAATGTTATTATATATATATATATATATATATATGTGTGTGTGTGTGTGTGTGTGTGTGTGTGTGTGTTTTGTGTAGATATAAAAGGAAGAACATCAGCAGATGGGAAGCAGCTGAGGTCTAACAAATATTGCCTTGGGCTATTTATCTGTTGCATTTGTCTTTCTGTCACCTCTGTCTTTCTCCCTGTTTCTTCATGCTGGTCTTTTTGTACTCCATACACTCCATCCCTTCCTTTACTTTCACCCATCTCCCTCAACTGCTCTCATCTATTTTCCATCTCTCTTTCTCTCTATCCCTCCTCCTGATATTTCCTCAGCAGCACATCTCAGGTCAAATTCCAAATTTCTCTCCAGTTTATCGTTTGGACTCGGTCTGGCTAGTGCTGCATCCAACCAGGAAACTTCTATTTGATGTTTGGAAGATAAAAGAGAATGACTTGTCAATTATTACATTGGCTTTCATCCACTTGGTTGGTATGGTGCTGCATTAATCTTTAACTCTGCCTTATATCAAAGTTGGTCAAAAAAGTTCCCAGACTCTATCCAGGAACTTTACTGACTTATGGTGTGCTATGTTGAATTTTTATTAAAATATATTTTAGATCACATATTTATTTATATACATATTTTAGCACATTTGAACCTTGGTAGAAACATCACCTTAAACTCCTCTTGCTTGCATGTTAAAAAAATAATCCACACTGATCAAAAACAAAATTTAAAAAGAAAATCCACCAGGAAACGTTTTGTCTTGCCTCTCTTACATGCCACGTCAAGGTTATCATGATGGAGAATCTGCCTTGACAGTGACTATCTTATCTATTTGCATTGTAATTGGCTCTACCTGTGCAGAATTTCAAACACCGCCACAGCTGTGTTTGAGAAGGCGACTCACCCAACACCCACATCATGATCAACATCTCTGTCCAGGAGAACTGTGTGGTTTTGACCCTGAACACCTGTCGTGGGTGGTCTGTTATGGTCTCATTGGGCAGGTTCTTGACACCCTCAAAGCGGTCGGAGGCGTTGACAACCAGCAGGCCCAAGAAGATGGTGAAGGAGACAGCGTGGGCCACGAACTTCATGAATGGGCTTCGCAGGATCTGACCAAGCTGGAAGTGAGAAGATTGAGGATATTCTAATATGTTCCAGTGTGGTTCACACATACTAACTAGGGAGCAATTGATGAGTGAAGGTTAAAGAGATATTAGTAATATTTGTTTAAACGTGCATTTATAGAATCTTTTTTTACAGAGTTGGTTCCAGTGCAACAAACTGTAAACACAGTATTGACATATTAAAACCTTATAAAGCAAATTTGGCAAACAGTTCCTTATTTACAGATCCAAGATTCAATCTACTTTTAGATCAGTTTCAGTCTCCACCAATTCCTAATAATAGTATCTAGCTCCACTGTGGCCACCAGCTAATTGCTAACTTTGTCTGTCTTTTGGCGCTGGACAGGTGGTGTACAGTTAGTTCATCTGAACCTTTCACCTGAAAACAACTGTTAAGCGCATCTGGAAACGAGGTTGATGAGCGTGAATCTAAACTTTCTAGTGATTATCTGTGGGTTTGTCACCCTTCATATTAAACATTGTCATTTGATCTATTGTTAAGATATCAACATTGATAGCAGCTTTAAAGGTCCCCTGTAGAGTTTAACTTGTAAATAAACAAATGTTAAAACACATTGTGTGCATCACTGTCTCATGAATCACTCACAAAGCAGATTTGTTTACATTGTTTACATCCATGTTTTCCTCGCTGACAGTCTTCTTCTTCCCTGCCATTGCTAGCGCATTGCTGCAATTCTTGGTGCATTGTGCATGTGAAATAATGTGAGACCACTGGCAGGAATGTGTTGCGATCTTATAAAAACAACTCTCCATAGCGCTACTAGTTGTCAAACAACTCACAGGGTATGGAAGATTTTATTGGACTTTAATATTTGTAAATATACACAAGCATCTCACTACTCAAAACATTATTTTTTACATTTGTGTTGTGTAAATTCATATCCACAAAAAAACGGTGCAATTTGCTAAATATGTACAATTTACTCTGTACACATATTTAAATTTCACATACAAAGTATTTTTTATGCATTTGTGGATCTATTTTTACACAGACAGTCTTTTCAAATTTGTGGATCATTTCCTGTCAATTTGCATGTCACGTTACATTTGTGTACTTCCTTTTTACACATTTGTGGAATTTTGTACAATCTGTACCGGTGGTGGTAGCAACATTACGTCCCATGAGTTGTAAGACTATCCACTGCAGTACCCAGGGTCATCTCCTGGACCACTGGACTCTACTCCGTCTAATCTTTTCTTTCTTTTACAAGTGTATATAGTTTACTATTGATCACAATTACATGACAAAAGTACTTGTAAAAATGCTTAACAATGTGTTTTGTCATTCTATTCTAGCATACTTGGCAGTGACATGCAAGAGCTTTGACATCACCTTAAAGACAACAGCTTGCAAAATCAGTTTTTGTGTTAGGGAATCAGGCTGAAGATACTGTATATGTCTGAGTTGTATTTTGTTTGAACAGTTACTGACAAACAAAATGTTTTTATTTACCAAGACTGTGAAACTGTGCTCATGCTTTTTGCAGAGTTCCTGAGATCCTTAGAGATCAAAATCTGAAAAGCACCATTACACATCCATCTCAGCAGGCAAACAGCAGCTGCTGTAATTCATGCATGCGTAACCACGATCAGTTTCACACCAACATCACGTCAGAGTGACTAGATGCCAAACAATCAGCTTTATGTGTCAGAGTTATGTGGCAATGCACCATATGGGGAGAACGTAATGCACAGTGCTGCTGCACAAGGAGCATTAACCATGCCACCACCACAGACCACCTTTTTTAATTGCACAGAAATATGCCAAGACACACAAATGCACATCCGTCAACACACACACACACACACACACACACACACACTTCCACTTCTAACCCCATACAGACATCATTGAGATCATTGCCACTTGCTAAACCTGCTGTGTTCAATATTAACTACCCACAGGATATCTCCACTCTCTGCAAGCACAGTAACACATGCCACACACACTACTAAACCATGTGGGAAGAGGTTGTCTGGTAAATCTTAACTCTGCAAAACCTCCTCTAAACCTCCTCCTGCCGCTGGGATGGATCTGCCTCCTTCATTTCCTCCATCTGCTGTGCTGATAAGGCTGATCCATTTCACCCCTCAGCTTAAATGAGACGGTCATCCTTGATCAGGCCTACTGCTTTGTGAGGACTGCAAACCCCATGGGGTTCTATTTGTCACTGTGATGGTGACAAGAGCTGTTCTTCTCTCCTCCAACGAAATGGTGGCCGCTGGCAGCAGGTGCATGCAGATTAAATAAAAGAGGTTTAGTGTGAAATCAAATCTCAAAAGGCCAAAATGGAGCTGCTGTATCCTTTAATTTTTACTAATATATTTTCACCTAGAAGAATTAAGCCTGATGTATACTGTGTGCAGACAAGCACCCACTCTGAATAATTAATTATCTAGATAAGACCGTCTGTCATACTGTACATCCTGTATATTTGATATCCACTTTGTATTTAAATTACAATAGATTCTGGGGTATTCTACAGATCCTTCTCTTCACTTATCTCTCCGTAACTCACACAGATACACAATTCCATTTACCAATACAGATGATTTAAATGGTCAGCCATAAAACATGCAATCACCTATTTAACTTTACAGATTACAGCAACAACTCTCCCACCAAAATACAATACAATGTTTGCATCCTCATTGACAAGGGTTAAAGTACAGCAGGACTATTCAATAATGTCCAGTAATTACATCAATGATAAATTAACTGTATGTGCATTTATGTTGTGTCAGAATAATAATAATAATAAAAATACTTACTTTTGAGCTACTAAATGTAAATATCTTCTACATCTCTCCTCGCTGATGAAACATAATATGGTTTGGGTTTCTGATATTAATGTGTTGTGGTGGCGTAAAAATGGAGAAAATTATAAGCTTTAAGAGATGAGCAAGTGATGAGATGAGCAGATCAAAATTGCTTGAATAGCACCAGGTCAATCAACAATCAAAAAAACAACAACAAAACTTTCTCTCTGCAACCTGTGTCTTGTAGTGTTTCACTGATTCACTCTGTCCTTATCTATTTCATTATCATATACATTTAATATACCTTTTTTTCTCTGTTAATCTGCCATCACATTATTAAGCATGCATAAATATTCATTTTGTCTATCTGGTATTAGTTTGATTTAATTGTTTTTTGTTCCTACATTAATTTGTTATTTCTCTACCTTTTTTCCTTCTCTCTCAGGTGCGTCAGAAAATGGCAGACTGCGACATTCAGGCCTGCCGGTTAGTTGATTGATAAGCAAATGTAATCATGCACATCATGCATCCATGTGCACGTACATCCAAACACACAAACATTAACATACACAGGTGTTGGGATCAGAAGCTCTCAGCATTAATGCTCTCCATCCTCTCTCACACACTTGAGATCAGCTGCCTCTCTGTCTACTAACCCTAACCCACCCACAATCACACACATGCAATCACACATACCACTTGATCATGAGGTAGAGAATTATCCAGGTTGATGAGCAGATTTCCACACAGCTCCTCTGTGTGTGTGTGTGTGTGTGTGTGTGTGTGTGTGTGTGTGTGTGTGAGCGCGCACATGTGCATGTGCCGTCTGTCATATTGTGTCACTTTAAAGATTATAATTTGCTTGATGGAATATTAACAAAATGAAATCTGTAATGTTTCTGGTCATGCTAGTCATTTTGTCTGTACACTTTGGTCCAGAGGTAAATGCCATGACAACCAGTGAATGGATTGCCAATAAAATTTGGCCACATATTTATGATCCTCAGAGAACTTTAATGAGTCTGAAAGGTTTGTGTGTGAGAATGTGTGAGGACAAGAAGCCATAAAACAGGTTCACTATTAGAGTTGTCATTATTGTAACTGAGGTAAAACCAAGTTTACTAAAACTGTCCTATTACTGTAAAGAGCATGCTACAAACTACAAGCCACCTCTACAGTGAGTGACATAAACATACATTAGATTTTGGATGGAGTATCACTTTAGCATTTAGTTCAGTTATACTAGCAAACCCAATGCAAGGCTAATGCACTGTAACAGGACTGTAATGGGATTTTTAGCAGGTTAGCAATTAGCACAAAGCACGTCTGATGATGAAGTAAAGCTGAAAATAGTGGAAGCTGAACCAGTCTGTAAATGTAGAGCCTGACAAGGCAGAGTTCAAGCAGATAAAATGGCCTTTGTACATAGGATAAACTCTGATTTATGACTTATCTCACCCTTGGGGAAAACTTTACATTGTTTCCCCCGAAGGCTCACAGAACAAAGAAACCATCCAACAATTTTGTTTACCGGTGTGTAATGAGTTTTTAAGCTGCCTGGGGCTACTTGCAGACTATAGACGGAGTATGTTGCCACATACTGTGATACAGTGTGATGAAAAATAGGTGATACAACATAAAATAAGAAAATTCTTCTCAGAGGTCATAATACATAGAAACAACAGCAACATGTACGCTTAACCCTTAAATGCATACCTCGGGTCTTTAGTGGCTAGTGTCTAATTCATTAAATTAAACACTCAACTCTCGTGTATTACAGAGTCAAAATATGAAAATGCATTGTTTCTAATGAGTTTTCTCTAAAAAGTTTATAGAGTAGCTAGAGAACTAGTTGTATGTAAGAGTGTTATATTTTTATTTGCAGTATGCTGGATGCAAGTTAATAGCAGAAAATGTTGTGTTTTCCTGTTTGGCCTTGTGATGGCGCTGTTGTCTGTTGTTACTATGGATAAATAGATACACAGTAATAAAAAACTTTGATATTTGTGGGTTTATCAATAGCTCTGGAAATTAAGACATACCTGTGACTATACTGATGATTACAAATTAGTTTCGTGTCATTTATTAATCAGATAATTTCATAGCAGAACTGGAGCATGACAATGACAAAGCAAGCTCAGACAACATGAGCTCTGAATGGGACTATGGTCAAGATACCATTTAAGTAGCATTCCTAAGAGAAGTTAGCACTGATAGGGAAGCTTATATAGTTACCTCAACCTTGCTGCTATAAACATGCAAGTAGTTTTAATGGGCCAAATTTCCAACTTTAGCAGCCAGAAAATCTTCAAATCTATGTTTTTTCCTGGAAAGTCCTTGGCCCTCAGCTGTTTTGGACATAGCTGGAGAAAAGAGGTGCAAGAACCTTTCAAAAGCTAATGCATCTATACAAGTTTTTTCAGACACTGGAGATGCCACATCTGTCCATCCGTACACTACGCACAACCAATGGCCACCAGCAAGTGACTTTGATTTCTGATTACTGTGCTGACTAATTTGGGTTTGGAAGGTGTCAGTCTATGAGACGTTACACTAGCCTTTGTGTAAGATACTACAGTTTAAACATGAAATGTAACAGGCTATGCTGAAATAGAAAAATTAATTTCTAAAAAAAAAGGCAAATGAGTTTGTTATTGTTAATAATATATTCCGAAAACTTTACAAGCAGTATTCTATTAATATAAAGCTTAATCTACATTATATAAGTGGCAGGTCGCTAAAGCACTGAGGTATGTAGGAATGTTTGAAAACGGCCAGACATTTGAGGGTTGTGTGTGTGATAAAATTGGTTCAACAGTGATAGTAGGACAAAGATCTCAAGGTCTGGGGACAAGGCAGAGTTTGTGTCTTCTGCTTGTTTGTGTGTTCATACCTTGCTACATGGCATTATCCAGTAGGCGATAGACAGGAAGGGGAGACCTACAGTGACCCCCAGCACTGTCCAGCACTTCACACCAATTGACTGCTGCCTCAGACCAGGCAGGTTCTCGTACCAGATAGTCATTAGCTGCTGCTGACAGTTGGGATGAGCAACAAACTGGAGAGGGAGACAAGGACAAGAAATGTAAGTCAATGGAGAATAAAGGGAGAGGAGATGGGTGCTCAGGTCAATTAGCAACCTTAACACCCATCAGTTGGGACATTTTCACAGAAGCAAAAGTAATTTCCTCTTCTCTCTCAATCACTTCATTTTTTCTGATTGTTTTACAGATCCTTTGAGTGGTCTATACTGCAGCAACACATCAAGCAAACATTGTAACACTACATCCCATATTGTAGAATTTGTATATAATAAAAATACCTGAATTTCACATGGCAATATGTATTTAAAATAACCAATGCATTGTGACCGACATGCAGGTGCAGAATATCATGGAAAAGTTCATTTGAACTTCATTGAGCCAGGCTGAGAGATTAAAGGCTCAGGAAACCTTTGCAGGTGTTTAGCATAATTAGCTCATTGGAGTTCTTCTCAGGTCAACATTTCTGTATTATAAATTCTTTATTCTAAAATCCTTTAATATTTTGAATTTTGATTTCTATGAGCTGTAAGCCGTAACAAAAAAAGTCTTGAAATAGTTCACTTTATAGGCAATGAATCTAAAATATATGAAACCTTTACTTTCAACTTTTCTACGACATTCTACACTGCGTGCACAATTATGAGGCTAGCAAGTGTTTTGATCATCTCATCATTTTTATGCGTATTTTACAACTCCAGGCTGTATAAAGTTGAATGCTTATTGGATTTAAGCATATCAGGTGATGTGTATTTGTTTAATGAGGGAGGGTGTGGCCTAAGAAGATAAGTGATGGTGGATTAGTCACTGCCCCCAAACACCTGTATGTGCTGTTGAGAAAATTAACAAGTCAGACAGACAAACCATAACCATTTCATCCCTACCAATGAGGTGAGTTGTTTTCTATCAGTGTGCCGTATTGGTCAAAATGAGGAATGAGGAAGTGACACATCATACAAAGCGCGTACTGTTGCATACAGCATGCATTCTATAGGAACATACTACTTCATCATAACATTGCGCCTTGAATTTACTCATACTCATGCTGCGCAGAGGATTGTGGGTTAATATAGGCAGAAATCTGGCTGCATTATGCCAAATGTGACCGGATGCAGTAGGACATTCTTGTATTTTTGGAATACTGCATTTGACAATGTATTAGGAAATATTAAATCCTTTTCTGGAATACTAAATAGTATGGTAGTGTGGGTATTGGAATACACAATACTTCTGTGGCGGCTACATTGAAACAGATAGAATGTGGCTTTTGTAACAGGCAGACAGCAGAGGTTTGTTATCTAGGGATTCAACATTTAGCAAAAAAAACAAAGTATATTGAGTATAAAAATCTGATCTGACAAACCAATTTGGAGCCTTTTATTAAAGGTTTTACCAACTGCTGCTAACAAGCTCGTGCATCAATAATAATGATCCAATAATACAAAAAACATCTATATATGACACTCTGAAAGGAGCCATTCTGTAATGGTCTGTTTTATACACGTTGGTGGTGATACATATGGAGTTTCACCTAGAAGTACAATTACTTTAATTCCTTATTTTTACATTGTGGTAATAATCTTCTACTTCTTCCACCACTGAATCACAAGTTAGACCATGGTGCTGTGGTAAAGGTGTTTGTTGTTTAACTCTTTAAATTCAGTTTTTCTTTTCTTGAAATACCATGGAATGACATAGTGTTGTGTTTTTAAAATTAGAAAACAGATACTAAGAAGGAGGTGTTCTGTATAGTAAAGAGCACACTGGTCTGTTTCCTCTAAGTACTACACTTATCATGAAAAATACTACACATGCTACAATGCTACACATTGTTCTTTCTTGTGTTTACGTCAATGCAGTAAGTGCAAAATGAATAAGGTCAAAATATACTATATCCATGAAGAGGGCCTCAGGTGCTCCTCTTTATCTTACTATTCATAAGTATCTGAGTGTGCAACCTGTTGTTCTATTTGGAGAACATCTATTGTCTATTCATTACAATCAAAATGTATTATTCACAACACATTTGGCTGCCACTTGACTTCATTCAGAACAAAAAATATAAACAAACAGGTTGGGAAATCAATTTAACATACAGTATGCAAAAGAAAGCAGGCAGAAAATTACTGAGTGTTTACATTAATTACTGAAGCATATTGGCTTTATTAGATAAGGCTTGGTCTGCCATTTCAGCATCTGTTGATGTCTTTACTCCAAGAAAGGAAGTGATAAATGAAAGCAACCACTGGTCTGGTGAGGAGGGAGATGATGGATGTTTTTGTTCCAGCTGTAGGAAGGATGTGGACAACAGTGTTTTTCTAAAACAGTAATATTATTACAGTTATTAATCCAAGTAACACTGCATTCCTGCGTTACTGAACGCGCCATCCTTGACATGAATGTGCGACTGTGCGGCAGGTCAGCAGCACCGGACCTTATGTTGTTCAGGTCAGTGAGGGAGAGAGGCGTTTTTTCCACAGCTGTAAATAGCTACTGCCATTATTGCGTCACAGTCTAAGATGCAAAGAACATTGTCGTCTACTGTAAACTCTGCGTCCAGCAAAAAGCTTTCAACCGAGAACAATTCTACATTTAATTTATTGAAGCATCTGCTGAAGCAGCACAGCAACCTAAAGCTTATAGAAAGAAACTCCATTACTGCCAGAGAAGCTTGGACTCATCTGGAGAGAGTGGCGCTATGAAACGTTACATTTTGTAACATTCTGTGGGAAACACTGGAAAGTAATATAGTGGCTTAAAGAGTAATGCAAGTAGGTACTTTTATTACCCAGTAATAAGTAAAGTAATATTATTGCTTTTTTAAGGAGTAATAAGTAACTAGCAACTGGATTTTTTTGAATTTCTGAGTAACTTGCCCAACACTGGTGGACAACAGAGCAATCAATGCTCAGTAGGAGGTCAACTAGTGTAATAATCAAACCCTGTTCTTGTATATTGTTTTCGTTCACAAGATCTGAGCAACAGGTTGCCTCTGGTCGAATCTGCTCTCTCTTGATTTTCATTAGCCTCTTTGTTTTTTCCATTCATCAATCTCTCCCACCTCTTCACCAATCAGACTCGGCCATCACATTTATAAACCATATATCTGAGCTGATGATTGACATCTTCTGCTCCCATCTGCTGTTCAAAACACACACACACACACACACACACACACACACACACACACACACACACAGTGTGTATACTGTATGTGCACTCAATAATTTCTATGTGCAGAGGGAAAAGACACACACCTATAAACATTGCTCACTAAATTATAGTTTAAATTGTTTCCCACTGGGGTCCTGTGCAATCTATCAACCCACTGACCCATTACATTAACCTTGCCTGTGTCCAGCAACATGCACTACATGAGCCACCTGGTTTCCATAGCAATCTATCCCCCCCTCTCTCCTTGTCTCCTGTGTAATTAGCTCTCTGTGTATTGGTCACGTTCTCTTCTCCAGGATAAAACCAAAGCTTGAAAAGGCTGTGTACTGCCTAATTTACGTACTTTTGAGGAAATATTTAAAATTCAGTTCATTCATTGCAGTTTACAATTTTAAACATCCATAGATTATTATATACCCAAATAATCCTAAATAACACAGGACATGAACAGGAATTTTGTAATGTGATGTGATTCTTTATTAAGTTTAGTTGTCATGGACAGTAAAACTTAGCTTGCAAATAGTTGTATAATATCATCTGTGGCTTTGGAGTAGCTTACCAAAGACATTAAAATAAACCAGAATTATATCATAGTGAGATCATCAGGGTCATCTTGGCTTACACTTTTGGTTTTGCCCCCATTCATCATGAGCTGAACTCAAAGATCAGCTCATCTGTTCTCTATGTACACAAAAGGCCTATTACTCTCAAATATTGTTCACAAATCTGTCAAAATATGTGTTAGTCAGCACTTTTCCTTCGCCGAGATAATCCATCCACTTCACAGGTGTGACATATCAAGATGCTGATCAGACAGCACAGGTGTGCCTTAGGCTGGCCACAATAAAAGGCCACTCGAAAATGTGCAGTATGTACAATATATTGTTGATGGTCTTAGAGTAATGCTGTAGGTTCAGGTTTTACATGTTGTGTAATTTCATGGCATGTGAAGAAATTTTCACTACGAAATGTTAACTATACATGCATTTGAAACTACTTAGTTCTTTGCATACAGTAGATGGTTGAATAATCAGTTATTTTTGGTCTTCTTACCTTCTTGACTTCGTACTTGATGGCCAATTTGATACGGCTGAGGCAGGGTCGGTTGTAGGGGCTTGGAGGGCACTGGTCCACGTCGCCATTCAATATGGCCTCCACTTCCTCTGTGTTCCGACAAAGGTCCAACACACCTACCACAAAGTCCTTACACTGCATGGACAGCTTACGGTAGTCATTCTGCATGAGTCAGGGGTGGAGGTGAATAGTTGTGGGGAGGGAAGAGACAGGGAGAGAGGAAAGATGGAAGAAAGGACAAGGATGCAGAGAGAGGAGAAACTTAACTTAAAACAGAATTTAAACATCAACTAATGTAAACACCTGGTTTTAGACAATGCAACATTCTTCAAATCTATAACTGCAAGCATCATGAGAGGGAAGATTTATCAAATCGTGACTGTGCCTGCAGCTGCCCCCCTTGGGTCCTTACCTGCATGAGCTTGGATATCACACTGTTATTTGGTCAGAAATGTAGAGACATTTATTTTCATTTGCAATTATAATATGGCTCCAATGTAAAACTGAAAGGATGATACTGTGATTTGCTTCATGACCTTTTTTTAAATAAATTAGCATGACTGCAGAAAAAAACAGTTGGGTGTATAATTGACCTTACGTCTGAAGCAGAGAGCTGGATTGTCTTTATAAATGATATTTGCCCACGAAGGGAGTCCACTTGACTTGTTTTATCTTAACAGCCAAGCAAATTTGATGTAAGCTGTCACTGTCATAATAAAATAATCATTCTCACAGTACTCTCCCATTGGAAAATATAAAGCTAAATAAGGGATCCACTTTGCTTTTGTTATGCTGATTTCAAATGGTCATTCACATTCCCATCCACCTGATTTTATGCATTGTTTGAATTTGCACATAAATAAACTTAATGGAAATGCCTGATAGTCAAATCCCAACTATTGCAAAGTAACCACTTTACCAGAAAGACAAAAAATAAAAAGATCTGAGAAAAACACCACAAAGATAAGAAGAAGGAAAAGGAGGAAATGTGAACACAGGGGAGCGATCCTTTCATTCAGTGATTGCATATAATTGTCTTCCTATGTGGGAAGCAACAAAGGAATGCCATGGATTTAGAATTCCTGTTGCAGTCTTGTTGCACTCTCTTAAGAATATTTGCATTAGTTGTTGATGGGAACACTAATTTGCATTTTATTTTGCCAATGTTTTCAAAATCGATAAATGTGTATACATTTAATTGCAAAAACACTTTTTTCTACTTAAAAAGATTGACATTTTGGCAAACACCTTGCTTTAGTCTAACAACAGTCACCTGACTGGGATTTATACTCACAATCAACAGGATACTGTCAACATTCACATTTTCAGGAACATAAGAAAACAATAACAACAAACTAGAATGGTTCTTTGAACTTACTGACTGAAATTTGGATCTTTATAAGATGATACAAGTGTACAAATGTGGATTTCCATACACATTTTTTTAATGACTTCCTGTGAGCCAGCACTTCACAAAGATGGGTGTGTGTTTTCCATCTGTTTTTCTAATGGAAAGATCACTGTTGTTGCATACACCTTTTTGTTGCCATTTTAAGCTAAAACTGTAGCTGCACTTTTTGAGAACTGCAAATAAATACAAATGGCACCCTAATCCTACAGAGCCACCAAAATCCTAAAAGAGGATTTTCTATCTTCTATCGAGAAAATAACTTGTGGGCACAAAACAAAAAACATAATCTTTTGGGACTTTGGGGGGCTCCATTCTTCCTCATCCAAGTGTTTGCATCATTTGAATTGAGCTTTGACTTCTGGGACCCTGGCAGTTAGTTGCTTTGCCCACTTCACTACAGTTCCTGTCAGCCCTATCAACCCTCTCTCCCTTGGTCCTTCACCAGTTGTTCCAGTTTCAACTCTCTGCCCCTCTTCCCTGTGGCCCAGAGTTAAAATTTTACCCTTCTTTCTTGCACTGCCTTCACTCGCCCTCATGCCTTGTTCTGTTCCTCAACAGTTGGTCGAGCAGGGAAACAGTCAGCAGATTGGAGCTTTTGGCAGGTTTAGAGTCCCTAAGGACTGATTCTTTACCCTCCTTGTTTGTTCTGTGTTCAAACATACCATTACAGTGTGTTGATAATGCCTACTTTCATCTACACTTTTGATGGTCTCCCCAGCAAAATCAAACAATGACCAGTTCTACTCTCACTTTGCCTTAGGGTACACTTTTGCTGTATGGAATAATTAGGTATGTTTCTATAGTATTTACTATATTTTGGGTTACCCATTGTGACCATGAACATCATTTGCATTCCTCCAGTGTTTGACCCTTTTAGAGAGGGAGGTCCTTTCTAGTATGACGTGAACAGTGTCAGTCGTGAATATAAAATGGTGTTATCATTTTTTTTGCAGTCACAACGTGTTTGTACTCACAGCTGCAATATATGAGATAAGTTTTAAAATCCCGCCCATCAGGTTTGGATTTTTCATAGAAAAAAAATTCTCACCCAACAGGCATAAGGTTGATAAAAAGGCCTATCACTATCTGCAAATTGAAAAGTCAATTCTGGGCATCAAGCAATGGCAGCAAGCATCTATTGGCCCTTTGGGGACATGAAGGAAACAGTGTGTGTTACCTTTAGGCTGTGTTGGGAAAGTAATCTATTACAATCTCATCACTGTTTACATTCAGGAAAAGGCAAGGCTTCAGGGTAATACAAGTGCAAAACTGCTTTTATTACTCAATGATATTTGCATCATAAGACACACACCAAGACACCACACACATTCAGTATATGTGAAAATCAAATCACATTTCAAGGTATGTGGTTTGTGCCTCAGGGGCCAAGATAAAGGAAGGGGAATGATGTTGTGAGATTGAAAATGGAGACACAGCAGTGTGAAGCAGAGTGAGAATAGTTACAGATGAGCGAACTGAAGGGGGCAGGAGCCAAACCTCAAGCATGGAGGGGGGAGTTGGGGTAGGGGATGTAAGATGGTGGGATGAGAAGAAGAGAGGGATAAAGAGGGTTGGTAATACTGCACTTCAGTGGACATTCACCACCTTCAGTGTACCTCTTTTTCTGCGTTCTCTGTCACTGTGTGTCCTAATTTAAACTAATATTGGACTGACCCAAGAACAAAATCGGTAAAAGGCGATTAAAATAACAAAATGACACCCTCGGCCACCTTCTTTTCACTCTCTCTCTGTTTCTCCTAAGGGTATGTGGCAGCTGTGTGTGTGTGTGTGTCCAGATGAGCTGTCTTGAAAAGTAAGATGTCTGAAGATAAATGACTGTTAGGGAGGTCCTGATATGTGCGCCACTAGCAGCACTCTGACAGGTTGTGTGTGTGTGCCAGTGGGTGAGAAAGTGGTGTTTGCTTGCACTTGACTATGTGTACTCATTTTTATATATAATATCATCTCAAGTTTGTATTATTACAGCTATGTAGTTGATATGACAGACAGACTGACTGTTCCTATAGCATTAACTGTGACAGACTAACTGTTCCTATAGCATTAACTGTGACAGACTAACTGTTCCTATAGCATTAACTGTGACAGAGCTGCGGTATTGTCACTAATACTAGTATTGCAGTAATGTGAAGTATATCTCTGAATGAGAATGGGTTTTTATTAGCCTGGGCTTGACATTGCCCAGCAGGACACTGATGTTACAGCTTTCGGGTATGAGCAAGTTAACGTCTTTTGCACGTGCCATGCATCGTCCAGGTAAACTTACATAGGCTACTGCAGCAACAGACACACATACAGGCGACGGCGTGTGGGCTTAATGTCACAATACACAACAGAAACAGCTTGACGTTACAGTTAGCCACATTAGCTGCAGAATATGCTAACGCCAAGTTCAACAGGCAAGTGTTCAAAAAAAAACAGAAAGGCTACATAAAAATGGCACAACTTACAGGTTCCAAGTTTGAAGTCGGTATAGATCCATCCTTGAGCTGTTCGGATGATAGATTTCATTTGGTTGTGAAGTTACAGCCTAGTGTTGTGTAATGGTAGATACACAACTGAACCATGAGAACCTGAAGTGGCCTTCCAACTCAAGAGGAAGTGAAGTCTTTACTGAGGACCCACCTTGATGAGCGGACTGACAGATTTCATTTTCATTGTGTCCCTTGGAAAGCTGCTTGTAAATGTGAATGCAATGCAATAGACTGGGGGCGTTGTTTCACTCATTGCATTTGAATAAAGTCCACTATAGAGCAGAGTCAGTCTTTGAAAATGTAATGTCAAATGCTGTTTCCATTTTCATTGTCACATAGTTAGAAAATGGCATTTTAATCTTAATTTTGACCTAAAAAGACCATGAGCACATGGACATGTAAATGCAATAGACTGGGGGGCGCTGTTTCACTCATTGTATTTGAATATATTCCACTATAGAGCAGACTAAGTCTTTGAAAATGAAATGTCAAATGTTGTTTCCATTTTCATTTTAATATGGTCCTAGAATGCTCACACAAGTATGTGAAAATGAAAATGATTGCATTTTCATTTTAATTTTTACCCAAATAACACATATGTGGAAAATGATAATGTTATTGTGGGATTACATTTTGCATGATAATTGTAATTTAGTCCCCTATATACTTCCACATTCAGCAGCAAAAACTTTGTACCTTTCCTCCATGAGGTTGTACATTATATCAATTTAATTTTCTAAATCCAACAACAAAAAGGCTGTGAAAACTGGCTGTGAAAACTTTATGTAACATAGACTTCCACTGACTAAGTTTTTATTATCTGTGTCTTCTTATACATTTGTATACTGTTCTGTTTCCTTCTTTATGTCCTGTGAACACTTTATTACTCTTTTTGCAATAAAGATTTAAGGAGGAAAAAAATCTGATAATTCCGACACCTCATGAATGCATCAGCAGTCACTTCTCACCCTTCCATTTCCAACACAGTAGGAGGAGCTGTGGTAGCTGACAGCTCTGTCGGCTCTAATAATAATTCTAAATAATACGTGTGGTCCTCCAATTTCTCCAGATTTTATGTCTCTTCTTACTTTTAATAAACCAGACGACTACTACTACTACTGCTACTACTTCTTATTCATCTTCTTCCTCCTTCGTCGTACTCTGTAGAGTAGTTTGTCCATTTGGGCTACTGTAGAAACATGGCAGCGCAACATGGCGACTTCCATGTAAGTGACCCATGGCTTATTACAGTTTATTATGTAAGGTTTTTATACACCACTGAAAACATAGTTATGTATATTATATTGCATTTCTGTCAAAAGATCCTCCTAAATATTACACACTGGACTTTTTCCATTCCAATGGAATTAATTTATTGCACAGCTAAATTTTGCCAATGTTGCCATCCTTAAGGCCATTTTCACTTATGAGCTCAGGTTACCTCTTTTAACAAAGATGATACAAACACAAAACATCCATCCATCCATTGTCAACCGCTTATCCTGCGTACAGGGTCGTGGGGGGGCTTGAGCCTATCCCAGCTGACATTGGGCGAAAGGCAGGGTACACCCTGGACAGGTTGCCAGTCCATCACAGGAAACACAAAACATTTAGAAAACTAATGTTGACTTGATTGTGACAGACATTGTTTAGCGCTAAAAAAGTATAACAGAACAGAAAACAAGAACAACGAAAATGGAAAAATGGAAAATATTGCATCATCATGAGGGAAATACTGTAGGCTTTTGATATTGATATCATACCAGACATTTGAAGTTTTTGGAACACAAACTTCAAAAACATGGTGGCTTTGGTATCATCATTGAAAATCTCATGTTTAAATTCTTTGTGCTTGGGTATGACATAAAGTAATGTTTAATTCGTTCTCATGTTAGATTCTTTGTAGTGATGTGGTGCCTCAATTTTATTCCCCATGTTTGATTTCCTCATGTGCAACAGGACTGTTTAAGGCTATTGGCTATTGACTGTCTTAACATTATTTGATTTTTAAAAGTAATGAAAGGATGACGGGAAGATGGGCAGGGAGTCAAATAAAGAGAGAAGACTGGGTGGTGATAATGAGATGGTAATGAGACAGATGAGCTCCAACACAATTCTGGTCCCTCAGGTGAGCCCTTCTTATTAACGTGTCTGGAGACAGGAAACAGAATGACAAGCAGAAAGGCTCAATGATAAACACAAAGGTGGGCAGACAGAAATGAACACAATGCGGAGGGTAAAAATAAATAAGCAAAGAACCGGAAATGTTGACTGACTATTATTTTTTAATTGGTTCAATTAAATGATCACACATGCTATTAATAATCTTGACTATAAAAATTATTCACTATGTAATCATGTAATTATGTATCAATGAGAGCTGAGCAGTGTTGGCCACTCTGAAGGGAAACCTGTAACTTAAGGTTCGTTAAAATGTATATCATAATCCTATAATATATACTCCAAATTAATGATTTTAAGCAAGCTGTGATTATAAACTATGATTATATTTTTTTTTTTTATTAAAACATGATATTACAGGATATATATATATATACTATATTTATAATACTGGTCAATTGGTGGCAGACAGTATATACCCCAAGTATGTCTATAATGTGTCTGTTCCTCTTTTGGTGTGGATTGCTATGAGGTGTAGTGGCTGGATCAAACAACATCATAAACTATTACACATATGAGCAACTTCATTTTCTCCACACACAGTCTATCTTAGTATTTTTCCTCCAAAAGTTCTCAAAAATCTCTCACACTTTTCATTAAACAATCTTCATCACAACCTGAGGAGAGATTGCATTGTTAATAGGTAGATCAGATGAGTAATATAAAGCTGGGAGTGCACTGGGAAGTCTATTCTAGTGACTAAGTTGAATCATTAGCAGGAAAGGGTTGAAACATTGGCAAATATCTGCCTAAACTCATGAAAAAATAAAGATAGAACCTGTAAATGCGACTATAATTATACATAAAGTGATAAATTACACACATTTACGGTATACCTGTTTTATCATTCTTTCAAGTCTTTAAATCAAATGTATTGGGTGTGTCTTCTGAAGAAGAACTTCCCTCTTTTTCACCTTCCTTCCTTACACCACTCTGCGTAATCTTCTGTCAACATTTCGCCAACACATTTAAAACAGTATGTTTGTGTATGTTCGGGAATTAAATAGTGCGGGGATAAAAAAAAGTAAAATACTTATTAACAAAAAAGATGTTGGGAAAAACACTGAAACGACCTTACCTTAAACTCTGTCTCGATGTTGGCCAGTCTTGCCAGTTCATTACTGAGCTCAAGGGCGGTCAGCACAGGGTCTTCACTGCTGAGTGACAGGTAAGCTGCACTGGCCAAGCCCTTATACGCATTCATCCTGGAGCGTGAGTGACTAAAAGAGTCAATCTTCTGTTTCTCCACACATTCTGAACACTTACAGAAGTAGTCATGTGGCCTTTCTATGCGCGCCCCTTTTGTCAAAAGGATGTGGACGATCTCATACTCCTGGCAGTGAGCAGCCAGGATGATGGGCGTGACGTCATGTGAAAAACGTGTTCCATCCTCGTCATAAGCAAAAAAAAAGTCATCATCACGCATTTCCTGTTCCAGAGGGCTCAAAGCCAGTCGGAGGCCTCCACCAAAAGCAGGGTGTGCGAGAATAGCTTCAACGATTCGAACATAACCCTTGGAGATAGCCAAAAGCAGACCATCGCCGATCCTAGCCAAACCATCCTTCTTTAAAAGCAGCTCGGTCACTTCTAGGTGCTCATTGCCCACTGCCAGCTGCAAAGCATTCTGGCCCATGTAGTCCACACAATTGAAGTTAAGGGTTTTGGACTCTTCCAGCATTTTGCGGACTACAGGAATGTTTCCATATTCAGCAGCATCCAGAAAACGCTCCTCCTCCGCAGTGAGCGGTGAGCCACGTTCATTGAACATGTAGGCTGGGCCCCGCACTGCCTGGCGACGCCCCTTCTCTCTTAGTGTGGTGTGCCGGCGATGCATGGCTTCCACCCTGGAGACAGTAAAGGATGGAGGATGAAGAAAAGCTGAGATCAAATGATGGAGGCAAGAGGAAAAGACAACTGACTATGGTGTAACAAGACTAACAAAGTCATTACTGTCTTACGTGGACAGTGCTTAACACAGACTTCTCCCCTGACCCAAGAGAAAGCTTCACCAAGACATCTTTGATTTATCTGTCTCTGGCCAGATCAATGATCCGCTACCAAGGTCGAAGCTCAATGTGGGGCCATCTCAGGTCAAAAGCTCTGATTGGCAAGCGAGAGATGAAGCTGTCACCTCAATTGGCTATGGCACGACTCACACTATGAGTTAGTGGTCATCCAAAGAGACTCTTTTGCCAGTGGTGAATCTGCATCGACACATGCATTTCACACAGACATTAACATGTTGCTACTATTCAGTATGTCTTAATTTGTTTTTCTTCTTAAATGGAACACTATTTCTAGTGACACACGGTCACATCCCAGCAGGACAAAGCAGGTAAAAAATCTTTTTCATCGATAGGGACTACAATTCTCTACCTTTCACAGAAGCCCTGGTAATTACCCCTGTTCCTGGAAAATGCTCCTCCTATTGTATTTTAGAGTTACAAAGAGCTGTCACAATGTCTGCTTCTCCTCAGCCTGAGACTCTGACCCACACATTGAAAAAGGGTTGATGTTCCCCAAAGCTGTAAAAATTAGAGGGGAAGAAATGTTGAGTGACAGTGTGGGAGTGGAGGAAGAGATACTGCATATGGGTAGGTTTTGAAATGAAAAGTGGGAATGGGAATTCAGTAATGAAAATGATTACCCAGAACAGTTTAGTTCTCCAGTAAGGTTTAATTTCTAAAATGCTAAAATGATAACATGTAGCTCAAAGCACAATTGAAACAGTTCTTGTTGAGTGGACTAAAGGAATCACACCAACTTGAATAAGCATAATTGACTTATATTGTCCATACTAAAGACTGCCCCAAGATTTTTAATATCATTTCTGCTCTTTTATGTTATCTGAATTGGTGCAGTGACCTTACAAATGACACATACACAATAATGCCAAAAATAATAAAGCCTGGTTAGGTTGTTATTCAGGTTTATAATTTCCCTTAATTTGCTTGTCTGTGTGTATAAGCTCAGAAGGACATTGAAGGAAAAGGTGAAAATGGAAACCTGTTCATGATCGAAACATTCCCCCGGGGCGTCAAAAGAAGTGAAACTAAGAAGATAAAGAGAGCTCACCAATGCAAATCACCGTAGGAGAGTGTGTGTATGATTATGTGAGAGAGAGAGAGATTGAGGGAGAGTGTGTGTTTGTCAGTGTGCGTTTTAAAGTGCAGCTCTTTATTTTCGATTTGCACAACAAGCTGGACACATAGTCAAGGCCACAGTGTCAGTTTGACTGCAGTGTGAAGCCCTTTAGCATCGTTTTTGAATGCTAAAAATAGGTGCGTGGTTGAGGTGGAGGGTGGGTCAGAAACCGGACTTTCACCAAAGAGACCAGTGTTTGTTTCCCAAAAAGTCAACATAAGGTGTTTTAGTTATGCTACCTAAGTAACGTTACTTAACTTACATCACTTAATTATTAACACAAACCATGTGGTTGGTTATGGTTTTCTTAAACCTAGCCAAATAGTTTTTGTGCCTAAACCTCATCAAATTGCAACGTTTCACAAAGTTAACAACGTGCCATTTCACAACCTTAACCATCAGTTTAACTTTACATTTACTCATGTGGTAGACACTTTTATCCAAAGCAACTTACATTTGAGTAACAACATATAAGCAACAATAAAGCATCAGTAAAGTAGGAGATCTACAAGTGCCAATAGATACTAGCAGCAATAAATACTAGTAAGAGCTATTAGCATGTACGGCATCAATGGGTTAAATATCTAGGGAAAGAAGTAAGTTAACATATAGTGTAATTAGAGTTTTTCGATTGCTTAAACACAATTCTTGAAATTATCCGACGAAGGTTAAAATCAAGGGCAACTGGACTTGGTTGAAGATACTGGAAGACGTTTCGTCCCTCATCCAAAGGACTTCTTCAGTTCTGACTGACTGGCAGGGAAACTCAGCTATTTAACCTCAGTGGGGTCGTTGGCCCGGGTCATCGATACCGCTGGTTCGTTAGTGTTCCTTGTTGCTGTGACGACAGTCGTTACAGTCGTTAAGACTACCTGTGGCCAAGACTGAACGACCATTGTTGGTATCTTCACCTGAGGCCAATAGGTTACGTTTGTTGAGTTTCCTGGGAAGTGATGAAAGGACAGCATTGTAAGTGGGGGATAAGTGGTGGCGTAGACCCCCTCCCCTGTTCAATGACGGCTTCTCGACCCGTGTGTAGATGGCTTCCTTGACACCTCTTTCAAACCATCCATCTTCTCTGTCTAAAATGTGCACCTGGTGGTCCTCAAACGAGTGTCCTCTGTCCTTCAGATGTAAGTAGACTGTAGAGTCTTGACCTGAGGAGTTGGCCCTTCTGTGTTGAGCCATGCGTTTGTGTAGTGGTTGTTTAGTCTCCCCAATATACAGGTCTGTGCATTCCTCACTGCATTGGACCGCATACACTAGATTGCTTTTCTTGTGTTTGGGTGTGCGGTCTTTGGGGTGTACCAGCATCTGTCTTAGTGTGTTCTTGGGTTTAAAAAACACAGGGATGTTATTTTTGTTGAAAATCCTCAAAAAATGTTTGAGGATTTGAGGATAACCTATTGGCCTCAGGTGAAGATACCAACGATGGTCGTTCAGTCTTGGCCACAGGTAGTCTTAACGACTGTAACGACTGTCGTCACAGCAACAAGGAACACTAACGAACCAGCGGTATCGATGACCCGGGCCAACGACCCCACTGAGGTTAAATAGCTGAGTTTCCCTGCCAGTCAGTCAGAACTGAAGAAGTCCTTTGGATGAGGGACGAAACGTCTTCCAGTATCTTCAACCAAGTCCAGTTGCCCTTGATTTTAACCTTCGTCGGATAACTATGACCTGGATGACTGAGAATCTTCATAGACAATTCTTGAAATTGTGCCTCTTTTTCTCACCAAATTCCCAAAACATCCTATTTTCACACACACACATACACTATAACACAGTCTTGCACACATGAGATAAATTCAAAACAATTCTACAAAGGTTGGTTATAAATAATGTTCGTTTGTGGTTCTCACCCTCAAAAACCCTTTCACATGATGAACTCAACAAAATTGTATTCCTGTATTCCTTGGTGTACTATACAGCTTCTGGAAAAAGCCCAACCTTGATCCTTCCATTTCTCTCTAAGATCCTTGAGAAAGCAGTTGCCAAACAGCTGTGTGACTTTCTATACAGCAATAGTTTATTTGAGGTCAGGAGTTAATCATAGCACAGAGACAGCACTGATGAAAATTACTAATGACCTAATTGCATCAGACAAAGACTTGTCTCTGTACTGGTTTTATTAGATCTTAGCGCTGCATTTGATGCCATTGACCATCATATCCTATTACAGAGACTAGAACATTTAATTGGCATTACAGGAACCGCTCTAAGCTGGTTTAAGTCCTATTCATCAGATCAATCTCTGTACATGTTAACAATGAATCCTCCATGCACGCCAAAGTTAGTTGTAGAGTTCCACAAGGATCTGTGCTGGGACCAATCCTGTTCACTTTATATATGCTTCCTTTATATATGCTTCCTTTAGAAACACTCCATAAACTTTCATTGTTATGCAGATGATACTCAAGTATATCTATTAATCAAGTCAGATGAAACTAATCAGTTAGCTAAACTCCAAATGTGCCTTCAGGATGTTAAAACCTGAATGACCTTTAATTTTCTTATGTTAAACTCAGATAAAACTGAAGTTATTTTACTGGGGCCCAAGCACCTCTGTGACGCATTATCTAAAGATATAGTTACTCTGGATGGCATCACCCTGGCCTCCAGCACCACTGTGAGGAATCTCGGAGTTATATTTGATGTCCCTTAACTACCACATTAAGCAAATTCCAAGGGCCGCCTTTTTTCACCTATGTAATATTGCAAAAATCAGGAACATCCTGTATAAAAATGATGCAGAAAAACTAGTCCATGCATTTGTTACTTCTAGGCTAGATTACTGCCTAGAATTTGATAACAATTCCTTATTATCAGGCTGCTCAAAAAAGTCCATTAAGGCTCCTCAGATGATCCAGAATTACAGGAACTAGGAAATTAGATCATATTTCTCCTGTCTTAGCTTCTCTGCATTGGCTTCCTGTAAAATCCATAAAATAATTTTAAACACTTCTTCTCACCTACAAAGCTCTTAATGGTCGGGCACCATCTTATCTTAAAGAGCTCATAGTACCTTACTACCCCACCAGAGCACTGCGCTCCCAGAATGCAGGGTTACTTGTGGTTCCTAGAGTCTCCAAAAGTAGAATGGGAGCCAGAGCGTTCAGCTATCAAGCTCCTCTCCTGTGGAACCAGGTTCCAGTTTGGGTTCAGGAGGCAGACACCATCTACACATTTAAGAGTAGGCTTAATGGTACCTGGCACCTATTTCTAGGAAAAATGCCTAAAATAACATACCCAAAATAAATCAGTAATATCTCCTCAACCATTAGGCCTAGATGCATAAGTCTCCTCTCCATTCTGGTCAGAAGCTAAGCAATATAAATCCATTGTAGATTAACATATTTATTTTACCATTACAGACGGAAAAAATATATTTTCATCGTCGCCTGGTAAAAAAAAGCTTTATTATGATGCAATAAACCATCAAAACCATCCTAAGGTAGATTATAATGCACCTCAATATTTTCTAATACACCTAGAATACAACTGTAACTGTAAATTTGATGAAAAGAAACTGATATACAACAGTTATTACACAATCTTTAAAAAATATACCAGGCGAATGTCCATGTTTTGGCCATATTTTATATGTTCACTTTTATTGGTAGTTATCTTCAAAACATTATTTCTCTCCATACAACCACATTCCAAATAACAAAGCTTTCAAAACATTGAAATATTGATAAAAACAGTCAATATATATGACCAAAAGCACTCCCATGCTTTACAGGCCCACAGCTTGAGAACAGATCTTAGATTTTGTTCGTCTCGATGAAACGATTTCAGGCATATCCTGCATGTCCGTGTAGCTCCTACGGGTCGCCAGCAGAGGCCAATAAAGATCGCCTCCGCCAAATTACACTATTCTTCTGCACTTATATCTGGTGACACAAACAAAACTTAAGACCGCAACCGACCTCACCAAGATGGCGGCCCGCCAGACGATCTCTGTTGATACAAAGCGTGTTTTTGGGCGGAAAACAGCTAGAACAGCGAAAATTGATTACTTTCCTCTTTGATAAAGCTTATAGTTAGGGCTGGCTCAGGTCTCTTAGTTATGCTCTCCCTCTTTATGCAACCTAATTAACGCATTAACGCATGTTACTAACTTCACTTCTTCCCTTTCCCATAGTCTTGTGCTTTCTCGTCCCTCTCCTCTCTCTTCTATCACTTTCTGCAGGTGTTTCTGGCTCTGGAGCTGTGGAGTTGGATCTGTAGTTGCGAGTCACCTGCTGCCCTTGTGTTCCTGCTCGACATCCTCTGCTACAATTATTTTTAGTAGTCCTATTTATTTTATTATTGTTATTGTTATTATTATCATTAACATTATGATTATTATTATAAACATTACTATAAATATCTGTACCATTATTCATTCAGTCCGTACCAACATTACCTTTACTGTCTGTACCTCTGTGTCTATATTGTGTAGACTGCTCCCCCTTCCTCCCCTCCCCGATCCCTCGCTCCCTCTTTATGGCTATCTCTCTCTCTCTCTCTCTCTTACTCTCCCTCACCCCCAACCGGTCAAGGCAGATGGCCGCCCACCCTGAGCCATGGTTCTGTTCGAGGTTTCTCTTAAAAGGAAGTTTTTCCTTGCCTCTGTTGCCTAGTGCTTGCTCTTGGTGGGAATTTTTGGGTTTCTGTAAATAGTATCACAGAGTTTGGTCTAGACCTGCTCTTTTATGAAAAGCACTATGAGATAACTGTTGTTGTGATTTGGCGCTATATAAATAAAATGTAACTGAATTGAATATTGAATTGAACACACCAAACAACAAATTATCCTGCCCCACATCCTGTCTTTGGTCTGTGACAAGCCGGAGATTTGCATCCTCCTCCACCTCCTTCCCCTTCCTTTTCACCTCGTCCCCATATCCCTACTCCTCCTCCACATCAACCTCCTCTCTCTGCTCCTCCTACACGTCCTTCTCTCCCTAATCCAAAACTGAATGAACTGACTGTGGACCTTTTGTCTTTCTATTGAAGGTTCTGATTGGTGTGTTATCAATTACGATACTTTGTGTTTCCACCTTGGTAGTTGTGTGCTAAAGCTCAAGCTTTGCTGATATGAGTGAACGATACTGAATGTTAATGCTTTCTAAATGACCGCAGGGTGTAGGCAATAAGAAATGATGTGATTTGTGTGTAGAGTTTAGGGAAATGGATGAGCTTTTTGAAAATTGCAAGGAGAAAAAGAACACAGGAAGTGCATGTCAGAGGTTAGGGGTTAGAGGTGTTATAAGAGGATGTGTTCTCAGAAGAGATGAGTTTTCAAGAGCTTTGATCATTTGTAAAATGTGATGCCATGCAGTGAATACTGCCTTTTATTTATGCAGCTAATAACGATATAAGGTATTTGCTTCTTAAGGCTATAGTTTGTTTGTTTGTTGACTTACTACAATGCATTTTGCTGTAGGATGTACCTAATATCTCCCCAAGCCCCCATGTGTACACACAATCACACATACACACTCTCACGGACATATTTTGTAAGCATTGGGAGGATTCCTTATAAATGAGGGGACAGTCTGGCTGCAAGCCTGTTTAGATAACCTTATAGTCACGTAATGAATCGCCATTTTCCATCTCTATCTATCTTCCTCTCCATCAATCTCTGACTATTTGTGATTCTGAACTGAAAGAGAATTTACCTGCATCATTTCTGAATGGAATTACAGTCACAATAACAGGAGGAGGCAGACACAATGGAGATGTATAGATGGAGAGAAAGAGTGTGTGTGTGTGTGTGTGTGTGTGTGTGTGTGTGTGTGTGTGTGTGTGTGTGTGTTCGTGCGTGCACGTGTGCGTGCAGGGGAGAAAGAAAGAGAGACAGAGATGAACGAGAAGAAAAAGGAGAGTGAAGAAGGGATTGTGTATATGTACTCTATGTCTGCTCATATTCTTCACACATTACCATTGTTGCAACCAGGACCACCAGACGTTCTTTCCCACATGGGTGTAGCAGAACATGATGTTATACTACAGCTACAGCAAGAAGAGCTTTAACTACCATTTTTTACAAAATGCACCTATATCATGCTCCACCCAGCCCCAATATATTCGTCTCAGCCTACCTGTTGAATGTGAGCCCAATATTCACAAACACCCAAGAAAAAATATCTGGGTTTATATATCTTGCTCGATGTTCTGACTGTCCTCACTTACTTCTGCTCTCCACCATTTCACATTAAGCAGGTAGCATACCGTCAGCTTGTGTAAAAGGAGTGTGGATTCAACCTTACTGACAGGAGAATCAAAATAATGAACTGAAAGTCGGAATGGGGTGCAGAGATGGTCATGATTCGTAGTGAGGTCAGCAGCATTGGCAACCTTTTCACACATCATTTGCTTTTGTGGTAATGGACTGTTTGAAGCAACCCGCCATATTTTAACAGTTTTTAATCCCTAAGCACACACTGCACCGATCACTTGGGGCCCCTGTCCAAGGAAGTAGCTCCCTCTCCTATTAACAACAAAACTGTCAGAAAAAGGAGAAGCTTGCACCACCGGTGATTTCAACTATATTACACCACGCTATTGCAGAAATCCTCTCTTATCCAGCTTAGCTTCCTATCAATGATATTGTATTTGGAATAAATCATATTGGCAAGCATATTAATGTAAAATATTTAACCCATTAAAGAAAAATAATCAGTTAGCTATACTACATATTACTTCAATTTGAGTTACATTTTTGTATGTTTACGTGCCATTGAAGAGTTCTGACTTCTGAAACTTTATGATTAGCAGCTTATTAAATGCATGAATAAACAACGGTCAACAACTTGTGTTCAAATTTCAGCTGACAGCCAGAGAGTAATTATCATGAGCTTTGTTGTTGAGGTATCAAGCCAAGAAGACAGTGCCCACTGTACCCGACTACCTATGTTAAAAATGTTGCACTCAACTAAATGAAAAGCGTACCTGGGTGGAAGAAGTAAACACATCTAGAAACTTGTGATTTTTTTTTTGAATGACAGTCTGCTGTGTAAGTGATAATACTACTTATCTAAAACGAGCAAAACTCAAGATGTACTTCTTTTTGCAGTCAACATAGTATTATTCAGATCGATGAATATTAGCACATAGAAAGTACCTTTACACTTTTAGGAAAACAAACACTTTCAGTAGCCAACAGCTTTGGCACTCAATGAAAATCTCATTCAATGTCTGTCTCTTTATAATCAGTTTTGAATTGGTGTTTTCTACAGCTTGAACTTTCTACGGTTGGGTCCCCAAATTCATTATTTTCAGTTTAAGCAGTCAACTAGGTTTGGTAATTTACCGGTGAACTAGAGAAAAAGAAAAGAAGATGAATCAAGTTTAAAAACCAAATTTTGAGCATAATGAGAGACGTTTTGACTCTATTTACAGAAGGGACTAATGAATTAGCACTTTATCAGTCCACAGACATGAGCAGAATATTTAAGAAGAGTTATACTCTCAGCTCTCTCTATGCCTCTCTTTCCCCTTCTGTTTATCAAATACAAACACACACACACTCTCTTTCAAGCAGTAAATTTCCCATTTTTTTAAGATCAAAGGTGAATCGCTTACCATATTTCAGTGGTAATGAGAAACAGGCATGTTCATCTTCACTTACCCTCTTTCACACACACACACACACACACACACACAAAAGGCATCCAACATTTAACCTTGTCAAGCATCGGTGGGAGCATACGTGCTTTTTTTTACATGCAAGGCCTTTTAAGATATATCAAAGGAGCAGACCAGGGAAGATCAAAGACCCAACTCTGAGGCCTGCCATTCCCAAAATCTGATAGTCACAGCTAAGCGGGCAATTCTACATGAATATCCATTAAGTGTCACTATTTGTGTCCTGCATATAGGACACTACATTTGCAAAATGGCAAGGAGGTTGACAATCAGGATTTTCTGTGCATGTTTAGTGTGCATGATGAGTGTGACATTGGGGGGATGTACTGTGCAAGCTGATTTCTGTTGTCTGCTCCAGCTCAGTGTCACATGGTTTTGCCCCAGTGTCTCCCTCTCACTAAGACCAACACAAAACACAGACAAACAGTCCCTGCAGGCTTCTGCTTATGCATTCATGCACCGGAACCAATCAAGATGCTCTCTCCCAACACAAAGACAACATAAGGGCTGTAGCCGGAAAACCCCAAAAGACACACTAATTAATTCACATACCCTGCACTTCCTTAGGTATACATGCTGTACATACTGTAAATGCATTCACAAGGGACAGCTACAGTCTGACCACAACTGCCACACACAGTCAGATTATTAGAATGAGGTGGGAGAGGGAAAGAGACATCCGAGTTATGACGAAACTAATATTCTAGGCAGAAACACCATCCTTTAACACAAGCTAAGTAAAAATAACAGCAAAAAAAATGTAAACATGACTTAGTTAATACAGACTTAATGCACCTTCTGCAAAGATTTATTTTAGAAGGGACAACAGTTAAAAAGTGCATGACAGAAAAATACATGATGATCTTCAAATAACAGTAATCTACTGTACATCACAGCCCGAACCATGAAGAACCTGTAAAGCACAGTCTCCATTACTGCTTCACAGCTGCACTAACAGGTGAATACAGGTAAAAACGGCTGCTTTTCTCCACCCTCTCCAAAACTGACCTCTAACTGTTGACATTCCAGGTGGATTAGTTGCTCTTGATTAAATTCTCTCAACCCAGAATAGCTTTGTCATGTCTAAACTATCGCTCAGCAGCCTCTTTACATAACTGCAAATTGCAGTTTGCAAATAAGCGCCTGTACTAAACAAGGCCGCGAAACTGGTCACTTTACTTATTTATTATGAGGCTGGACAGATGAAAAAAGTTGTGGGTGAATATAAAATGATAACTCACGTTTGCCTATTGTCGGAGTTGAACTCTGTGTCGACGTGTTCAACAGAGTAGTGGTTCCCGTGGCCCGAGAGCTCCGGAGTCCGTTGGAGTCTCTGTCCGCGGTGCTGAACGAGCTCAGCGTTCACCGCTCCTCGTCCTCTCCACTTGGGGAACGGCTCATCGTAGTGGTCGCACGCAGCATCTATCCGCACACCGTACCGCGAACGAAACGGAGAGCCGGTGTCCCCGGTGCCCTGGAACTTTGGCGCTGTGAGGTGTGGGGAGTCCCCAGGCTCCGGGCTCTCTGGTGACGGGTGAAGACACTCCGGAGAGGCGAGGTAAGGCGGGTCTGTGTCCCCCAGCAGAGGAGAGGCGGAGGAGAAGAGGTCCAGGGGCCGTGGAGAGGAAGGAGATCCTCGGGGAAGACAGATGGACAGAGGCGGGGAGGGAGACTCAGAGAGATGCCCTCTCTCGCCGCTGTCGCTTTCCTCTGCCTCGTCAGACATTGGGAGAGTTCTTGAGCAACATGCACTTTAAATATTTTTTAGCTATGTGACAGACATTTAACGATGTTTGTCAAAGTTTTGACCGCACAAGTTTCTTCCGAGCCGATGTGCCAAGGCTCCACCTTTACACAAGAGTGCGCGCGCCAATTAGAGCACCGGGAGAGTGCGCGCGCAGGGAGCCAGCCCTTTACAAAATGGAAGACAACGAACAAGTGGCAACACCACAAAATAGCTCAACTTACACATTGTATTGGGCTGCAAAAATGATTACATGTTATGCTCTAATTTACTATCCAGAACAAAAAACAAACCAACAAATCTGTCTGATAGCAACTGAATGACTTTTTTTTTTTTACCTTCGATACAGATTTTACTGCTGCTAGGAACATTTACTGCTGCTAGGAACATTTGAGTTATCTCACAGATGAGGTAACTCAAATGTTCTTACTTACGACCAAGCACACATAACTGACTTTTTACCTTGAATATTAAAACAATGTCTGCTTTTCTTTGTAGAGTTTGCAGTGAGCAGACCCATTTGTTTTGAATTCGTGCTTCAAAAGAGGATAGAGAGAGACTAACAAGTTGGAGGTTGGTTGGGGGAGTGAAGGGGTTAACATGCCCACCTGGTGTATGCCAATTACTGGTACTGACATAATCTTGTTATTGCTTCAGAGAAAAAGCAGTTAATACCTAAAGTAGCCCACATCTCAGTGGTACGTTTACCTTAGGTTAAATCGAATCCTTGCCTGCTGGTTGGTAGATTTATACAAACCTGAACACAAAGCCTTTTAAGGTCACTGACTTCACATATAAAGAGGAAGATAAAACAGTGTTTGAATGTCGTTCTGTTAGTGTCTATCCTTGTGTGTGTGTGTGTGTGTGTGTGTGTGTGTGTGTGTGTGTGGTCCTGTAATTAGAGGCAGAGACATATTAGTCAAGATGGAGACTTCCTGCACCCCCACACAGACAATGACCAGTCCTAACGCAGCTCTTTGATCTTGTATTTATGCACCCAACACATACACACAGATCACAACAAATCATATTAATACCAAAAACTGTTTCCACTGGCATTTACATTTGGGTAGAAAATACTTCCTGTGGTCTGTAGATTATCCCTGGGTAACAATTCTAGAAAAACACAATGCTATTGAGTGTTGTTAAATAAAATAATAACCATTACCAATAACCCATGGACACATCCCTTTTTAAATAAAATGCATTCTCCATATTCACTGAATTGCTTATCTGTTAGTTACAAAAACACAGGAAGACAAACTTTGTAGATTGATGTGTTCACCTGTTGACCGCTACCAAAGTCCTTACATAGGCATGTCCCACCAGTCGGCAGCCATCTTGGTAACACCTCTGGCAGTTATTTTGGACTAACAAGACTAAGCCCCTATCTAAATAAATGGGGAGAGAGCCAAAACTGCACTTTCAACGGTCATAGAGACAAAAAAACCCTGCATTTATAAAAAAAAGTTTGACGACTTGGCCCCAAAATAAGGTTTATTAAGCATTTTAGCCACAGGTTGTTCTTCTACTTATACATACTGATCTGACAGACACCTACAATTGTATATTTTGCTTAATTTACTTATTAAAATATCTATTATTATTTTCAGACTGTGTGGTTTCCCGCTGTCCATTTGGAATATCCACCTTTATGGACTGGGTATTTGGATTCCTGGATTATTGCTTGCATATCTGGATTTGTGTTGCCTTGTTTTGGACTGCCATCCTCAACACACTTGTAAGTTCCACCTTTGATCAAAAAAACTCTGCAAACTGCATATGTTCTGCCTGGTGTTTGGCGCCTGGGTCCAAATCCCCGGTTTTCCCGTGTCAGCGCTGCTGAACGTAACAGATACGATTCAAATGTAAATACCAGTGAAGCAGCCCTGCAGGATTAATTACACATATGAAAATGACTATTTGAGCTTTAAGCTTCCAGTAAAAAACTGGCTTGGGCTTTCATACCAAGTGATCTATATACATTCAAACACAGCAACCTTGAGTGGGGAAAGAAACATCTAATGGTAATGGATTATCAAAGTCCATCTAAAGTCTGACCCAGCAGATAATACAAGGATTAATGAGAATTGTGGGAAACTGTGTACCACTGTACATGAAGTCCTGAGTGAATGTCAAGAGGCACTGAGAGGCTGACTATCGGTGTGTGTGTGTGTGTGTGTGTGTGTGTGTGTGTGTGTGTGTGTGTGTGTGTGTGTGTGTGTGTGTGTGTGTGTGTGTGTGTGTGTGTGTAAACATCTGCCATTGTACCTCTTCTGTCATAGTGCTTTGGACTTTTGTGGTGGAAATGGTTGTTGCGAGTGTATGTGTGTGTGTGATTTCAAAGCTACATTAAGCTACTTGAAAAAAACTTTATCCAGGCTATATTTTTGTTTTGACAACCAGCCAAGCCAAGTTTATACTATAGTAGTACCATTGTAAGAAACACTCACTAAGACACAGGTTACCTTCTTTATACTGTAAGTGTACCAATTACGTAGTCCTCTAGTTGTTCAAGGCACACCATTAATCTTCCTGCTTCGTGCAAGTAAACCACTACAGATTTTCAAACTCTTATAAATAGAATAGACTCCTTTTTTAATTTTAATATATTGAATAAAATGGAATAACTCGTAATGTAGGGTCTCTCTATAGGTTGAAATGTTCCGGCCTCACCCTAATCACTCGTGTCACAGCAGGAGTTTCCTACTGTCTGTCGCAGGCAGAACTCCTGCTAGGAAATCACTGATTGTGGTGTTTAGAAAAGCTACATGCTTGAAAGTCTCAATCAACACAGAACAGTGCAGCAGCAAATCAGAAGCACAAAAAATAGAGACACCAAGATCTGTTGTGACAGCAGACTCCCTTCCTCCTGTTTTAACTGTCCATCAGAACAGTGTATTCAGTGTCCTCCCCTCATCTGTAACATTACCAGCTAGCTGCTTGCAGTATCTGTTAGAAATGCCAGCACCTCTCTGATGAACCGCTCTGGCAGCTAAGTCAGTCTAATCTGTTGAACATGTTGTTGGGGGGTAGTTCCACGCTCTGGTGACAGCAGACAGCAGATGTGCCAGTTAGGTGATGCCAGCTATCACTTCCTCTGGAAGAGACAAAGATTTATAGAATAAATGTTCACAGTCCTGGCTCAACATTTCACAGGTGTTTGCCTCAGCAAACAGAATGTCCATCAGAACAAGGACTGTTTTATGGTGTTGGCTGAAGAAGGAAAGCTGCAACACTGAAGGGCCTGAGGTTTACCTAGTCCTCATTACCTTCATTCCCCTCATGTATGTGGAGAACAGCAGGCCTCCACCACTGACATTTTGACCACAGAAATGCTCTATATTTGAATGGATTTTGAGCATTGGTCTGTCAATTTTTAGGAATCTGTCAATTAACATCTCCCAACAGCATATATTGTTACATGGGTTACATTTTAGATAACAAATCACTATTTTAAGTAGATGGGGATTGACATAGAAAAATGCAAAATCACAAATGAATGTACATAATGTAAAGCCACATTACTATTCCTTATTCACTGACATTTCTCATGTGCTTAAATACACACAGTCCAAGCCTTGAAAAACATATTTTAAAAATGTGAGATATTTAAAAACAGAGATAAGCTCCATATCCCAATGTATGTTCAAGCACACTGGCAGAAAGGCAAACAGTAGTAAATTCTCTCATGCATTGAAGCTCATACCTGTAGCATGTAGACAGATCAAGCAAATGACACACATGAATGCTGTCTACATAAACATAAAAATCATTTTGACAGTTTGACACAGCAGAAAATATTCAAATTTTCAAAAGTTCAGGACTTGACACAAGAACTTTGTTTTCTGAGAAAATAAATATCATAAATATTGTATGCTAATATATTATTATAAAATAAATGCAAATGTTTCATTATTATGTTGATAAAACATTTAATCTGGGAGGCATTGTATTTCCTGCAAAATGTTCTTATGCAAATGTTGTAAATAAAAATAACTTTTAGGAGACACGGTTGCATAGAGAGTTCAATGACAGATTGATTCTTGTCACCCTTTCTTCAATCATCCAGTGGGTCCCGGTGTCAGTTTTTTTCATCACTGTTCCTGTCTCCACCCTTTTCACACCCAATTCTCTATGCTTTTGCTGTCAGCTCATTTTGTTTAGTCTCACTTCTTGTCCATGTTTCATCTGGTCTGGAAGCAAAGTTTTCTGGGAATTGGTCACATGCTGCACAAAAAATAAGTAAATACTTATTACAATCATTTTCATTTTCATTTACTGTATTCTAATAGCCTGTATGTATTAGAAAACCAGCATATTTAACTCACTCTGGGGCAACATTGTTTTGGAGATTATTGGAAGAGCCAGAATATGCAAATTCAGTGGTTTTGAGATATCAACATATCAAGGATTAAAGTAGTAGACTTTTGAAATCATGAAGAGACACAAAAAACATACCATTCAGTCAGCTGGTCATCAATTTTGGCTTCAACATCGAAATCTTAACCAAATGTGGGATTGGTGGACAAATATTTAGCTGTGAGATGGCTTCTTGAGGGGCAAAATGGTTTTTTCATAGATGCTCTACCTAGTGAGGTAAATAATAAAGCATATTCTGATTTTTTATGAGCTACCTGTTCATTTTAATATCTTACTTTCTTGTTTGATCTCTCATTTTAATGTTTTTATTTTATTATTTATTTATGGCCCTCTTGTATTTTATCATTCACTGTGGTATTTTATTCCATTTTTGTCTCTGTGAAGCACTTTGTACTTTGTTTTCATTATTATTATTATTATTATTATTATTATTATTTAATGAGACTAAAAAATAGAACAATGCAGTATAGTTGGTCACAAGTAAACAAGGTCACCAAGCAACTTGGCATCCTGTCCTATTGACTTTAAGGCCAATCAGTCTTAGTGTGTCAGAGTAGTAAGGGCACAATCACTAACACTCTCCATTGACCTCATGATAATTTTATTGGTTACTTGATCAATGACACGTCATGCCATGAATGGGGGCAGAACTTCCCTGAGAACAGCAGATGAGAGTGACTTTTCCCTACAAATCTGTTCTACAGTTTAATTTTTATGTTGACTTCATTCTGCCATTCCTACTCCAACCAGCAAGATCCTTTACAGCTGAGATTGAAATAGTAGGCAGATATTGGAGTCAATCCATACCCTATGCATATTTTATTGGTACAGAGCAATGGGGGAGGCACTGAAGTGTTTAAAACTTTTATGTCTGCTTGTCAGGGTTTGATAAATGACTTTTGGCAAAACATGTATTGAATTATTCTGCCAACTGGCCCTTATTAAAGATATCAGACAATTTGTGTGTGTGTAGTCGTGTGCAGGTGTCTGAATCGCTGATCCAAACCGATGCAATTATGTACAAAAGCACACAAAAAACCATGCAAATTCATGCAAATAAATGCTCTCAGAAAAAATACTTTTTTTTGTCTGTTTCTTCTGTTATTACATACATATATTCACAGTCACTTCTATTGCACAAAAAATCATTTTGAATGGCATGAATTGTTCAAAACTTCCATACAGTGTGTACAGTATTTGCCATTTATTATTTACATACACTGAATAAAATTAAATTAAAATGCAACACTTTTGTTTTTTCCCCCATTCATCATGAGCTGAACTCAGAGATCTAAGACTTTCTCTATGTACACAAAAGGCCTATTTCTCTCAAATATTGATCACAAATCTGTCAAAATATGTGTAAGTGAGCACTTCTCCTTAGCAGAGATGATCCGTCCACTTAACAGATGTGGCATATCAAGATGCTCATCAGACAGCATGGGTATTGCACAGGTGTGCCTTAGGTTGGCCACAATAAAAGGCCACTCGAAAATGTACAGTTTCACTGTATTGGGGGGTTCCGGGGGTCCAGTCAGTATCTGGCGTGAAGACCATTTGCCTCATGCAGTGCAACACATCTCCTTCTCATAGAGTTGATCAGGTTGTTGATTGTGGCCTGTGGAATGTTGGTCCACTCCTCTTCAATGGCTGTGCAAAGTTGCTGGATATTGGCAGGACCTAGAACACACTGTCGATCCAGAGCATCCCAAATATGCTCAATGGGTGACATGTCTGGTGAGTATGTTGGCCATGCAAGAACTCGGATGTTTTCAGCTTCAAGGAATTGTGAACAGATCCTTGCAACATGGGGTCGTGCATTATCATGCTGCAACATGAGGTGATGGTCAAGGATGAATGGCACAACAATGGGCCTCAGGATCTTGTCACGGTATCTCTGTGCATTCAAAATCAATAAAATGCACCTGTGCTCGCTGTCCATAGCACACGCCTGCCCATACCATAACAACGATGACATCAGCAAATTGCTCACCCACACGACGCCATACACGCTGTCTGCCATCTGCCCTGTACAATGAAAACCAGGATTCATCCATGAAGGTAAAACTTCTACAAAGTGCCAGACGGCATCGATTGTGAGCATTTGCCCACTCAAGTCGGTTATGACGACGAACTGCAGTCAGGTCAAGACCCTGATGAGGACGAGCATGCAGATGAACTTCCCAGAGACGGTTCCTGACAATTTGTGCAGAAATTCTTTGGTTATGCAAACCGATTGTTGCAGCAGCTGTCCGGGTGGCTGGTATCAGACGACTTTGAAGGTGAAGATGCTGGATGTGGAGGTCCTGGGCTGGTGTGGTTACATGTGGTCTGTGGTTGTGAGGCCGGTGGGTTGTACTGCCAAATTCTCTGAAACACCTTTGGAGACAGAGAAATGAACATTCATTTCACAGGCAAC
>NC_060168.1:16946465-17022329 GCF_021292245.1 Micropterus dolomieu
CATTTTGAATGGCATGAATTGTTCAAAACTTCCATACAGTGTGTACAGTATTTGCCATTTATTATTTACATACACTGAATAAAATTAAATTAAAATGCTACACTTTTGTTTTTTCCCCCATTCATCATGAGCTGAACTCAGAGATCTAAGACTTTCTCTATGTACACAAAAGGCCTATTTCTCTCAAATATTGATCACAAATCTGTCAAAATATGTGTTAGTGAGCACTTCTCCTTAGCAGAGATGATCCGTCCACTTAACAGATGTGGCATATCAAGATGCTCATCAGACAGCATGGGTATTGCACAGGTGTGCCTTAGGTTGGCCACAATAAAATGCACCTGTGCTCGCTGTCCATAGCACACGCCTGCCCATACCATAACAACGATGACATCAGCAAATTGCTCACCCACACGACGCCATACACGCTGTCTGCCATCTGCCCTGTACAATGAAAACCAGGATTCATCCATGAAGGTAAAACTTCTACAAAGTGCCAGACGGCATCGATTGTGAGCATTTGCCCACTCAAGTCGGTTATGACGACGAACTGCAGTCAGGTCAAGACCCTGATGAGGACGAGCATGCAGATGAACTTCCCAGAGACGGTTCCTGACAATTTGTGCAGAAATTCTTTGGTTATGCAAACCGATTGTTGCAGCAGCTGTCCGGGTGGCTGGTATCAGACGACTTTGAAGGTGAAGATGCTGGATGTGGAGGTCCTGGGCTGGTGTGGTTACATGTGGTCTGTGGTTGTGAGGCCGGTGGGTTGTACTGCCAAATTCTCTGAAACACCTTTGGAGACAGAGAAATGAACATTCATTTCACAGGCAACAGCTCTGGTGGACATTCCTGCAGTCAGCATGCCAATTGCACGCTCCCTCAAAACTTGAAACATCTGTGGCATTGTGCTGTGTGATGGAACTGCATATTTTCAAGTGGCCTTTTATTGTGGCCAGCCTAAGGCACACCTGTGCAATACCCATGCTGTCTGATCAGCATCTTGATAAGCCTCACCTGTGAGGTGGATGGATTATCTCGGCAAAGGAGAAGTGCTCACTAACACAGATTTCAACAGATTTGTGAACAACATTTGAGAGAAATATGCCTTTTGTGCACATAGAGAAAGTCTTAGATCTTTGAGTTCAGCTCACGATGAATTGGGGCACAAACAAAAGTGTATAAACACATAATTGTATTCATGGGTGCCCGAACAACATACACACTCACTGCAGGATTGTCATATAAGAATGCAGCCCAAATACATCTAATACATTTATACACATACATTTTATTTACAACCAATGAGCATTGCTAATATTAACTTGCTGCACAAAATTCATTAATAATTCATTAATTCATTCATAATATTATACTTGTATGTATATAAAAAAAGAAATCCATATGCACTTTCCTTGCATCGGTAAATTCAATACATTCCATTCCAGGTTCTGCTGAAATGGGCTTTGCTGTGCGTGTGGGTGCAAGTGTTATCCTACCTGGCCTTGGAAGATGCGAATTCAGGAGATGGAAGAATTCAGGGGGAAACATTAACCACATCAATTTAATGTGCAATACAAAGGGAGAAACAGACACTAAGCCTTGATTCTTGTCGTGAATCTTTATTTCTTCTGTTCAGCCCAGTGAATACTGCCACCAGAGGGCCAAAAGACAAAATGACAACTGACATTATTCCCCTAAACTAAGTAAATCAAAATGTGCTCAAGCCTTTCTCCTTATGGTAATAAATAATATAAATAAATAATAATGGTGAGTCTAAAACCAAGTAGTGAATGTGCATTTGTGTGTCACTTGGTGACAATTGAGAAGAGTGTTTTCACAGAGGGGCAGCTGCTGATTTTTGCACTCTGGGGGTGAGAGTCATCTCAGACTCCGACTAGTAGTCCATGTGAAGTGGGGAATGCAGTTTCATTCCTCCATGCAGAGCAGATCACTGGAGTAATACCTGCCGTCAATTATCCTCACCAGTGACCTATGCTGGGAGGATCAACACCGTCTCTGGGACTGAGGCTAAGCAGCTACAGTTGGAGCACCGTATGTATGTGGGGGAAAAAACATTAAAGGCACAGAGACATCGAGTAAAAGGCCCCCTACTAAGTAAACAAACCACCTAGGATGAATTTAAATGAAGGTGTACAGATAAAGCGTTATTGACTTATGTAACATGAGTTAAGTCATGTGATTTAAGTCATGCCATTTACATGGGACTTCTGACCCATCTTTAAAGTAATCCAAACCACAATGTTTCCTAAACCTAACCAAGTAGTTTTGTTGTCTAAACCTAACCAAACTGCAATCGTTTCCCAAGATTAACTATGTAATTAACATCATGAGACTTGCGTCATGTGACTTACATAACGTGCATAGTGTGCTGTTGGCCTGTCACTGGACTGGTACTTTCCAATGGTCATTTGTGTCATTTTTGAGGAAACGGTTGTATGTGTCATTTTGTGAGGTATTGACACACAAGCTGTTTCGTTATTTAGGTATGAGAACATGTTATAAAATTCAAATAGGGAAAAACTAAAGTAAACTACTCAAAAGAATGTCTAAAGGAACTGGATCAAAAATCTTATATAACAAAATATCCATTGTAGACAATGTATACTGACTACAGGACATAAAAAACTCTGACTAACAATATTCTTCTCATGTCACGAAGAATTAGAAGAAACACCATCAACATTGGCAATTAGAATCATAAAAGGTTTTTCATTGGTTTGTTTGGTAAAGACATTCAAAGTCAACAACACCAGTGCCTTCTACACTGGTATGTAAATTTGTATTTCCTCCATTGATTTGATTTGAAATCTGAGTGCCACTTAATTATTTCCGTAGGAGGAACACTGCGTACTTACTCTATAGGCGTGCTATAAGTAGCATACCTGTCTTTTGAGCCGTGAGCTTGTAATGGTGTGTTGATTGGAGTTAAAGTATAAAATATTCTTTTTACTGCTACTTCAACACTCAAATCTGTGATTGATTCAATGATGGTAAGCATTGTGTTTAATAATAAGAAGCAGTGTGACTGTTTCTCATTATGCAGGTTGATGTAACGGTAAAGTACAAAGCACCCAAATTTGACACAGAAAGGCAGTGTTTTCTCAATATTTAACAAAGACAATGTTCTTTCCATAACTTAAATAAGTAGTTTGTTGTCTATACTAAATGCATAAATCACTTTATTATACTTTCTGATGCAACAAGTGGCTACTATACTGAAAAAAAATGGAAACATAGACAATGAACTTAAGCAGATAACTTTAGAACATTGTGCCAGTACTTTTTTGAGAAACAGCTACCACTGTATTGTTGAATGGATTTTGCAGAGAGACTCACCTTCATCCCAAATAGACTCAACACAAACAAAAAAGGCAACCCCCCTTTGTTTAGTCCTCATGTCTCTTCTGTGCATCCATCACAGTTAGAAAGTTCCAACATTCTGTCTTTGTACCCTGAAAACACCCCTTCAATCCATTATATTCAACAATAATGAAACCCCAGTTGTATTCTCAGTAAAATAACACACCACCAACTTTTTTAGAGCCAGCTGAATCACTGAATGGATATATTTGGGTTAGGGGTTATAGTTAACAGGGCTTCTCTCTGAGCTGTAAATGACTTCACAACACATCCGCCTCCAGCCTCGTGGTAAACCCACACAAGCCTTAATACTGGCTTGTAACACCTCAGGTTTCTTTGCCAAAACCCCTCTTCTCAGTTTCCCCTAGCACTGACAGCCATGGTAAATCCCAGCTGTAAATTGAAAAAGGTCCTGAGAGAATGAAGTGGCTGGCTACATTTTCTTTTTCACACTGTGAAGTGAAGAAGACTGACACAAGGCTGTAGTGTTAAGAGTGAGTGCTTTTTCATGACAGCTAGTCGTGTTGTAAAAAACAACAGCCCCCTAAATGCATTTAATTCATGAATAAGACATATGAAAACTAGATAATATAAAACAACAAACAACAGAACTCTTAAAATTGAAGTTTACTATTTCTTTTCAAGACGCTGAAAACATCTTGGTAAGCATGGTGATTTGCAGGTAAAAAAAATACCCATGGATATCTATTCAAACTGGGCTTTGATAAATTTTTACATCATCATTTTATAGTATTACAGTAGAGAGACAGGAAACACCGGGAAGAGTGATGACGTGACGAAAGTCAATGGTCACAATCATCCTAGGTTGTGGTTACATGGTAATGTATCTTAAAAACTCAGTCCCCATGACGCCCCACTGCGGGCTACATTGAGTCGAAAAGTATTTTAAATATTTCTCACAACAAATGAAAGGTCATACTCATGGTCACTGGTACATGAAATCAGGAGGAAACAATCAGTCTCAAGACTCTAACTGCCCTTTACTGTATTTTGTTCGACCCCTGAAAGGGCTTTAACTTGTAGAGTGATCTGCAAACAGACTGCACACCTCTCAGGAAACTGCACAAAGCATTACTTCTAATACTTTACAGCTCCCTCGCTAGTTGAGTAGAATAATATCTACAGCGAAATTGGATCTTATGAAAAGCTATCACTCAACAAAATTAGATAAGTTCCTTCTAAAATGAAAAAGGACGATCTTATGACATCTCTTGATTTGACACTAGCTGGTAAAAATATTTTTATTGCAACAACTAATAGCTTTTCTCCCATCCACAACCCTAATGCTGTATGCTTTACTGAATGTACAGACTGTATGTTTGGCTGTATGTGAATTAGCATTTTTCCTAGCATGCTTCATCTGTGCTGCCTTGCTTTTAAAGCTGTTTAATTAGCATATAAAGCAGGGCCATCCTAGCACCATAATTCATGTCATGCGTGTCTATCATCCGCTCAAGGCATCAACTGACAAGTCATACACGGATAAACAATCAAATTGACCTAAATGATTAAATTCCTAAAAGATGATTAAATTTCAAATATATTGATATTCAACTTTAACCACATGTCACATTATTGTAATTATTGCATACAGCCAACCATATTTAAATACATCAATACTATGGCAAAAGCCTGCAGGGCCAATATCTCAGGAAAAGACCCCATTATTATTGCCAAGCTTAAATAACTGTCACACATACAGTGACCTAGTGGCCTGACTGCATCAGTCAATGCTCCACCACCTTCAAATGAGACGTCTAGTTTTACCCAGGCATTTAAATTATGTGAAATATTGGTTGTCATTGTCAGCTAATGATCATGCCAGTAGCCTGAGGCATTTAAATGAAACAGAGTGAAGGGCTATGCTTGAAAATGAAATGGTACATGCAAACACTGAGACCATGGAGAATATGATATCACAAACACGCTTCTGTGTGCTACAGGTTTAGCTTTAACTCCGTGTCTTGCTAACATGATCAAGAATTCATTCTTAAACAGGCCATATCATGGACTACAGGTCACCAATTTTAATCCCCACACTACCAGGGAAATCTGGGCAGAAGAAGGGAACAGCAAACTCCACCTCCCCCACAAATGCCACTACATTCGCCATTGAGCAAGGCACTTGTCACCCTAACATCTCTTAAAACATGACCAGCATAAAACTAATATTGTGCACACATGTGCTGATTGGCTTTTAGTTGCGTTCACGTTTCTTCAGCTTCCTGGCATCGGTAGGTTATATGCCACATCAGCATCTGCTATTAACTGACTTGGAAAAACCAATAGCATTAAAACCTAAAGCATTTACAAAAGCTGGCCTTAAAAGTCCTTGAATGTCACTTTAGCAATTTTTGCAGCTTAACTCTTCTAATCCCTCTGCAGACAGTAGTGTGGTAGCTGCTGCTCAACGATCTGTGGTTCAAACATTTTCACACTTCTCTGGCTAATGCTATGATGTCAAGAAGGTATCTGAATCCTGTATTAAATAGATTTGTATGTTTACTAGGCGATTACAATGGGGGTTCCCTGGGATGTTTCTTGGATTCTTGTGGGAGCTGCCACATCTAGCTAAACATATAGACACAATAGAATTTCTGGCTGAAACAAATATGATTAGCAATTTGCATAGTATATTGTAGCCCAGTCAGATAGATTTATGTTTTTGGAATCCTGTATACTGGATAGAAAGATAAAAAAGAATGTAATGGCAGCTAAATAATAAAAAGGCTATATAAAGTCTTCAGAAACAGCCATATTCTTTTGACTAGATAAACTTTAGGTTTTAGGGCTGAAGGTGGCTGGGATGTTGTACGGCAATACGTTTGAAAGTTACAACACGAGTGACAGGAGAATACAAGGAGAGTCTGTATAGGTGTACACCAGCTTGTACTGTGTGCACTTGTCTTATTTTATGAGCACAGTGTGAGAGGTAATGATGAAGACTCCTCTGTCTGAGGCAGGGAGAGCACAGTATCAGCACACTGTGTTCAATGTGTTTTTACCGAAGTAAACATCTCCCCAATGAAATGCAAGCATCATTTATCCTGCCAACTTGCTGCTCGGTCGAGGTTCCTGCTCATTAAACAGGACAGGTGTGTGTTTCCATACTGGAGGTGTACCAATGGAGCAAAAGACAGGAGCTGATACCAACTAACAAATTGACGGTGTCAGATGAAAACTCTGTATCTCAAAAATGACTAGTTTCCAGGAACTTTAAAAAAGCCATGTGTTAAGTTAGGTGACAATACAATACATTTTTGAGATCTGTTAGATTTGGAATATGGTTTTATGAGCCTAAAAGGTACAAGAGCTTTCCTAAGCAATAAAAGAGCATGTAACATTAAAACAAACTTTAAAAAGGTAGGTACTGGTGCGAATACTGACATTGTTAAGTGGATCAGATATAGACAGCATTAAATAAAGTTTCTTGTCAATGTCATTATAAAATGTGTATAATAATATTTCTGCTATCTGTTGCATTCATTTAGTCACAGAGGATTGACGATTCAGCTGTATAGCGCCAGTGCAATCTAGCCTGTAGGTTATCTTATAGAAAACACAATGTGGTATTTTAAATTTGGGAGATATAGATCACTAGTATCGTACAGGTGCTCTGTACTGGCTGTGTTATTATCAGGATGGTTGTATCACTCAGAAAAAGGATTCGTAAACTTAAACGTACGTGTTTTTTTAATGGTTATTCCCAGCTTCTCTATTTGCAGAGAGTAAGAAAGAAAGAAACAGAGGTTTATGTATGTGTGTTTGCCCTCACAGGCAAACAGGAAATGGAGGCTTGTGCAATTAACTGGGCTCAGGTGCTCATCCATAGACTGGGGCAGGACTCTTCTTTCCAGTCACATAAACACACAAAGTAAAGTCAGATACACACAAACACACAAGCTTAGCATTTGTTTTCCATTTCTTTCAACTCTCCTGATTCTGTCCCTTCTTTCTCAATCACTTTCCCTCTTTCTCCAGCTTCCATTGCACTTCCCCTCAAGACTCCTCTCTGTCCATCACACTCACATGGCATACAGTCTGCCCTTTCTCCTCATCTTCCTCATTCTCCTCAATGTGCCATCAGACTGAAAGGAGAGGGTTTGAAGGGTGAAAAAGATAACGGTGGACAAAGGCAGGGTGTTGGGTAAAATATGGATGAAATCGCGCTGTGAAGGTTTAGACCATTTAAGTTATAAACCGGGAGAAATAACCTAAGAATGTGAGAATTATACCTATACAACAAAATAGGTTTATTGTCAAGGCCCCCCAAAATGACCATTCTCCAAATTGACATACAGTATATGACTAGTAGAAGTACCAGTCCACCGACAGGCGTATCGGACCCTAACTATGATAAATAAGTCACATGATGTGGTTAACATTGTGAAACTGTAGCTGTTTGGTTAGGTAGGCAACAAAACTACTTGGTTAGGTTTAGGAAAGCATAATGGTTTGGGTAAAAATACGTAATACGTAATCACTTAAATCATGTGACATAAGTCAGTAATGCTATTTAACTATCTGCTTGAATAATGGATCTATACAGCCGTTTATCTGGTGAGGACAGGCTGGGCAGACAACATATACAGTGATCTATACTGCCCTACAAAGGCTAAGTGCAGTAACTACGCAAACACTGAAACAGAAAAATGCCTTTAAAGTTTTGAGATTAGCCAGTCAAACGTTGTGGTTAGATCAGTGGTAATGCATTCATGTAATACCTTCTTAGGAAGACATTTTTTATAGATAAATACCAAGACCACTGATGTGCCCTTTGACCCTCAAAAAGCAGATACTGCACTCTGCCTCTGGATGACTTTAACCAACTAAAACAGTTTTGCAAAGGCAAAGTACAGTATCTACAAACTAAATGTGTTCATTCAACTTTCTTGTTGTGTTTCTTACTATATGTTGATTGTTTTTAATAGCTTTAATAGTTTTATTCATGTTTGCAAGTTGTTAATGTTGAAATTGCTCAGTAGTAAGCCTCATAATTAAGTTGTCTTTTATTGCAAATAGTGTTTTGCTCTTTTGAAGAAAATGTCATCTTCATTGTCTTCGTTTCCCTAACCATCATTAGCATTTTACACAATATATAATTGTCGATGTGTTTGTTTGCATAAGAATTTTAGATTTTAATTAAAAATTAATTTATAACAAACCAAGATTATTTTTAAAACAGTAGTTAAAAATTCACGCAATTCAAACAATATGAAATGGAAGAACAACAAGCAAGTTGTGTGCTTGTGTGGCCCAACGTAACTTTCCTGGAGCCAGCTAACTTTTGAAGGAGTAACCTCTGTCACAACAATTGGAATAGCTGCTTGAAATGTGAAGAGAAACAAAAAACATCAACGCGAATATAAATCAGATTATGATTACGCTGTCAGAGGAAATGCTGTCAAGGGAGCAGGTAATGTTTGTCTGATTTGCAAGTGGCTGGCTAGCCAACTTAGTTAGCTAATGTTAACTGATTATAAAGCTGTCATTTGCCTTGCTAACGTTAGATGTTTACATTTTGCTATCCTCCTTACTACCCTTTGGATATTTGCGTTTTAATGCAAGTTCAACATTGATTTTACTGCGGGATTGTGCTATAGTGTAAGCTAACATTTGCTGGTTGGCTTGTTGGTTCTGTGTGAGGGAGTGTTACGATGGGGGCAAACAGTACTACAGTCCCATTCGGGATTAGGCTACCAAGGCAGACCGCAGTATCTGAGGTGTCAAAGCCGGGAAAACAAAGCCAGTCAGAGCGCAGTAACATCACTTACTGCGGTTTGCCTTGGTTTTAGCTTGGATTTTGCAGTTACTGTAACAAGCCAGGACACAGTAACATCATTTACTGCGGTTGGCATTGGTATTAGCTTGGATTCTGTAGTTACTGCAATTTTGACACTCTTGTTTCTCTGAAACGGGGCAAAATTAAAGTAGGAGACTTTGTCACAAGACAGAACAGTTGTCATAAAGCCCATTTCAAGTCTTAACTCAGTTTTGACCAAATGTGTAGTTACTGCGCTTTGCCTTTGTAGGGCAGTGTAGGAGTCAGATCCAGGCAGTGTAAACAGAAAAATTAGAAAAAGAAGGTTTATGTGCACAAACAAGAACAAAACACCCCTTTAGTAGTGAAAGTTCAAGGGAATAAAAAAGGAATGAAAACTATCTTGATTCCATTGATAACCGTTACTCTCCTGATACATAATAATTAAACATTTTATTCGTAGGTAATGGAAGCTGGGAGGTGTTTTCCCAAATGAAATCACGACCAATTTACTTTGCTCAGTTCATCTGCTCCCACCACTCAATCTTATTTTCCTCTACGTCAACAGGGGAGGAGCAAACTGCGCCAATTTACTAATGGAAGAAGATTATATTCTGTAATGAATTACAAAAACTCATCTTTTCACTTCTGTTGTCTCATTCTCTCACCACCACCTCCACTTGCACTACCTCGCTCCACATTACTTCTCCCCAAGGTTCTTGACAATGAGATCGCCTCACACATTGTTAGTGATTCATGAATAGCATCGAAGAGCACGGCCAAAGCCTGAGGAATTAAATCCAGATACTTCCCCACTGTATTTAAAGATTCAGTAGTAAAGTCTAAATTGAGACTGAAAATAAAAATGGAGAAGGAGGTGGGGGTGTGGTTCCTGAAAGGTTACTCTGTCCCCACAATCAAGCAGAAGAGGAGATATGAGGAGCTGCCTGAGAATTGCCTGGCTTATCTATCATGGCGCACTGCAGCCACTTGTCTTTCTTCTCTTATGCATCCAACTGTCTCTTATCACAGTCTTTCAGTGACACTTGGAAAGGAAGAAAGGGATGTGCACAGGTGTATATAGCTGTGTATTTGTCTGCAAGGGTGGTTGGTGGCTCTGAACAGTCATTGCTGAAACAAATTATTTCCACCATCTTACTCAACATCCCCAGGGAGTGAGCACATTTTCATGAAAACATGGCTGCCATTCAACCTGGAGTATCATACTGGCCTACGCGCACACATTTATCCACATGCACACTTAACCACACAGCATCTCAAATATAATCAAGACTAAGACCTGATACACAAGGAAGGGTTAGGGTTAAAACTAATTGCACAAAAACAAAGGCCCCATTCTCTAAACTGATGTGAAAATGTTACATAACTCCAATTTGTACATTTTGACCTAAAACTGAACTTCAAATGACATTTTTCACCTCCCATCAGACAGTCTGCATAAGTGACACCCTGTCAGAGAGAAGCAGGAGGCGAGAAGGAGGTGAGAAGGAGAGCAAATTAAATGGTTGTGGGTTGATCTATTTCATGGCAACCACACACACACACACACACACACACACACACACACACACACACACACAGAATGTGATAAGGTTGTATTGATTGACAGAGAAGTCAGGAGCCAAGTAATAATGACTCTAGAGGTTGGAGCTGTAGGACGTCAAACTTGTGACATTTTAAAAGAGAAAAGCGTCGTTCTCAGATGAACAGAGGGTGAACAAAAACACACACATTCGAGAAGAGAGATCATTTAATCCTCTGTACCACACAGCAGCATTTATCAGGGACAAACTGTTCCTGCCTCCCAAAACTAAGCAGACATTACATACAAAAGTAAATATTTATGGTTTCGAAGTAATACATAATGTAAAACTTCCTAACAAATATGTAAAAGACACACATTCGTTTATCAGCTTTGTAAAAGATCCACTAAGTTATAAAAAGGACATGCATTTTTGCTCTAAGTTATAAAAAGGACATAAAGGTTATTTTAATTATGCATCCATAAGTAATTGAGACCAATAACTTTTAATGCACATATTTATGTTACGGTATCATATAGGTCAGAATGTATAACAGCTTATTTTGTGGTCAGTGGGAGGTTTGCATATGAAAAAGAACCAGAAATTGACTCCACACGACCCTGAAGCTATGTTAAATCTGGCTGTGAGGTCAGAGGATCAGTCACTTGTTCCTTGTTAAATGTATAAGTTGTTGGTTGTTGGCGATGAAAAACAATACAAATAAATGTCAGGATGATAAAATGAAAGAGAATTCCGACTCCTCCTCTTTCTCTCTTTCTCTATTAGCCTTAATAAATTATTTAAACTGTGTTAAACAAGATTCAGAGTTTAATTAACTTAGGCTGCCCCTACATAGCTGAAAATTAAACTTTAGTCCACTTCATCTTTTGTGTCTTAGTCAAGCTCATACATTAAATTGCTGTGTTCAGTCCAACAGACAGACGAGACAGAGAACAGCTAATCTTCTGCATCTTGTTTCTTACTCTGCACAACACAGATATTAATTTACTATATAATTTAAAGTTACATAAAAAGTTCCAGGACATATATAAAGTACTGAATCTTGCAGGAGGATCAACAGATGTCTCTTATCTTTATGATCTCAACCCATGGCTAGAAAGAAGCCTGTGTTAAAATTGCACCTCCCTTATTGGATCTCTTTTAAATTGGTTCCAGGGTGGCAACGAGGGAACCAGGTAATTCAGAATCACTGAGTACATAATAAATAATGAATTGTCTCTTGTGTCTATTTACTTGAACACTGTGAATTACCCGACATGCTAATTTAGCTTCTCCTGCATATACCTACAACAGTAGCATGTGTCATCTACTGACTAATTCTTTGTGCAGAGATTGTAGGCTGTACAGTAGGGATTGCAGGCCCCTTTTACTCTTTTCAAGAAGACCCAGTCTGCTGGGATGTGAAATATACAATTAGCGGAAATGTTCACACATCCAATGAAAGCATGATTACTATCATGGTATTGCGACATTAGTCTCTAATCCTACAAGATCCAAATACACCAATTGGGAAACTAAGATAATTAATCAAGTTGTCCATTTGCTGACAACAAAATAAGGTCATGTTAATTTTAATTATATAGCTCAATAAGGGGATTTACAGTCTGTACAGCATTCAACACCCTCATCTTTGGACCTTCAATTCGGATAACATTCTACAGTCTCTCTACTCACCACCCCATCCTCCCATTCTTTCACCTACAATGGGAGTTATTAGCAGCCAGTACATTTCCATTCTGAATTATCACTGTTCCCTTATGCAGCAATGTAGATGTTCCTATGAGAAACACAGAGAAGATTTTAAACTACATCAAAAGAGGAAGTGTAGTGCTGCTCTTCTTTGCAAACAGAAACATATTTTTCAAGGTACTGAAGTTACACTGAGTAATGAAAGGGTCTCTCCTCAGAGCTAATTAAATTTGTCAAGCTTGGTCTCCAGGCACGATAAATATAATAGCACATTCAGGGGTATTAGGAAACCCTCATTTCTTGCTTGCCTCTACTTTTCCCTTTATCTGGTTCTGGCCTTCAAAGGGGGGATGAGAGGGAGAGAGAGAGAGAGAGAGAGAGTAGGAGGAGGGCAGAAATGGAAAGACTTTATGGTAATGGGAGAAAGGAAGTGAGAGGAGAACGAGGGAGGAATGACTAAAGAGAGGATAAGACAACCATTTGCAGTGTCTTGTCTCCCGTCCAATCTTATTTTCAGCCGGAATAATTTTTCATTAGCGCTCATCACAGACTTTGATTTGCAGCCGCTCACAACCTGTCCTTTCCTCCTTCCCCCACAAATTCACTCTTTTGTCTCATCATCACCCAAACACACGCATATCCTAACTCTCCCATCTCTCCATTTCAAACTTCAGCCAAATTTAATTAACAAGTAAAAGGAGTACAAACTTCCCCATGGGAAAATAAACACAAATAGCCCCTTTAGAGAGAGACGTGTCAGTGAGGGAGCCCCCGCACTCAAGAACATATTAAGTGAGAATGGACAAGAGACAAGTGGCAGCAGTGTATATGTAGCCTCATCACTCTGAAGGGAAGAAGTTGGGAAACCACTTTAAACAAGTGAGACAGGAAACACATTAGAAGCAAAGAACACAAGAACCCAATCACAGCCTTTCCACGGTGATAAATGCAGCTATATATGAGTGCACTAATAGTTATACAGCAGCTGTTGAAGTCACCACAATCTGCACTGAAAAATATCCCATGTTTCTGTTTCTGACACTTCTGGAATTTAACTGCCACTCTCAGTCCCCTGCTGCAACAAACTGCATTTTAACAACAAATACACAGTGCCCCTAAAAAAAACAAAGAGTTCAACAGGGAAAAACATAAATCGTATAAAAACTTTTTTTTATGCCCTGCCTTATCGACAGACAAATAAAAACTGTTTGTGATAGGACCACAATCAAGTGTTTTCTGTTGATTCGTGATCACATGATGTATTGTTTAAAAGAAGAGATTACTGCTGCCATCAATGCTCTGATGAGGATTCATGTCGAAGTGTGTCACTAGTTTTGTTGATTGCAAATACATTTACCATAAAGATCTATACAAGGATTCTTTTGATTCTATTGCTGTTTTTGTCTTCTGGAGTACCTTTTTCAGACAAGCATTACTGGTGAGCAGTACCTAATGACCAGTAAATTATGTCTAAAAACCTCTCACCTGTATATCAAATGACAGACATGAGCACGTTTACAACACTGCATGTACAGAACCAACATTTTTTTCCCTTCCTCATAAAGGTAAATGTCTGTGTGGAGCTCAATTTAACTGGATTCAATGGATTCACTATCTCATGTTATCAGCTAATTTCAGTGAAGAAGTTTTAGAAGGAAAAAACTCAAACTCTTAATATTAACACCTGTAGAGGCATGCTGGTAAACATGCATCAGAAAGTATCTAATGTGACCATGGAGCTCCAGCCAAATATTGATTTTTTTAAAAGAACCGAGGCTCTTGGAATAAGACTTGGATCAACATATATTTGGAGTAGTGACTGGTTATATGTTTGAGTTTCCTAAGATATAGTACTGAAGCTCAGGCTGACAAAATCATAAGCAAATAAGTGTGCAAAGATTTGATTTTGATCTCCTATCATTTCTTTTTTCACTTTAGTCCAGGAAAGACAAACTGTATAATATGAGAGCGATGCTCATTATTTATTTTTATACCTTAATACCTCTTTACTTAGCTGACACTCTGATTGACCTTAACCTCAAGGGTGCTTAAGGTCAATCAGAGTGTCAGCTAAGTAAAGAGGTATAAAATATCTGAGTATATTTTTAAAAAATCTGTGTAATTTGCTTTATTTCAGAGAGTGTTTATATTTTAAAACAATCGATTCACACATCAAATCCTACACCATCGTATTACACATCACATCAGAAACATACATCAACATGCACATAAAATATACCATTAATCATGTCTCAAAATGCATTGACAGACTTGTGTGTGCTATATCGTGTAATAGAAAGAACCTTTTTTTTTTGTAGGATTTAACAATGCATCAATTAATGTGGTCTGCCCTATCCAATGTACATATGCAATTATACATATGATTTTTTTATCACCTCTTGATATTTGGATACATGGATCATGACAAACATATAGCACACACAATAACATCCCCATGGCAACATTGTGAGTAACTGTAATTATCATTTTATAATACATGATTAGTATACAGGGACATCCAGTACAGTAGACCCTGAACGGGGAGACCTTGACATCAGTTGAACTTGAGTGAAATCCATGTACAAGCACATTTCCCTGAATTTAATTTTCAACAAAGATTATTTGATGAAGCAAACCCCAAAGCAAATAGAAAAAAGACTATGCTAGAGAACCACTGAGTAGAACGTGCTTTTAAACCCCATTTCTCATCGGGAGAGGAGTGTTTGCTGCAGGCAGCTCCAGTTTCTGCTACTGAACCAGAGCCAAAGCTAGCTGGCAGCCTTAATTACCTTTATCAGTTAAACATGAAGAGTGATCAAATATGAATGGGAAATTGGGCAGGGTTGCACAAACAAAGAGTGTGCTCATATTAAAACCATGTTTATAGATGGCAAAGCAGCCTGGTGAGAGGGACAGAAAGAGAGAAAGATTAACAAGGCGAGAAATCACTAAGTTGCCTACAGTAAAACTGGTGGCCATAGTTACTCTGTGTATTTCTATGTGTTCATGCAAGGATGTGTTTCTATGTGTGTGGGGTTCTCCTCAATAACACATAAGTGAGCTTGCTAGACCATTAAAACACACATCTTCTGCATTCAATTAAATCTGCTGCCCAGATCTCCATGGGTACCCTGTGAGCCTAAAAGGCATTTCTTATCAGACACGGTGCCTGCATAGAGACTGACGAGGGTAATCAAACCATGATTAAAACTGCATATACTTTATTTTATTTCTTTTCTGTCAAGTAGGTATTTGATTACTTAATTGCTGTCACAAAAGAAATTCCAACAGGAAATGTATGCCTGTAGAACTTTGTGCTATAAGTGTCCATCACAACAGATAAAAACGCTCATTTTCAAAGTCCTAAATATGTCCACACTCTTACCCAAAGATTACATTTGAAGCCCCTTTGAAAGCCCCTTTAAAAACTTTGCTTTATTACTTTCATTCTATACTTAATATGATTAAATATGCAACCATAAAAGTTAAAAACCATGTAAGAACCTCTCCACCACTCCACCACTCATAGTAAAAAGCAGATACATTTTCAGGGCCTTTGCAGGGCAAATTGGTCAATTATATTGAAAAACGTTACAGTTTTATCAGCTGAATGTTGAGTGTTGTTAGATTAATAATTAGTTCTTTTTCAGTTATGCTTTCCATCGTCAAAACAATGTGTAGGATTCAGCCACACATAACCAGAATAACCAGATATCAGCTAAAGGTAGGACTGCAGCCCTTTGGGTAAAGGCCACATAATTAAAACCCAACTGCACAATTGGAAAGGTTTGGGAAATACACTTACATTCTTGTATCGCAATATCAAATTTTTTAAATCTGTACAAAAGACTAAACGTAAAAACAACAATTTGCAGTTTAATGTATGTGTGGGACTATTTCATGGCCAGGAACCTAAAGACGCATTTTGTTGTACAAACACTACTGGATGCGCACGCAGCCAGGGGGCAAAAGGGCTTCGGTAGCTGGTCAAAAGACAACGCATTGTGTGTAAATTCTTGTTGACTTAATAATAATAAACTGCCATTTCAGAGTTGGATCTGTTTGTTTGTGCTTCATTTCGCATATTAATATAACATGCGCGACCGTGCTGCAGATCAGCGAAACCGGACGTAATATTGCTCAAGTCAGCTGCTAGCCAAAAAGCTAAAGGAAGAACAAAGGAGAGAAGCGTTCTTTCCACAGCTGTAAGTACTGCCATTAGGCCTAACTTAGCTGTGTCACACTCAGAGATGCAAAGAACATGGTCTTCCGTAAACGTTGTGAGACCAGCAAAAAGCTTTGAACCGCAAACAATTTTGTATTGAAGCATCTGCTAAGAGACATGAAACTTAGCCTTCACTACACTTCGCTAGTGTAAAAACACATCTTTTAAATGCAAATTCGGAAAGTATTCCTTATTGGTCACTTGTTGGGCACACGGTCTTGTTATATATCACCATTACCAGTAAAAAGAAATACTTGTTTTCCACCAGGGCAGTAAAATGTGAAGCTTAGCTGCTGATCTGAGCTTCCCTGCTGGTACCGTTTTATTGCCAATAATATTCATCATCCATTTGTCTCAGGAAGGTAACTGCACATTTCTGTCCACATAACAAAGCCATGATAGAGCGCTGGAGAATAACTACATGAAATTACAATCCAACTACATATTTTTTCTATCAGCGCAGTAAAAGTTTAGCTGGCTGGCTGTAAGCTACTGTTTCATTGCCAATTAGTGATCAGCTGATTGTCTCAGGAAGGTAACAAAACCAAAACAGAGCACTGAAGAGAGAGAGTAACTATATAAAACTAATCCAGCAACATATTTTTTCTACCAGGGCAGTAAAAGTTTAGCTGGCTGGCTGTAAGCTACTGTTTCATTGCCAATTAGTGATCAGCTTTAGTCATCAAATTGTCTGAGGTAAACCACTAAACCAAAACAGACTGGAGAGAGATTAACATGAAATGAATTCAACTAGCCTACATATTTTACACCACAAGCCAAAGCCAGCGCTGGAGATTAAACCAATCCAACTAACCTTACATGATTTTTCTACCAGGGCAGTACATGCTTAGATGGCTGATGCTTCCATGCTGTAAGCTAACCTTATGGTTTTAATGCCAGTTAACATTTCTGATCAGCTGATTGTCTCGCTAGTATAACCGGCAAAGCCAAACCACAGTCTGGAAAATAAGTAGGCAACATGAACTTAATGTAACTACATATTTCACACCACTGACAGGGGAAACACATCACGTCTCTCGGTGATTATGGCCAGCTTCAAGCTAAAGCTTCCAAACAACAGCTTTCATCGCTAAAGTCTGACAAACGTAAGTTAATTACCTGTCCAGCAGAAAACAGACAACTTCAGCACCGCTTTGAAAACATCTGTAGGCTATAACATCACATTATAGCCTTCCATCTGGGAAAATCCACAATATCCGTGATTTCTGCCATCAGCTGTTTGTATCTGTCCCAACTCCTGGGTCCACAGGCTGTCGGCTCTTGTGCTAAATAACATGTGTGTGCTCCTTCATTTGTCCAAATGTCACTTCTCTTCTTACTTCTAATAAACCAGAAACTCAGAGACTGCATATTATTAGTAGTAGTATTATTATTCCCTCTTCTTTTTCTATGTATGTATTCAGTGCATTGATGGGCGTCTACACTGGCGGAATTATACAAGCAGAAGAACACCGTGATGACAAAACACGCTCTGTAGCGCTGTTTGTTTGTTGGCTAGGTAGAAACATGACAATACAGTGACCTCCAAAGAAGGGGGTGCCCATGATTATGTAGATATAAATGGTTCATTCTAAGGTAATAAAAACATAATGGTTCATTATGTAAGGTATTTATACACCACTGAAAACATAGTTATGGATATCATATTGCATTTCTGTCAATAGATCCTCAGAAATATTAAACACTGAACCTTTAACTAGTGAACTTTAGGAGGGCTGGTAGTAGGGATGAAACGATTACCGGTTTAACGGTAAACCATGGTAAAATTCCCGACGGTTATTATTACCATACACATTTTAATTACCACGATAACCGGGTACGGTTAACCGCGCTGTTATAATCTCACACTGTCCAGCGTCTCCCAGAAGCAGGCGCGCATGCGCAGAATGCAACGTGGGTTTGTTTGGGTCAATGACAACACGGCGGAAGACAACGCTGCGGAGATTTTTCAGTCACTCTGAAGTCTGGTCATATTTTAGTTTTTATGAGAGTGCTGGGGGAAACTTGATTGAAGAAAATAACCTTATAGTGAATGCAGGGTGAGTTAACTTTTAGCTTTGGTTTGTCTCTCTGACGTGCTAACAGCGTGTAAACTGAAGCTTTCAGTGTTGCTGCTCTTGTAAAAACGCTACACGTTGTTCTGTTACTGTGTGCATCGTGTGTCGGCAGAGTCTATTCATCCACCACACATGATAACATGTTAGTCAACCAACCAGCATATCAAGAAACGCTACAGACTCCTCTGTATTCATGTCAGTTTTTGTCTTATAAAGACTTTGTTTTCATGTAATTTTCCATGGGGTCATTGTATTACCTATATAATATAAAATATAAAATCTTGATAATGCACACTTTGATTTTCATATGTTTACAAAAGGTATTTGCTGTTATTTTATTTTTTATGCAAACAAAATGTAAATTGTATTTGTAGTTTTCAATATAAAATGTGTTGAAATGGTTTCAGTGTGTGTATCAGTACATTTTCATAATTTTTGGCACATTTTTAGAATACCGTGATAATTTTGGTCACTATTATCGTGATATGAAATTTTCATACCCTTTCATCCCTAGCTGGTAGACAGTTTCTTTACCTTTAGACACAGCCAGGCTAACTGGTTTCCCCTCTTTCCAGTCTTCATGTCAAGCTAAGCTAATTTGCTCTAGCTACATAGTTAGCATACAGATTTGAGTGCGGTATGAATCTTCTCGTCTAACTCTTGGCAAGAAACCAAATAACCATATCTAAAACGTGAAATTATTTGTGGTGATGGCACAGTGGATAAGACCCGGCTTCAATTTTCACTGTGACACAACCACCTATGTGTCCCTGAGCAACATACTTAACCCCTAGTTGCTCCAGAGGCATGCAACATTTGACTTGTAACTTACAGCATTTGTAAGCCGCTTTGGAGAAAAGCGTCAGCTAAACGTAATAATTCCTTTAGCTGAATATGGGTATGTACACTTGTCGAGAAAGAGAGCCTGTGAAAAAACAGCTCTATCAGCTCAGGCTGCAGAAAGGCTCAGAAGTAGTAGTAGTTAGCCCATAGTAATAAGCCCTTAGCCTGATTACCACCCTGCCATTAACATTTGCTGATGTAACGGGCTACAGTGTAAATAAACATAGAGACTTCAGCTTTAGCCTTCTGCAATACTTCAAAACCAGCATAAAACACACTGAATAAATGTCACAGAGCTATCCCAGTGAAACTCAGAGCCTTGGTCTGTCTGGTCTAATGTAAGCATAGCTGGGTTTAATGTGATTTCTGTATTACTTAGACATGAGACAAGGCACAGAAATAGTTTAGCAGAGAAGATGAAAGGGGCATATCTCCTGATTTGAAAGAGACAGAGTGAAAGACATCAGAGTGCAGCATCAGTATTACCAATAACACCCCCAGGTCTCATTTCCTGATCACAGCGTTAATGAAGATGAATGAGTAGTTTGTACATTTATGTTTAATGAGTAATTGAAAGTGCTCAGTCTTATAAATTATATCTACTTTCAGACAAATAACAAACACACACATATATATATATATATCTATGTCTAAGTGCATAACTAAACATTTGATAATTCCTAGCGTGCACACTGATGTAACTGCAGAACAAAGCAGTATTCATTGTGAACTACAAGCTGCAGTTCCCCAAGGTAAGCTAATGAAATGACTTAATTTCCCTGAAGGAGGAATATGAAAGCAAAGTATTGGTAAACTATCAACTGATAGCTTAGACAACGCAATGTCAGCTGAGCTCTGTGGTAGGAGTGTCATGGATGCAGCTAGGATGACTGCTAGTTTACTGCAGACACATAAAGCCTGTCTCAACATATGACCCATAGTGTACACATTGTAAATGTAAAATCAGAAAATGCCAACGCACACATAGAGAATACTAATGCTTTTGTAAACAAGTCACTTGCTTCCTCTTTCTCTGTCTCTATTTGGCTTTTGTCTCCAAATACCCTTTGTTCAAAACACACTTTGTTTTCTCTCTGTATTTATATTTCCCACAGGTGTGTTGTCGATCTAACTGTCTTGCTGGAGCATAGCTTTGAGCTTGTGCATAACAGTGGGCTGTCTTGATTGCCACAATATGTTGTGTTGCTTCAAACTTGTTTGTATTTATGGGGGCAAAAAAAGAGATAAACAAGAATGACTGAGTAAATGCAGTAGGTATGGGCATGGCGAAGAAGAGTATCCACTGGTATGAACAGACACATTCACTGTATACATACCATGTATGTGTATGCAGACTCCACACATAGACAAATAGGAAGAGAGAGAGAGGTGGGAGACTAGTGGTTCAACGAACACAGTAAACTAGATTACAGTACTTGTTGGACGTGGGGAATTGACCTTGATTACACAATATCTAATATCCATTATTGCATCCTTCCACCGTGCAGACGTGTTATAGGATATTTACATGTTCCATAGTCATCAATGAGTAACATCAAAACAGCCTGCCTGTGATGTGACAGTGATTTTGTTGATAATCTAATTATTCACATGCAGGAAAATGGAGGGAAAGCAGACAAATATAAGGAAATGTAACAAGAAATAAATTAACAGGGTGGGTGTTTACACATTGAGACATTACACAAACAGTTTGCAGGATATAAAAGGTTAACAGGAAATGTGCAATCAATCATATAGCAGTCATTACCATGCATTATAGAAAAGTTACATGGCATGTACGTACACACACACACACACACACACACACACACACACACACACACACTCAACTGTAATAATCATAGGAGCTCATAAACCCCCTGGAGATGAATATAACAGCTGATTAACCAGCTATCAGGCCCTATGAGGACCCACAGGTAATTTGTGAAAGCCATTATCACCGTCAGGTAGGCAACACACGCACACTTTCTCCCTCATACCTCACCAATATCACTTTAATAAAGACACAAACATGAAGATACTACAGTATATTTGTTTCAGGTTGTTATGAAATAGGAAGTGAAGACATCATTCTGTAAATTCACGTTGTCCTGGAGAGCGACTTAGTTTGCAGTATTACATCACAGAGCAGTTAATACTATACAAACCACATTTTCACTGCAGTTTTCAAAAGCATGTGCATTTGTATTGTACATACATAGCCTAATGTATTTAATTTCAAACATCACCATGCAGACATAGTGTACATAAAACATAAAAGGTTTTTCTCATTCATAGCTAATGTGACACAAACAAACTATTTTCGATTGTGTGTTAAAAAAAACTGGGAGTGGGTATTGTTTGAAGCGTTTTGATGTGATTGCAACTATGATACATGAGCTTGAGTAATGATAACAAAACAATAATTATTATAATACGTAAACAGTACCTTGCTTTGAGGAATACAGAAATCTTATTTTACATTTAAGAAAAACAAGCCAAACTCATTAGTTTAAGGACATTTTGGGAAATACGCTAATAAACCTTCTTGCCAAGATTTAGATGAGAGGGTTGATAGCAGTCTCATATCTATCTTTGTCAATTAGCTTAGCTTAGCATAGACCGGAAGCATTTTGATTTGTATATGGATTAAACAAACAAAACACAGTGTGTTAATTAATGAGCTTAAGAGGTGCTGGTAGGTATATTTTTGAACTCTGAAGAGGACATGAGAGCATCATCAATATTTTTACTGAACTCTTGGCAATAAAGCAAATAATCATATTTAACCAAATGTCAAGCTAATCCTTTAAATGTTGTCTAAACACAAGCAGTTTGCTTACTTTGCCTAAATAAAATTGTGTACAATTAGCATAATTATGCCTCAAATCAGGAATGATCTGATCAAAGAATAGTAGACGGGCCCCCGTAGATGTTTTTGCTCCGAGTCTCAGCGGGCGCCATCTTGATTATTGCGCAATACCTGCAAGCTGCCTGCCTGCTCTCGACATTTCTGCAGAGATGAAACATGCCGCTTGAGAACACACGGTGTTTTTCGCCATTTTGTGGTCGATTGGAGATATAAAGACATGCAGGGTACCAAATGAAAGGTCTGCTCAAGCCGGATCGATTGATACCCCCATCACTGTAGGATGTTCCTTTCTCAATCTACAGGCCCATAAAGCATGGGAGTGCTTTTGGTGACAGGAATGTTGATGAATACTCCTGTTTTTATCAATATTTCAATGTTTTGTAGTTTGGAACTTGTGTTGTTTGGACAGAAAAAGTGTTTTAAAGATATCTATTAATAAAAGTACTCTGCATCCCTGGTTCGCCTGGCTACATATAAAAGTCATAGAAAAGAAAATGAGTGCTTTATAATAAATGTAATAGCAAAATTCCACTTTCATAAATCAGCAGTAAAAAACCTTTGAAAACTGTCAACATCTGGTCTTTATATAATAGGGACTAACCTTGGCAAATTTTTTATTATTTGGGTCTTTTTATATATTTGTATTCTGTTCTGAATACTTCTGTATGTCCAATGTACACTTTATACCTCTTTTTGCAATAATAATAATAATCATAATTCAGCACCACATGAATGCATCATCAGTAACCGCTCACCCGTCCCTTTCCTAGCGCGTAGGAGAAGGCTTCTTCATACGTATTCAACGTCGTGACGAAATGCACTCTGTAGAGCCGTTTGTCCGTTTGGGCTACTGTAGAAACATGGCGGCGCAACATGGCGGTGCAACATGGCGACTTCCATGTTAGGGGACCCGCGGTGTATGCAGAAATGCCTCATTCTAAGGTAATAAAAACATTCATTACGTAAGGTCTTTATACACCACTGAAAACATAGTAAGGTATATTATATTGCATTTCTGTCAATAGATCCTCTTAAAAATTACACACTGGACCTTCAAGAGAACAGGAAGAATGTGTGTAGGTGTACATGTATGATCTGAACTTACTTGTACTGTTGTCCTACAACTAATTCTAATCTGAAGCACAAAAGCCTTTAGATACCCCTACCAGCTAAATGTCCTCACTTCTCAGGACGTTTCTCCATCTTCCTATCCATGTTGACCTTAACAGGGATATAAACACAAACACACTCTCAGGACACACTGCATTGTGTTCCTTACATGGCTATGTTTTGCGGGGATAAATGAGATTTTGTAAGGCAGGTGTTGCCTTTGTTGGATTGATAAGACCTCCATTGTCACAACCCTCCCACTCTATTAAAACCTGACAGCGAGAAAAATGAACATACTACTTTGTTGTTTACTTCTTGGCTCATGACTGACAAGCCTTTAGCATCAGCAGGAATAAAGCAATTCAAGGCAGATAGTCAAGAGGGGCACACATACAATACAGAGTTCCAATTTGACTTGGCAGCTGCTGTACAGCTCCACTGTTTGTTTGTTTTTTACTTTATTATTACTTCACTTTGGAGGACTGATTTTATTTGCCTCATAAACCAGGACGTTGTGTCCCTCTGTTCCCATTCTCACATACACACTCTTTTTTGCACAAACATACACACACAAACTTGAAGGCAGGCACACTCATAAGCTTCCGCAATTTAGCTTATTTGAAAATCTTTAGAGTAATAGAGGAAATAATTTAAAATACAAAAAAGTGCACTGCTGCTACTGCAGTTACATTTCAATTACGGAAGATTATTTTTCAGACCACAGAGAACAATCCTCTGCTGGACTGCCAGAGGGCCTTTATTGTGCCTCTGGTGACTGAGAATAGTGAATGAGAACAAGACAAGAATATATTTTAATAGGTCTAATATATTGAAAAAATATTTATTGCTAAATTATTTGATAAGGGGGTCTCTAGTGGTCCTCCCTCAGAAGATTTTGAGCATTAAGCACTTATTTTCCTATATTCTGGAGACATTTTGATTCACATCATTGATATAAAGGGAAACACAAAATTCAGGTGGCAGGTGACATAGACTATCAGAATATAAAAATATAATAATTATAATGCAGTAATCTTTTTTTAGCTAAGTTACTTTTTTTGGACAATGCAGACGTTTCTTCTATATGCATTGCAGGCTTATTGCGCAAATCTTTGTCATAGCATTTTTATTTGTTAAGTAATATTTCTTGGTGCTATTTTTCAGAACATTTTTAAAAAATACTTTCAAAAAATGGTGGGTACATGTCCCCAGCGTAAATGACCCTCCCTCCCTTCTCCTTCCCTAGAGGTTGATCTACTACATGCTTACCGCTTCACCTCCAGTCTCCTCCTGCTCTCTCTCTCACTAGGCCCTGTCACGAGGACTCTGTACCTTTGCTCCGCTGTCACACGCCTCCTCCTTTGCCTGGCAGGGGCCATGGCTCTCCTTTACGCCTTCAAGTGCCTGTGCTGGCACTATGCAGGGTAGTGACCCTTTAATATAAATAGCAGTTTTAGTACAAATAGAGAACCATCACTTAGAATTGCTTTAAAAGCTACAGTGAAAGTTGTATGACTTTGCTGTTGACTGGCAGAGTCTCTGTAGGGGGGGTACCTGTGCTGTACCAGGGCTAGCAGCCATTCTGCAAGATATATATAGAGGTATACCTATATTAACCTAAAGGAAGCACTCTGAATATGGGATTCAGCCAAGGTCATAATTGGCATCCCCCCTCCCACATACAACAACCAAGTCGACATGCAGACTTTGGCTACCCCATATGCCAAGCCCCAGGGACTGGCCGCTTCAAGAATAAAGAGTTGTAGTTGTTTTGTGATGTCCACACAAACTCATCACCACACAGACAATCCAGGATTCTCAGGATTGGGTACCTTAGTGATACAGGAAGCATTTAGCTTTGTCAAATGTAAATTACTATTAAAGACATGGAGACTGGATTGAAACTGAAGGGAAGTCTTTAAGATGGTATTACTTGTGACTATTGTTTTAGATGTATGAATACAATAATTTTTATAAGAATAAATGTACATTTTACTACTTTCACCGATTTTAAATACTGATAATAAAGTATTACCTCCCTTTTGTGAGTATTTTTTATTTTTCTTATTCTTTTATAAGTAGAGGTAACAGGAAACGAAAGGGAAAGAGATGGGGGAATGACATGCAGATTTCACCAACTATCTACAATAAAGTGTTCACATTTTTGATTGTTTCTGTGGCTTTTGTGGACTTTCAGCAAGCTTTTAACTAAGTAACATACTGTGTATTACTGTTGAGATAATGGTGCTTTCAATCACCAGTGAGGGGAGCTCACTGCTAAAAGCTACTGATCCTGCTTGAGACAGTAATGATTCGGTATAGTCAGCTCTGTTTGAAGATTCTGTGTTACATATTTGTTCGTACATGTACACAAGATGGGACTTTCCTCTATCAAGGGAGCATGTGAAAGAGAGGCCATTAACGAATTAACAAAGGCAGACAAAACAGGCAAACTCATGCAGTTCAGTGACTTATTGTCCATAAATAAGCTTACATGCAGGTATGGGCAGGTAGCCATACCAGGTAACAAAAACTCAAAAACAACAACACGGAAACTAGATAGATGACAAACTGGACAATGAACAAGGGAAGTTAACTGGTATATAAGGAATGGGAGGAGTAGGCCAGGTAACTGCAGGGCTGACGAGGGAAGGGAGAACAGGTGTGGCAATCAGGTGATAGGGAAAGAAATCAAAGTCTGAGGGCATCTGGTGGAGAGCTAGAGGATAGCAGGTCTGGGGAGCCAGAGAAAGGGACCAAGAGCAAGGCAGAGAGCCGGGGATGAATCTGTGTGGTTGAAGAGAGGGACTGAGGAGCAAACAGGTTTACTGTATTCTCTCCCACTATCAGCACTTTATTCCCTTATTCATCACTTTGGCTTTAAACTTTTATCCATCCAGCTCTCATAGTTTTCCTTCTCTGCATATCCAATCATTTTTGTCTCTTCCTGCTGCTCACTCAGGCTTCTAATAACATTCCACTGGGAGAAGATAAGTGTGGCTGTTGTGATAAGGAGCCGAGTGAGGGAGCGATGCAATCTGTCTCGCATTGTCACAGCAGTTCTGATCCACTAGTGGATATGAACGTCAGCTCTATTGATGTGCAGTACAACATGGCTTGTATCTGGGATCTACAGAGGATGCAGCGTCTCATCTACTGATGTTATTTCCTTGCTTATGCTGAGTATTTCTAATTATGAAAGATGAAAATTCTGGTGAGGATAGCGATGATAATGTAAGTCAATAAAACTCTTTGAATGCTGGAGTTTTTGGTTAATCTTTTCATATGAATTAAAGATAAAAAATCCTGTATCCTGTGGGTGCATGAAACCTTTAAAAAACCATTTAATGGTCTTCAGTTCACATTGTTCCAATAGGCATGTCAAGATAACCTGTTCGCATCCAATCAAGGGATGTGCTTTTCCAGACCAAATTAGTTATTGATCTTATTATGCTGATAGATTGTTTTGTGTGAAACTGCTTACACAACGCATTTTGCATGACAAACACTAGTTTGCAAAAGCTTTATTTTCAATTTCCAAGGGGTGTTATCAAAAGGCACAGACCAAAATGGTTCTGGTCACATTTGGATAGACCAGATAACATAACATATTGACATATGTTAGGCCATGAGCAACATTACATTCAGAAAATTTAAATGTAAACAGAGTTACTTAACAAAACTAAATCATCAACAAAGATAATGACATTTTTAAATGTAGTTAATTACAGTTAGATAAAACACCAGTTAATAGCCTACTGGTCTTTTTATTTCCATTTTAACATCTTAAAGACAACCATCAATAAACATTGTGGTAATAGCCAAACCTTCTTTCTGTCAGACCACAAATGTTCTCTGACTGTCAGCTAACATGAGCAAGACTGTATTTTTGGATACCATCATATGACATTCTGTGACACTATAGTTCTTGGCTTCTTGACAGTTCTCCCTGCATTCACGTGGTGTTGGAATAATTAGTTCCCACCAGGAAAAAGGAACACGAACGACCCTTCAAGTCAGAACAACAACAGCATTTTGTTAAGCGACTTTCCAAGCTGATGTCATATTCCGCAATAACAGGGCGGATGAAAGTAAATGATGGCACACTTTTAATTAAGTGTTTGTGTCAGTTTAGTGTTTGCAGGAGTTTGCATGTTCTCCCCATGTCTGCGTGGGTTTTCTCCGGGTGCTCCGTTTTCCCCCACAATCAAAAACATGTTAGGTAGGTTCTCCAGTCAGTGGCGTTTGACCTGGCACTGCATTTCAATCTGGAGTTGGTCCCCGGGCACTGTACAGTGGCTGCCCATTGCTCCCTTCAGCGATGGGTTAAACGCAGAGGATGAAGTTTGCTACATGTATGTGACAAATAAAGTACCTTTACCTTTTCACATATTGCATGTCAGTATTGCTCACATACTGGAAACAGTAGTTAACGTATAGTTTAAATTCTCTAAACAATGAAATACAACACATCTTCTTTGTGGTGTCTACATTGTTTCTTCATTATGGCTTAAAAGCTCATGAACACACCAAAGACTTCCCAACTTGGCGAATGCAACAGAATTCAGGAGACAGCTTCCACTCATCACCAGTTTATCTTCCCTGTAGCAGCAAAATAAATAAAGAGCGATTTCAGCTGGGTTTGCTAAACACGTTTGCCACTGACTAGCTATAGCACTGTAGATGAACAGCAGGAAAACTTCATACCTATAGCAACAACCCTAAATATAACACTGCACACTTATTGCACACCCACACAGGTAATTTCAATTATGGCTGATTAGACATCTTCTCAGGACTGTGTGAGCATGTACAGACTGCTTAATTGATAGCTCATTCACTCTGTTAGCTTTGTTGCACCTGTTAGAGTAAGAGCTAGCTTGATAGAGCTTCAGTTATTCTGTACTGAACGGGGAGGAAGTAAATGACACAGTACAGAGAAAACAGACAGAAGCTTGGAGAACCACTGTTACTGACTAGCGCTAGCATGTTTCTGGTTTGCTAGTGCGTTAGCTCACCTATGGGTAATCACATCAGAAAACCTCTAATTCCACCTACTGAACAAAGATGCTTGGATAAAGTTCTCTGTGCGACTTTCTGGTGTGACTGGGCCTTAAGTGCATCACCCGTCGGCCTTGTGTCATGTCTTTTAACATGAGTAAGTTGAAGCTCGTAACAAACGCCGGAACGTCATATACTGTAGACAAAAGAAGAAGTCAAGGTACATATGCTGTGCTGTGCTGATCTGGGGAACAAATACTATATTAACAACTACTTCTACTGTTGTGAATATTTAAAGAGTAACTTTGGTATTTGTCAACCTAAACCCTTTTCCCCCATGTTTGTGTGTCTAATAGACTAATGGTGACAAAATTTTTTTAATCAGTCCAGTATTGAATGAGCCCGCTCTGCATTGGGCAGGCACGAAACCAGGCTGCAATATAATTCTTCAAAGTATGTTGACTAAAGTGCTTGTTAAGAGTAAACAACCGATGTAGGCCATCTCTCTCTTCAAAGCCTACAGACTACCTTGACAAAAACACCAATTTTACCTCGCAGAACATGGGAGGTTGCTGGTCTACTGCCGTCTTGATCAATTAGTTTGTGTTATTGTGTGAGTTTGGTGTTTTAACACACAACAACACAAAGAAACTAACCTACCAAGGTAGCGGTAGACCAGAGAGGTAAAATGTTTTTGTCAGTGGAGTCTTGTGGCTTTGAACAGAGCAATTTAGCGATTGTTTCTGGTTAAACAAAAAGGATCTTTCTCTTTTAAAATGGTGTATCTCTGTAGGGATCCTTTCCATAATGTTGTCTGACACTTATAATAACAATATGAGCTGGTCAAAAACAAGCACTTTCGTGGTCGTATTTTGACGGTACACAATTGCCCAGAAGGATTGCATTGTAGCCCTGTTTCACTTCTGCTGACTGCAGCGTATTCGCACAATACTGGACCAATTTGAAAAATTGTTGTCCCCATTAGTTACTGTTGGTGAAAAAAACTCTCAGCTGGGCCAGATGCCTTTGGATCCTCTCACACACCTTTTATAATCATTTCAATGAAACACCTAAATCCAATAGAGTTCAATGTAATATGAGTTTACTGATAATCCAAACAAAGTATAAGTACATGTGTATCTGAGCTGGTCCCAGGGAGAAACTGATCAGGCCCCATTTCAGATTTATTAATATACCTTCTTTCTGCTCCTCCTTTTGCAAGGTCCACTTTTTCTAATCTCATCCTGTCTGACTTTTGACACCATCATTTCCACCGAATGCCGAATGTACCCTGAGTCCTTGAAAACTTAAGCAATCTCCTGGAAAATAAATAAATCAGGTATTTGCAGTATATGTCTCCAAGTCTCTTATTCAAACTTGGAGTTATAAAAGTTTCCTTCAACTACTCTGTTCACCGTGCATTCTCTGTGGGTTTTCCATCTTTCATTCTGTCATGACTTCTGTTAGAAAGCTTTCTGCTAGCTTGTTTTCCTTTTGGATGACCACAGGGCTCTCTACCACCTGCCCTCATAGCTTCCGAGACCGGCCTTATTCATTTATTTGTGAGAGTGGTATTATTTTATTTATTGGGGCCTGAAATTGAAGTGCATTGCCAGATCACAGATTTGATCCGGTGTTCCCGAAATGTGTCAGCAAGGACCGGCATATCTTGTCACCAATCTGACGACACCTGCTCCAAGGATAATTGCTTTCAAAGAGGCCAATGTCCTGCTACGCCTTTACTCTCCTCCTTACCACACACACGCATCTCTCACTCACTGTCTATCTCTCTTTGCCCGGTCCAATGTTACTTCATCACACACATTTCCTCTCCAAAAAATGTTCTGTATTTTGTTTCTCTCACACAGTCTCTGTCACCTACCATTTATATTTTTTCATGTCATTCTTTGATCCCTTTTACCCTACTTTTATCTCCTCCTTGCTCTCTCCATCACCAGTTTCTTCCCACGTTTTAAAGCTGATAACTTACTCTGACACATGCTTGAGACTTTTCTTTATTTCCTTCTTATCTCCAGTAGACAACAAGGAATAGTATTTGCTGCAGCTTTAAGTCACAGAACTTTTTCACAGCAGATATGTTGACTTATAGACACAACAAGAAAAGCACACGTGTAACTGCGCTGTGCTGGCACTCTCCAAGTTTTAAGCATCTCAACTGTTTTCCCATGGTAAAATGGCAGCATGATTATTTTTATCACTGCAAATGTTTGTCTAAAATGGAGCTCCACGGGTTAACTCACTGTATCATCTGATTGGTCTCCCTTGCATTAGTGTGAAAACAGCCCTCTGTTCTGAAATAACCAACTCCGCTCAGCAGGATCTTTCAGATGCTCCACTGCAGCGCATCACAACTTCACCTCTGGCAAGAGACTTGAAGAAAACAGACAAGGTCTCTGGGGAAGCCCCCTGCTGATCCCAACATGAGCCAGCTCTTTCAAGGTTTTGGGTTTTTTAAGCTCCCCCTGAGTCTTCCTTTTATTCCTCTTTACTCCTGATTTAACCAACGATCTGCTTTACTTTTTGAAGCATTAATATCAATTTACACAGGGTGGTTTCTCTTCAGTAATGCATTTGTTCTCGGTGGGAGATTTGTTCAAAGATTTTATTATTTTGACAGCGTGAGCAGATAATTACATGTTGTTTTTTTTTTATCCTGCCATGGGAGTTGCATTCCCTTAAAGTATTAGAACTTTCATGTAAGTTCTCATAAATTTCTCTATATGATTCTAACCAAAGTGTATAATTCCAAGCCTGAATAACAATGAACCAAACATGAAATACCTTTAGGTGGCAAGCAAAACACACAGATCAGTTTCTCTGAGTTGATATCTTTAAGTGACATTATCTTTTCACTTGATATGAAATTACAGTATGTTTTTATAATCATATCAAGCACTCTGTTTAAACTCTGCAGTGGTGCCCTGAGACAGATTGGCAAATCAAGTGGTAGTATACCCTGTAAAACATCAACAAGACCACTATTTTGCTCCCCTTTCACTTGAAACGCTAATGCATGCATCAAGAAGTCAGACAGTGAAGAATCTTCAGCAATCCATCACCAGGACGAACAAGATACAATGACTTCTGTTCTGTTCTGAGGAGGAACACAGATTCACCATCAACTTTTTCAAGAGCACACTGCTCCTGAGCCAACAGACAGGATCCTCCTCGAGGAAGCCATTTATGTGAAAGTAAACCTGCATCCAATCCAGGTCCGGAGAAGGGCTAACATGCGTTGACCCATTGAATGGGGATGTTTTCATGGAGCTAAACAGGCTTAAAACTCGGTCTTTTAAATTATTTAAGGTGACATTCCATAGTATGATTTTTTTGCGAGATGAAATCTTATAAAGTCACCGTTGTCTAACATATTCGTAGTTTTTCTTGATACAAAGTTAATCAATAAGACTTGTTTCTTGTTTCTAGCAGGGTTTTTTTATTTACATATATTTCATTGCAACATCTGAAACTATGATTCAGTCTTAAGTGTATTCTACTCATGCTAGCAATTGAACCTCTCTTTTGCTTACCGTCTTTGTTCTTTTGTGTCCCACGTCTTCCTCCTTTTATCTTTCGGGTTGTCAGATATCAGTCTGGAAGAGAACAGGGAATGGTGACTACACCTTGTGATACACACTTCACATCAAAGTGGCAAACACACACACATACACACACACACACACACACACACACTTTTAGGGAAAATGCAAGAGAAAACCATCTGCCTCGAGTGAAAAAAAAGGTACAATAGCTCAGTCAGCAGCCTTACATGAATAATAATGCAACAGAGCATCAGTGCTATTGTGTAGATTTCCATGTGTGTTTGTATGTTCTCACACTGGATGACATTGAGACAGAGTATGCTGATCTGTAAGCTCCAGAGTAATTAATGAACCCACTGTGCATCACAGGGACGTGAGAGGGAGGAAGAGGGATGAGAAGAAGGAGGGGCGCCAATGAGAAAGCTGTGTTTAATTAGGCTCATACGGAGGACCAGCCATCCTGCGGGACATACCAGCCCTTCATAAACTCTTACATCAATTAGCATTCTGCTGAGAGAGAGAATGGAGAAAGAGAGCAAAAGAGCAATAAAGATTGGTGAAAGGCAAAGTGATTGGCAGGCATCGGGTGGCCCAGTGGCTAAGCAGGCAGAGCCCATACTGTACTTTGCATTCACAACAACTCAGATTTAATACTTTTCCTATATTTTCTGTACTCATCACATTTGCAAATTCATATTGCTGTTGTTGTAACTTCTTCTTCCTCTCTGGCACATTTTTTTGCAAACATTACAAATGTAATTTTAATATGGTAATAAGATAAACAAACAACAGTTTGGAGAGAATGAAAAAGAAAAAGTGCAGCGGGACCCCAGAGAAGAACAGTGCACACAGTTCCAGGTGGTTAGCTATGAGTTTAGGTCTGTATTGCTCTGATATGGGGCCGGGCCCAGCTCAGCATCAATCTGGCAGGGAAGCACACACAGATGGAGGGGAGGGTTGGGGGGGTCTCTGAGGCTTAGGGACCGTCACTCCTGGATCTGGATGTCCTGGACCTTTTTGAAAGGATGTCACTAAGAACTCATACAAATTCCTTCTCTTTCCATATTCTCCATCTCTCGCCAGGCTGCAATTATTTTCAGCAGCGTGTCTCACTCTCACCTGCATAAGTACAGGTCAGGTCTGTGCCCAGGTCCACAAGTACTTTTTTGCTGTTTGTTTCTCTTGTACAGTTTAAGGAACAATGTGTGTGAATTTAAGCTACTAAACAAGAGACTGTGGTTGATGCAAACTTCAGCCTCTATGTCACACCACTATTCCTGTTTCTTGAACAACAGCTTAAAATCACATTTCCTCTATCCCTCAATTGCACCTGAGGATGTTGTTCCCAGATGTCTTGCTTCTTATCCAGTTATGGTTAGGGCTGTTGCCACAGTCTGAGTCTTATCTCCATTTTTCTACAAATTTCTTTCTTTCACCTCCGACAGATGAGAAGAAATAGTGAGGAATAGGTATAGGAGGTAACGCAAAAAGTAAGTGTACAAGAATGACAGGGAGGTGGAAGAGGGGTGGAAGAAAATGTGGAAGGTAATAGAAGATTAAGGACATGAAACCAGGTTGGACTCACTGAAGCAAGCGAGGAAAAGATGGATGTAAAGACATAAAGCATGAAGACAGTGGAAAGGAGCGGGAAAATATACCTGTAATGGAAGAGGGAAGGCATTGGAGTGGAAAGGGAAAAAAAGAGGAAATGCGGAAAAAGAAACATGGATGGAAAATGGATAAGAAAAACAGTCTGAGGAGGAAATGAAGATTGTAAGAAAGAAAATGGTGGGAAAGAAGGAAGGTAAAAAGTTAAGGGTAAATTGAGAACTTCTCTGTCTTTCCAGCTCAGTACTGACAGACTTGTTGTGAGCTTTTGCGACAGATTGGCATCACAATCCATCACCAGGGGAGACAGTGGCCACTCTGCATGACTGATAACACAAACACGCTGTTACTAACACACCCCCACACCCGCAGACGTACTCGCATACAGACGTGTACATGGAGATACACACACACACACATACAATTGCATGCACAAGATGTTGTAAGCACTTGCCCTTTGAGTAGAAAAAGAGAAGGAGAGTGCAGGAGAGTGGAGAGCAGCAGGAAGCGAGAGAGAACAGGAGGTGACGAAGGGTGGTTACCTTGGAAACCAGGCCTCTGGTGACAACTGCCTAATCAGTGGGTGGACAGTCAGATACCCAGGGTGATTCCCCAGAGACGTATGCTCATTTCCCCTGTGGATCACTGGAACTGTTTTACATTAATGGCCAAAATTTTCATACAACGCCTTTAAGAGAAGTCCTGACAAAGGCTGCTACTGTACTGTATGCAGACGCTGTTTAACAGACTCTTAAATCTAACATTGTGCTAGCTGGCAATTCACATACGTGGTGCTATTTGATTTACAAACTTTTAACAGAGAAGTTTCAACCAATTAACTCCCCAAAATCTTCCAACCCTAGCCAAAAACATTAAAACTTCTCTAAGATCAGCAATGATGGCAGCCACTTTGTTGGAAAGACGGTAATTCCAACCCTCTGAATCAAAAAATCCTCTATTCCATATGAAAATGTTTCATATAATTTATAGAAAACCCACAATTAATTGTAAGATTGCTATTACCTGTTTTTTTGTACACAAAATAATATCACTATTGTGTTATTCTATTCTTATGTTTTATTGCATATGTTTGTGTGTCTTGTAAATTTTATATTTATCTTTTGTTTGCTTGTTAATGTGACTTGAACACATGAAACTTGCTTATTATGAAAAGGGGAGATTTGTTTTGTTTTATCTCTTTGTATTTAAGCTGGAACAGTGGATTTGACCAGTGGCATCCTCATTGTGCAACACAATCCTGTCTGTTTTACACAATGGCGGCCATTTTTCGTTGTTTTGTAATACCCCCACAATTCCCAGGGTGCAGTCCACTAATAATCACATATTCTGAGCACGAGTCAATTGGTCAATAGAGACCCGTGATTGGTGTAAACCTGGAAGTTTGTCTACACAGGGGAGTAAAACACGGGAGGATTCCAATTAGTTGACAGTGTTGACAAAAATAAAAAAGGGTTAAATAATATTTGCTTAACTTCCAGAATGCAAATACAAAGACAAGGCAGGTTTTTCCACACGTGTGACACTGGGGAGTCTGACTGCCCCAAAGGCTGTCAGCTTCAGCACTACTTAGTCCCTTAAGGGGTTTTCATTTGGTAACTTGAGGTCCTGATCATAACAAGACAGGCTTGTAACCATTATCCTTGACAGAGGGTACAGAAGGGGTGATGGAGCAGTGGCTAAGACACTTGCCTTTGGTGTGAGAGACCCAGGTTTGAATCCACTGTGAGACACCCGTGTGTCCCTGAGCGAGACACTTAACCCCTCGTTAGTCCAGAGGCGTGCGACCTCTGAAATGGGACATGACGTAGCAATTGTAAGTCGCTTTGGATAAAAGTGTCAGCTAAATGAATAAATGTAAATGTACATCAGAGGTCACAGCATCAACACTGACAGGGTTAACGCTGCGTTACTCAACATCTTTCATGGAAATATTTTAAAGTGTGTATGACTCTATAAGAAAAAAGACTATAGAAGCTATTTTTAAGTTTGTGAAAGAGAAAAGAGACAACATTCATTATTTTGATCTACGAAGCTTTTTTGATTCACTCACAAATGTAATCTCAGTCCAAAGTTCTCAACACAAAGCATCCCACGGGCTATTTCGTATTTCCACCAACAGATAATATCCTCTCCTTTCAGTCTCCTTCCATCTTCCCCTTTCTCCATTTCCTCTTCTCTGCAGCCATTATGTTGCTGACATACACAGACTGTCATTAGGCCAAGGAGATATCTGATAGAAAACTTAGTGCCAAAGAGCGCGTACACACACACACACACACACACACACACACACACAACTCTTGGACACCGCACATTGCAGTTTCACATACAGTATGACTGTCACCAATTAGGTGGTCGATTTAAGATATCAAACTCCCTCATCATTCTCCGCTGCTGCCTGCCCACCTGCGAATGTCATGCTTGTTAGTTTCACTTTCCTAAAGCATGTTGCAGGATGACATGAATCTGCTTAAACTTTCAGATCCAGCCACCAGCGATCCATCCAATCAAACTGAGGAAGAGCCGCGGCCCTCGCTGCTCCTGTCTGGTAGATATTAAATGTCTGACTCTGTCTGCCTGCAGTGCTATAGCTCGGCTGGCTGAGCCACGAGATCTGGTCCAATTTTCACGGTCTTAGTCGTGGATATGTGCCTTAATACGGCTCTTTAACAAGAGATTTTGTCACATGTGAATTACGGCATTACATTTCAAGCAAGAAAGAAACTTTCTCTCATCATCCACTCTGCCCCTCTGTAGTATTTCACACGAGCTTTTATTAATGTTTAATGCATTCATTCTTGCTGTAGTATTTACAGCAAAACTTTTTCTGTTGTAGATCTGAACCGAATAATAGTTTGGCTGCAGTTCTATCTCATGTATTGTATCCTATAGCTTGTCTAAAATGCTCAGACAAGAGGCATATTTTGGACTAGGCATGACATACTGCTCTGGGAAGAATGCATATTAACTTTGGCATACAACCTTACATCATGCTGTGTATATTTACTGGCAGTGAATACTGATTAGTATCTGGATTTAATCAAGTCTTAACAGGGGGGATCATATACTGTACGTGTATATACAAGTACAAATTTCAAGCTAAGCATTACATATGTGTACCAAATTCACAGCACTTCAAAAAAAAAAAAACTAAAATGTCAACCTCCTGGTGGCATTTGAGGAAAACTCAGGGGATTGCCAAAGTAAGTAGGATAAATTGTCTGGGCACCATAAGTGTACCACATGTTGTCCCAATTCAACCAGTAGATGTTGAGGTATTTCACAGGATAGCAGTATATAAAAACTTTCACAGCAATCCATCCAATAGCTGTTGATATTTCAGTCTGGACCAAAGTGGCGGACCAAATGACCGACTGACATTGCCAACCCTAGACACTGTGCTCGGCTCCAAGAAATAGTCCTGCACATAATAAACCTTTAGGTAAATATTATACTTTTTATTTTATTTTATATTTGTTATATTTGACTGGACAGAGCCAAGCTAGCTATTTCCCTGTAACCCTGTTTCAAGTCTTTATGCTAAGCTAAGCTAACTGGCTAATGGCTTCTTATTTAACATAAACATTGGAGTGGTATCGATCTTCTCATTTAACTGTTTGATGTCAATAAGCATTTTCCCCAAAATATTGAACTATTCCTTTTAGTTCCCGTCAATAAAAACAGAGCCCCAGCTCATTTGCCACGAATGTTCAATAATTACACAGTGTGTCGTTTGCCACAAATCCTGATTACTCACAAATGAATGGGCTGTAGTGCTGTTTATGCCTGACTCGAGGTGCTGAATTGTGCTGATTACAAATTGCTGCTTACTTCTGCATACCAGATGGAATAAATGCTGGTATACACTTTAGGATAAAGTATACAGAATGGCCGACTCTGATCTTGAATCTCAAATATTACGTTTCTGCTCTCACATCAGGTTTTCTATTTTGATGATTTTTCATGAATACATGTACTTTACTAGCCTATATGTCTTAGGCCTATAGGCCTTTCTCCTAAAGCAGGGCTGTTGATGCCTGGCGAACACATTGAAAATTATCCTACAAGAACCCCATCAGATCCAGAGTGGGGTGTTTTGCATTTTCTCCATTCACAGAATGTGGAATACTGGCTGGGTCATGTCGTGGATGCTCAACCACACATACTGCACTGTAGTTAGCATCTGACAGGAAGGGAGCCGTATGAAACAGAGTTTTGCACCAAAAAAAAAAATAAAAATCTGTTTCTATTTTTTCTCAATTAATGTTCCTGTACTGTGAGTGAGGTGAGATGGAACATATTAACCTGACAGTTGCAAAAGTCTATCTAAAACAATAAAAATAAAAATAATACACTGAGTTATCAGTAAGAAAGCAGACACATGGATGTCTGTGGTTTTATCAGTACAGTAATGCTGTGACTATACTGCACTGAGTTCTGCAAATATTGTAATAACTTTCATTTCTTTCATGTCCATTAACCACACATTCAAGCACACTGTCGCTGCAATTTTAGTCTGAACCATGTATTATACAGTATATGTGCTACAGTATATTAAACATATAGATAACCCATACTCACGAGCCTGCAGGCACAGATTACATGTGGTACATTACACTCATGTGCATCCTGGTGAGTGTGAGCATGGCCCGCTTTGATGAGCTGTCAGATTAAGGATTACCAAGTAGCACCATTAAAACTCACAGCAGCATTGTACCACTTTCTGCTCCCTCATCAGCTGTTTGCAAAACTTGTCAGAGAGATGGAGGGAGGGTATTAGAGGGAGGGAAAAATCTGCTGGAAAGAGTAAGGAGAGGGATGAAGTGTAGGCAAAGTAAGAACTAGACAATTACAAGGAGGCAGGGAGAGGAAAGTGAACTGACAGTAGAAGAGTAGGGGGTGGGAAGAGGAGAAGGATGCTGATAACTTGCACATTATCAGACTTGATTTATGGAGTTGCGTGGGCTACCCGACTGCTTGTTCCTAATGCATCGGCCTCCTCCATCAACCATAGAGAGAAGATTCAACACTGCACTCTACAGGCTGGAGCTGGAATTTCAATTCTCAGAAAAAAAAAGAATTTAAATAAAAGTGACTTGGACGTGATAAACACAGGGTGATATACCCGAATGTTGTGCATTTGTCATTTCAAACACTTGAAACTATTTTCTTTTTATTCTGCATAGACTCAATTAAGTATCAGGTACAAGTCAATTTTAAAGTAATTTATAAGCACTTCTTAAAGGCATAGTATTAACAGTGTCTACTGTTTCTACTCACATCCTGGACAATTTTGTTAAATGTAGCAATAACCACAATTTAACACCAGAGCTAATCGTAAACAGCAGCTGCTGTGTTATGCAGTTTAGTCAGCCTCTGCCATGGGTGACACTTGATGTAGAAATCATACTGAGTTATATCACAACACAAATCTCACCCAGCCTGTTTGGTAACAACTACCGAGTAATTTACAAAACCATATAAGGAAAAATCTAATTGGTGTACCACTGAGAAAGCTGCTTCACTTTGCATACTACTTTAATATTTTGTACTACAATGGCTGTGTTTCTTTAGCACATTTTCACACTCTGATATCATTACCAGACACCAAGGACACACTCATAGTGTATCTTTTACTTGCACACAAACACACACTACTGGATTACATTTTAAGACCTTGGCTGTAAAAATGCGAAGCGGATAAAAACACTGCTGACCATAGGCAAACTGCTGGAATAAGAAAACTGTCCTTGTGAGTGAGTTTAACTTTGGAGGGAGAAAAGCCAATCAGAGAATAGTTGAAACAACTCTAAGTACAGCCTTACATCAATATTTTACTGCCCCCTAGTGGACAAGGACCATGACTACAACTCATTATGATGCTACCAGCCTCAGCTCTACAGGCTCAGCTGTTGTGACACATGATGTTACAATTGTCACAATTTCAACAATAATAACAAAGCTTAAGAGGAGGTTTCTGACACTAATCTATTATTTGCTTGAAATTAGCTGTAAATGAGCTTGCTTCCACTGCTCTAGATATTAGCCTCACTGTTTTTCATATTACCCCCTTTATTACTTTGCCATCAATTGCTCATCATGAAATTCATCATGATTTCTGAAAGATAGGAGCTGCTCAGCCAACTCTTTCATCAGGCTGATGGAGAGGGGAGCAGCAACACCACTGAACAGCCTACAGATCTCAGGCCCAGCAGTGCTACATGCAGCTGTGCTCAGTTTAGCTATTGAAAAGCTCACAGTGAGTGTATCTCTAATTTACTGACCATTTTACTCCATCCTCAATACATGCAAAACATTTTCATGTTGAACTGTGCTTTACTCCTATCCCCTGAGAGTACTCTTGCCTACTACACAAATACCTTTAAACAAATGCATCAACTCTTTAAATTATTTGATGATTTTAGCTTTCTGGAAGAAGAGCTAGCGGGCTACAGTTTAGTTTATGTCTTGATCGACATGTTTTTTAAACCTCCAGTCTGTCCACAGTCTCCATATTTTTATGCATATGTGCATGTCTGCCAGTTTATTTGATCATATCAGATATTGGAAAAACCCTTCACTGTGGGGCATGACTTATGGAAGCTAAAGGAAGCAATGTGTCTATGTTCTATTTCAATGAACATTTTACCTAAGCAGTTGCACATTTTTACCAATATTACATTCCTTGAAATTAATTAAATAGATCTTAGTTCCAACAAGTCCTGCACCTCGTCTACAGTTCGCAAGACATCACAGTGGGTTTTGACTTTCTTTATAACAGTTTATTCGGAAAAACTATATGTGTGTGTGTAAAACCAGGACTTAACTTTAGGGTTATTTTTACAGATTTAATTTGTTTTTCATATATTGATCAATGGATAAACATCAGCCAGGTACAAATACAAAAGGTATTTTTCTACATGTTTACAGAAAACTCAGGAATCACAGGGATGTCTGAAACTTTCTGTTGAACAAATTTTACCTTTCTAATCTAACCCTATTAAGCTTTTGTATACATACAGCTGTACCCAATGTGTACTTGATGACTGTGCATTTCTTTTCAACATATTCTAAATCGCACTATAGCAGTTATTGCTGATATATTCCTCATCTGAAAGCCGGCATGATGCTCTGAGGATTCAGTATCTCAATATGCTTATTAGTTATTAAACTGATATAATGACTAACTGTAATTGAACAGGCAAGGATATATTCTGTTCTTTTAACAGACTTAACACTGGCTATGTGATAATTTGTCTGACCACTTGACCCACAGATCTGAGAACAGAGCTGCTTTAAAGATGCAAATAAGATGGATGCAAAGACAGGTCTTCAGAATACAACAGGCAAGATGCCATCTGAGCACATAAGTCCTACCAATTAGAATGGCACATGAGTAACTAAACAGAATGACAGCTCCAATAAAAGCTTCAAACTAAATTACAAGAATTTGTGCCCTCAGAGGCTAAAAGTAACACTTACAATAATTGCAGGAGCTGTGTGTTGAGGTTTTGACATATTTTCCATCTGGAAACCAAAGAAACCACAGAGCAGGATCATTAACTTTAATATGAATATGATGAATATTGCCACAAGCCATTACTAATGAGTCATGTTTTTTAATAACTTTTCAAATAAATCTTTGATGGCTTCGTGAGCATACTTCTTATATTTTTCCACATTTCTCCCTTTACATTCCAGAGACTTTTATTGATCAGTATTTAGGTAAATTTGCACCTTTTCCAGGACAGGCTTGGTATTTCAGATGGGAATTAATCTCTTGGTCAGTCAAGCGATGCAGCACCTTCATTCCATGTGAGAATCTACAGCATATCATTTAACTAACCCGCCAACCCAATCCATCCCTTTTTTTTTTGCAAAAGTGAGATAGGTGTCTGTGGGCTGAAATCACTCTGTGGACACGGAGTAATGGTTTAATCATAAGATCTACACTCCAAACTGAAGTATTGCTGTTCAGGACTTTGCATGAGTTTTAAAAGGCTAGTCTGTAACTTTAAATTGACAGTGGAGAAACCTGGTGGTCAATGTGGCACCAGATAATGGCGGTATTAATAAGGGAGAGGAAAAATGTCCCTGTTGTTTTTAATGACCCTCTGAGTGCAGGAAGAACCATGAGGAAATAAAACCACCACCGGGCAAATGTAAGATATTCATCCAGGTGTATGAATCATTAAAACTAAAATTCTAAATGATATTTTCTAACATAATGACCTTTTACCAATGTAGGTGATACATTAACTCCTCATCAACTGCAGTGGCTACTAATTCATATTCATCACATGCAACAGCCTGTCTGATCTTTTAACAATTGATCTTAATGTCTTTATTAAAATGTCACTAAAGTCAATGAACAAAGTAAGACATGAGCTAATTTCCTGCCCACCTCGCTTCCACACTATCTGTCAGGACTGTGAGGGGTGTAGTTGAATGGATTCAGAATAAGCCAGCATGGACTTGCAGGATGAGTCAGGGCGAGATAACAGAAGTCATAAAACAAAGCTTTGCACTGGCCTGGAGGCTACAGTGTTTCTCCCCCTCAAATTGTTTATTCTGCTGCAGGAGAAGAGGGAAAATCAGCTCATCACCTTAAAAGGTTGTTTTGTCCCCTGGCCCACAAGAGTTCCTCAGAGCCTGGGTTGTTCTTTCATTATTCATACTCACTCACTCAGTCCTCCTCACTATCTAGCAACATCAACACGGATTACAAATGACAGTGATCTATAACCTTGGGAGAACTTGCACCTCTCATTCTCACAAACTTAGTATGTTGTGGTGACCCCCCAAAAAGAGCCACCAGTGTCTATGGTATCATCTAAGAATATATCTATCAGTGTGAATCTTCCTAGTTCCTAATATACGATATAATTTAGATGGAAAACTACTGAACACTTTTGTCTAAACTCTGGGTGCACATTATAGATGCTGTAGCATTTGTACAGTAGGCTCGACAGTTTGTTGCTCCCTATTATGTCTGAATTTATTAGACTTTCTTGTATTTGTATAAGCGGCAAAGCTTTTTGGCAGCGGGTACCTGTTTAAAGTCTTTCGGGAGGACACGGTAACCTTTGTAATTTATCAAATGATTATTCTCCCCATTAACTTCAGTCAGTCACAACAATGCTGAATACCGTATAATAAGAAGCTTTTTAATCAAGCACGTCGGCTTGATGGTTTGTGTTTGCTCGTTCTTGTAGAAGCAGAATTGATTGAAAGCTGTAAGGTGCCATTTAGCTTCACTGGGAATCGTTTGAATTACCAGGAAAAAGGTCATGGCACAAAAATAGCCTTTATTGATAGGTAAAATCAATTATATTAAGGCAACAGCAAGACTGAGAGACAGACAGGCAGACTGACTGAGTGAGTAAGTACATAATTTGGTTTTGTATGCAGGTTTATGTGAACTCCTCTGTAAAACAAATGCATAAAAATAAGTAAAGGAAAAAGGACATGAATATAAAGGATTTCAGAAATGATTGGCATCGTCTTTGGCTGAATCACTGGGCTTCACATCATCTGATTTGGAGCTCTGTTGAAACAAACAAACATATATAAACATAATACATACAAACAAACATAAACAAACATAATATAAACACAACGTTAACGCTTTGTTAAGGGAAAAATGTAATAAAAAAATGTCCATGATGTTCACCTGGAAGATTGTGTGGGTGAATAAATGTTCAAATAATGCATATCAGTAGATTTTGATCTTTTATATTTGCCACATCCAGATAAAGACTGATATTGGTGATTGGTGCAGTACAACCTCTGTTAAAGGAATAGTTCAACTTATTCGCTTTTTTAATAACAGTTACATAAAAAGCTTGATACCACTCGTGTTTGTATGATAAATATGAAACCAGCCAGCAGCCGGTTATGTTAGCTTATTATAAAGACTGGAAACAAGGGGAAACACCTAGCCTGGCTCTCTCAGTGTTAAGTGTAAGTCTCAATTAGTGAGCTTTAGAAGAACTGGTAGGTGTATGTTTTTGTACCTTTGGACAGAGCCAGGCTAGCTATTTCTGCTTGTTTCCAGTCTTCATGCTAAGCTAACCATCTCCTGGCTGTAGCCTCTGTCTAGCATAGAGACATGGGAGTGGTATCAGTCTTCTCTTCTCAGTCTCGGCAAAAGAGTGGATAAGAGTATTACCCCCAAAGCAACCAATCACCCCAAATGTAATACTGATTCTTGAATGTTTTCCTGATGTTTCTCTATAGGACTGAATTAAACCTGTTGGTCTCACCTTTGACTTAAAGAGGAGGTTAATGACGCCCTTTGAGCGTCTGTCTGCTGTTCGGTCAGAGGTACCACTGACAGACATACTCTTACTGTCCCTCCTGGCTCTGACGGAGTCCACCTCCTCTGCGCCCCCCACCACCGCCAAGGACAGACCTATACACAGAAACAACTGTAGTGTTTGTGTCTCAATGATTACAAGCTTACAACAAAAACTCTGCCTCTTCCTGCAGCAAGACGATTATCTGGTGTATAACTCTTGCAGCTGTTCTACTGATGAACCGAGTGCTCTGGCACGTGTGTATGTTCAGTGAGGCTGTACAGCTTGTAATCAGTGGTGCTAATCAGAGGTAGTCAGCGCTGGCTCAGGTGGCCTGGTCCAACATGGCAGGATGCCAGAGAAACATGAGTGGATAGTTGTCTGATGCACTATTTTGAAGTACAGGGTTATGTAACTGAAACAATAAATTATAAACTGGATGAAACTGCTGCTAAGTTCTGAAAAAATTACAATCGACATGACTGATTCACTAATTTGCCATCTTGCATCAGAGATCAAGCTATTACTGCAATATTCCCCAGCTTGCCAATTTGTTTTTAACATACACAAGACTACAAAAAGGCATATTCCTGCCATCACCTTGTGTGTATTTTTCCTTACAGTCACCTTTCCAGAAAAGGAAAAGAAAAGAAAAAAAAAACAGTACTTCCTCTCAGGACATGACTGTATTTTGACTTTATGGGCACTTGGTTTATAGGTCTAACTCTATTACATTAGTACACTATGCAGCACAATGTGGATTTGTGTATATTAGCCACCTGTGATAGCAGGCAGGGATCTGGAGTTGGCATTGGTCAGCAATACATTTCCTTCATTCGGGTCAGACAAGTTGGTGTCACTGCGGAACTCCTGTTTCTTGGACAGCTAGAGGGAGACAGAGATCGCACAAAACTCAGCGGCAACACTTCCACAGATACTCGGCTCCATTACTTAAACATCCCTTGACTTTGTTTTTTCACTTCTTCCCTTCCGTTCTTTCTCTCCACCCTTCCTCAGTTTCCCGTGATTTATTAAATCTACTAAAGCTCATTCTCACCCGTTTGCAGTCCAGTGTATTTGTCCTTTCTCTTTCCTCTGAGATGAAGATCATGCTGCTCCTCTTTTTCTTTTTCTTACTCTTCCTCATTTTGACCTCTGCATCACCCACTGTCACCACCATCTCCTCCACTGTACTTGCACTCACGCTGCCGCTGGAGCGCGGCAGGGTGGAGGTCCAGGAGACTGGAGACTCAGGGGGGAGGTCCCTGGGAGGAGGCAGGAAGGGTGTGATTAAATTAAAAGGGGTTTAATGTTGATTTTCATATCTACGTTGTTCTCAAGTGTTTTTTTCACGAGGAATACATCTTTGCAGTTCCATTTTATTACAGTATAGTGTATGTATGTATCCTGTAGATAAGATGTGTCATTCTTGTGTATGCTACCTGTCTGCATGGAGCTTGGTTGGAGTCCCACATTCAGATCCCTGCAATGAGGAGATTGAAATGATGGACTGACGAATGGAGCGCAACATGGAGCGAGGACGACTGGACTTCCTCTCATCAAATTCCGGCTGGAAATAGAGAGTTGAAGACAGTTCATAGATAGTGACAGTGAAATAAAGCGGAAGTACATCATTAGAGAAAACAAGAAAAGCAAAGTGAAGTTACTCTTACAAAAACACAATCACTCTTACTTATGATTAGTTTAATCTCTTGCATGAGGGGCAGAGCCAATTTACAAGTTAATGACCATATTTAGCCCCAGTCAGACCACCCAAACCCTGTTCTAGTTGTAGAGAAATTTAAAAAGGTACAAATCCCATGTCAACACTCAGAGGCTTTGGTGAGTACTTTGATCTTTAAAATTCGCCTGGATCAGTTCATTTACAGCTTAATTAATGCAGCTCTACCACAGTAACTGTGTGTGTCCGTGTCTAGCCCTGCAGAAAATAACATGTTTTGTACTACAGAGAAACACCATGTTTCAGTAAAAAACTTACCAGCTCTCTCACTCCATATTCCTTCTCCACTTTCTTCTTCAGCTGTTTGAAACACTCCTCCATGCGCTCGTGGAAAGGACGCAGGTCATCAGTCACTCTCTTCCCATGGAGAGAGATCCCTCCTCCTAGTAACGGGATCTATAAATAAAAATGTTATCTTGTCAACGGAAAGACGACATAAAAGTAACACAACTATACGTGGGGTGTACATGTATTCAAGACTGTGTGTTAGGGTGTTTAGTACCTGCCATGCGATGAGGTCTTTGAGACGCAGCAGTTTATCTCTGTCCTCTGTGTGCTGCTGAATGTACTCTTCTGTGAAGAACGCCTGATACAAGGAAATAATAAAAATCCATTTAAGGAATCACACCTGAATTCACCTGTTCATGCAGTTTGTAAATTGACTTTTCCTCCCACAGGTGCACTTTCTAAGCACACTGATCTTATCCTATGCGGGATATTATAACACTGAATGGTGTTTGAGGGTGAACACTAATAATATTTTGGGTTATGAATACACCAGACTCCAATAAGTTCACTGCATTTAGTGTAATTTGGACTGATCATATTCAGAGCCTCAGGAAGTGATACTGATTTTTGACACTAAATTAATTCAAGTAAATTCATCATGAGAGATGAGTCTTGCAGTAAAGCACTCTCTTCGGCTCAGATAACTTTTAAGTGGCCCAGTCTTCATATAAAACATTTTTAAAAAACAGTCCTGTGATAGTGATTTTACATCCACGGTCACAATGAATCAGGGCTTGTTTGGATAAAAATGAAGGCTGCTACAAGAAAAAAAATGAGAAAATCATTGTAAACTTGTGATAGTGGAAATACACATAATAGATTTTTAACTCTACTTTCCATATACTATATATACAGGAATAATGGAGCAGCACAAAAATACATTTTATATGGTGTAAGAACCTCTGGTGGTAAGCTCTGGTTGGTCATGTTTTACAATAAAAGACTCAAATATAATCAAACTCAGTTTAACTCTCACTGGGAGCTTTATTTAATGGTACAATGGTCATTAAATAACCTAGAAAAGTGTATTTGCAAGTGGATTCTAGGGCTGATTGTTCACAGTTTACCTTTTCATACTTGGCAAAGCCGCCCATGACAGCTGGATCCACGATGCCATTGAGCAGCATGGAGAGAGGGTTGATGGGGAGGCTCCAGTCAGTCTGGTATTGGTTGATCATGGTCAGGATCTTCTCATTGGTGGACTCCATGGTCTCTATGGCGTTCTCCAACGGAGACAAGGTGGTCTGTACAGAGAAGCAGAGTGGCAAAAAGAGCAATGGGAAAGAGGTGAGAGAAATGAATAATTAAGGCTAGAAGGGAAGGGGCCGACGAAGTAAGGGAGGAGGGTTTTCAGGGTGGGATGTGGGGGATGTACAGCATAAAATTTTGCTAAAAAAAGAATTAAAAAAAAAACGGTGGTGAGACAGGGAATGCATTAAACTGGAGACAATAGCTCACAGCAAACATTTAAGTCAAACATGGAGTGAAAACACGCCCTCACAGACTTACATGTTTCATGTCTGTAGCCTCAAACCAGCGCAGGATCCCTGGCAGCTTATACACAGTGGTGAAGGTTGTGCGTTCAATCCACATGGACTAAAACACAGGGATGGAAACACAGCAGTTAGATGACCCTCTACAACTTTTGAATACTAATAACATGATGCCACATCTTGTATTAAACTCTTTGCAGACACTTAGGCTACACATCATCCATCATGCTGATGAGTCAGCGAGCATTTGCTCTTTTGAAATTGTAAGTTATTTGTTTGAACAATGAGACTTGTGTGATGTTATGCTGTGTTGAAATAAATTAACAAAATGTCCAGTCTCTTTGCTGGTTGATCCGACACATTCAGAATAATTACCGCTTTTGCCGTTAGCATTTAACAGGCACCTCCGTTTGTGCCCCTCGTAAAGTGTATATTTTAAAGGCAAATTTTTACAGGTTTGTATATCTCTGTAATGTAGCATGGTGTTAAAATTAACATCAACATTCATAACATTCTCAACCCTGGAACTCAAATTATTTTCTGATGCCTCAAAAGTATAGTTTTAAATAATTATATTAATATCATAAATGTGCAACGACTAGTCAACTAATAGCTTGAACTAAGGACTACTAGTTGCCTAGGAAAATATTTTGTCGGTGGCAGCCCTACAGTTCACTGTGACAAAAGATCTGTTTGTGTTGATTAAAATGTATAGGTCCCGTATGTGGCATCTGTAGCCTTTTCTGTGGGACATGTAAAATCTATTCCAGTTTTTCTTTGGTCCTTCCTCTTCTGTGGCTTTGCTCCTGTATTTCTTAGTTAGCTTTGGCCATCTTACAATTTCTTCTGGGACTGTGGTGTCCTTCTGCAGGATGCAACCTGCATTTTACTGCACCAGAAGTGATGAGGAAGCGATCCCACAGGGTGAAGAGAAATCCTGCTGTTCTCTGGTGATGAGGCGTAGTGCTTCCAGTAACACCCTTTGTTTTTAACCAGAAACAGAGATCTTGCTGAAGGACAATTCTCGCTCTGAAATTTTGTGAGAGGTCGAGTTGTTGCAGGAAACGCCGGAGAATTGTTCTTGAACGAGACTTCTGTTTCTTAAAAACAAAGTGTGTCACTGGAAGTCACTCGTAGGGATCCTTTCCATGATGTTGTTAGACACCTCGTATTAACAGTCTGAGCCTACCAGTGACAAAAATGTAAATTTTTTGTCAACGTAATTTTGACGGGCACAATTGCCCCGAAGGAATACATTGCAGCCACTGTGGCCGGTTTGCGGCTGTTGGCTGAAGCCATCTACTGCACGGACTCTAAAACTTCTTGTACCTACTAGTCATTTCAACTGCAAAATATCTGAAAACAGGTTTTAAAATACCAAAATTATCCTTCAATACCAGACTGCTGTATTGTGGTAGCAGGACATGGCGAAGTCAGGACCAACTGGATTTCAGGGTCATGATGCAAATCCAGTCCTGGATTTTGTGGCACGGTTTGTCACTTGGAGGAAAGTAGACGGCCTCTCCCTATGTTTGGAGGTCACATTAGAATGAGATGATTTTCTTTAATTTTCTATTTTACTGTAGAAGCAGAGACAGCTCCTTTGAAAGTTCATGCTTCAGGACAGTTTGAGAACCTACGTTTACATTAAAGAATATCTCTATACAATACATTCACATGCTTGCTTTAAAGACTCCACATAGGGAAGGATATGTCAAAATTTTTTCATTAATATTATAGGATGTAAATTTCTATATCTATCTCTCTATATCCATATCTCTCTCTCTCTCTCTCTCTCTCTCTCTCTCTCTCTCTCTCTCTCTATATATATATATATATATATATATATGTATGTAAACTTTTTTGTTACGGCTATGGGGTTTGTTGGCATTTCATCTGTTTAGCTGGGTTGTTGCATATGAGCAATTTCTCACCCAATGATTTGGCTCACCACAATTAAAGCAGTTCCCAAGGTCTTTGAGAGGGTGAGGTTTGGCTTTGTCCGAGGTGTGAGTGATCTCTTGGCACTTTCTCTTCTTCCTTGCTCCGTTGGTGTAGTAAAATACTTGGACAACTAGCATTTGAATGCATTTCATACATGTTTTTCATTCTGTACTATCTAAACAAACAGCGGTGTCCAAATTACATTACATTTATTCATTTAGCTTACTTACAACTGTGACATGTAATGTTGAATGCCTCTGGAGCAACTAGGGGTTATGTGTCTTGCTCAGGGACACACTGATGGATGTCTCACAGTGGGACTGAACCCAGGTCTCCCACACTAAAGGCATCTTATCCACTGTTCCATCACCACCCAGAAATTAAATCTTGATTTTGTAGACATTCATACACATCTTGCATGTGTTTGTAATAGTCTCAGTGTCCCATTCTTTGTTGCACCGACTCACCAAAGTTTGAATAGTAAAAATAAAAGATAAAATGACTAATTACAGTATTAGACAATGAAACATTGTTCAGAAGTCCAAAGAAGGTTAAAGTCAAGGGCAACTGGATTTGGTTGAAAATACCAGAAACAGCCAGAAGGACAAGGATAAAGGACCATCAGGTGAACATTTTAAGCTGCGTTCCATTTTCCTCGGAAGTCGGAGGTCGGAGCTGGGAATGATGTCACACCCGAGTTGACGGCGTCCACAGACAGCTGTTGGACAGCACTTTGTGTACGAACATTTATATGAGTCACAAGTACACAGAAGTGCTAATAAACAGTATAAACTACAGCTTTCACTAACTGTTGATACCCTGACAGCCATCTTGGATCACGAAGTCGGGGTAGTGCGCTTCTCCCGACTTGGGAATTCGGGATTCTGACTTAAGGGGGCGTTCCCTTTGAAATTTTGACCTTTGAACTCGGAAATTCCGACTTCCCCTGTCAACTGGAATGCACCATTAGACAGTGTGAATGGATTGTTTGAACGAGGTGTCAAGGAAGCCATTTACACCCAGGTTGAGAAGTCTTCAATGAACAGAGGAGGAGGTCTTACGCCACCACTTATCCCCCACTTACAATGCTGTCCTTTCATCACTTCCCAGGAAACTTAACAAACATTATCTCTTGGCCTCAGGTGAAGATGCCAACAATGGTCGTTCAGGTGGTTCAGGACCATAACGACTGTTGTTACAACAACCAGGAGCGCTAACAAACCAGCGGTATCGATGATCTTGACAAACGACCCCACAGATGTTAAATAGCTGAGTTTCTCTACTGGTCATTTCAGAACTGAAGAAGTCTCTTGAATGAGGGACGAAACGTGTTTTAGTATCTTCAACCATGTACAGTTGCCCTTGACTTTAACCTTCTTTGGATAACTATGACCTGGATGACTGAGAACCTTCAAAGACATTGTTCAGAAAGCCATCCACTCATCAGTAGTTAATGTGCACAGTCTTAAGAGTCTGTGGCCTTGCACATGGATTTCACATGAACAGACTGTCAGGATTCCTCTATGCTAGCATAGGTCTCAGGACTTTATTGGTTAATTATATATCACTGTGCTGCTGTAATGTAAATTGTTTGTTATGGCATGCTAATTTTATTCTGGGTTGTGATATTCTCTTTTATATTTGTGCAATTAACTTTTTAGATTCTGCATTTGCAGTTCTTTTTCCCTTCCCTTTCCAACTATTGTATACTGCAACTTTTCTGTCTTGTGTTTACAGTTAATTTGTCAACAATTCAATTCCAATTCCTTCAATTTACATCCTATTAATAAGTTAAAATTCATTCCTGCTGGTGCAGGGAGAATAAATCATCAATTTTCTCTACTTTATTCATCACTGCACAATCCTGAATTTTATATTTTATCTCATGTGCTCCTCATCTAAAATCTAAAAACATAATATGATGTCTTATCATCTAATTATACCTCAACCTTAGGTTCTAAAATACTATTATTTTATATAACAGGAACTCATCTTTTCAGACTGATAACAATGCAACGTACAAGTAGCAAAGAACACAAAAGCTTCTAAAAGATTTTCCAGGTCCCTGTGGTCATAAATCTTTTCATAAAAATAAAAAAACTCACAGCAAATTCATTGTTTGGGTCCACAGGTCCTTTCCTCACAGGTCTGGAGTACTGGAAACGCTGCACATAGTTGGATTTGTAGAAGCTGCACATGGTGTAAGAAGAGGGAGACAGCGGTTAAAGTCAAACAAAGAAAATAAAAAAACATTTGCCAAAGAGGAAATATGACATTATCAGAAATGCCAATTCTTTTTCATTAACTTTACAGACATTCACATTTTCTTTATGAAAATATCAGTTAAAGGTGTTTAGCGGACTGACTTGATAATCTGGTCAGGAACAGGTTTGTTCTTCAGGCGAGGAGGAATCTCAAGGACTGGCTGCACTGTGAAACACTGGATATCTGGTTCAGATCACTCAGGAATATAAAATCACTACATGATGGTGTGTCTCTACATCTTTGTGTCAGAACGTACAAATTGATCATTCAGGGATGTGTCTGACCTCCAGTGGCTAGGTTTTAATATACACGGGTACAACAAAAGGTCCAACCAAAGTGCAGTGCAGTGCAGTGCAGTTTTATTGCGTTTCTGGGTAAAAGGTACCCTGATAGTTTCATTCGTTTGTGTGTGTTATGCTACTAGAAGGATACACTGAAGTGGAGAGTTCTTGATATCGTCCCCTGGCATGGTGGTAATGTTGAGGCGCACAGAGCTGGGGAACTGGCTCATCAGCTGGTTCTGAAAGTCCTCCCTGCGTTCATACTCCTTGCCACGGTGGATAAACACCTTGTTCTGAAGCCATAGCAAATGAATAGGTGTTAATAATGATAATAAAATGATTAAGCCCCTATTTATACTGTGAGCAACATTGGGGATTTCTTTTAAGATTCCTTTCAATTCTCTTCAATAGGACAGTCCAAGAGGTCATACACATTGCATATCTTCTTCAAGGTACAAAAGTGTTCCTGTACTTGGTCTCCTTCCACTGCCCTGCTCCCTCCCTTGAGTTACTGCCTATGTTATACTCCTTACCACAGCAGATGAACAAATATAATGAATACATTTTATTGCTGCAGTTTGCTGAGATCCACAGCAATCCCATATGGTACTTTACGTCCCAGTCTGTTTACTATCTTGCTGGTTTGTTTAGAAACTTGTCCACTGCTGCAATTTTAAATCTCTTAGCTTCAGTGCTGATAATGGGGGAAAAAAAGTTATGGACCCCTTGTACTGGGAATGTGTGGATGTTTGAATATGTGTGTAAACACAAACCCTGAGAAATGGAGGGTAGCCCTGCCCATAGTAACCCACTGCAAAGTAGTCCGGCTTTGGCCTCAAGATCTTCATAATGTTCTCATAGAACTTGGCTTGTTTTTCCTGCAGACAGCGACAAAGAGAGAGGCAGAGGATGTGTTCATGAGAGAGAGGGGAGATGTAAGCCATAGCAGTTTTATCAGCTCGCGCCAATGACATAGCTACCCTCTGCAGAATGCCGGGCCTTTGAGGGTGATAGATATAGAAAGAAATAAAGTGCATGGCATCCAAGGGCATTGTCTGTCATTTATTTAACCACATAAATTCAGCATTAGCTGAGAGAGCCATTGCTGCAGTCATTGAAAGAGAGAGGGAAGAGTGTAATTCTCTGCGGGGAGGGGAAAAGAAGAGTTGAGTGAAGGGGAGACAGAGGAGAAGGTGGTGCTAACGAGCAAGCTAGGATTTGAGTATGGGGGGAATCACTTCTCTTGTGGTGTCAAAGCAAGCGATGAAAGAAACAGAAGAGTGATTGAGAGAATAAAGAAGGGTTACTAGGAGTTTAAAGTTGCTGATGGTTGGCAATGAGGACTTTTGGGGTCATATGGTAATTGTGGCTCAAATCTTCAGAAAACAAAATATTTAAAAGGAGAATTTGAAGTGTCAAATAAGTATTAATTTTTAAACATTGATCAAAGGTTGTGCTTAGTTGTCTAAGATGCAGATGACCAATTTAGAGTGGAAACTTCTTATTGGGAACGATCTGTTCTGAGGTTAAGAAAGGGTATTACTCTGTGCAATTTAGAACTTTAGAACTGCTGAACAATTTAGCTAGATTTGGTTTTATTGTATAAAGGCCAAAGACAAAGTGATTTGACCAATGTAAATATTTTAATTTATTTACATTACTTCTCCTCCTCCTTTCCTTCAAACACCTTCTTACACCTATAACATCTATGAAGAGCAATCAGAGAAAAGGGCTGAGAGTAGAAAATACAGAAAAGTGACATCATGATTATTGTGCAGCAAATAAAGAATGAAGGTTTGAGATGCCATGTATTACCAGTCTCTTGCTGAGTAACTCGTAGTCAAAGATCTCGTTTTCATACTGTTCAGCTAGCTCCTTACACAGAGTGATGGCCTCTTCCCACATCTAAACACACACACACACACACACACACACACATACACACACAGAAAGAAAGAAAGAAGCGTCCTTCATTACACCATCTGCTAATAAATCGGCAGCAGCTGTCGTGGTGGGAATTCATCTCATGAAAATCTCTGTTTCCAGGTCTCTAGAGAAAGGAGGGAAATGTCTCTATCACTGCTTCAGAGAACACAAAGCACTCATGGAGAATGCAAAATGACTATAACAACATACTGTTCAGAGATTATGACTGCATGATTGCAACACTGTCCCAAAAAAAGTAGGTATAGAGGAAAGGAACAATTTCAAAAATAAAAGTCTGTACTGAATTCAGATTTTCTGGGCTTTTTCTTATCCCAAAGTAAAAAGAAACTTAGCAAAGCTCAACTGTCATTAATTGTAATTTCTAAAGGCAATACTTTCTCCAGAGTGATGAGTTAGAGCACTGACCAACACTTTTCAGATCATCACATTACTGTATGAGGGCCTTAGTTGAAGCATGTTGTACAATGCTGACCTTGCCCTTGTCAAAGTAGTCAATGATGGTGTCGTAGAGTGTTTCTTTGAGCTGCCGTTGGGTTTGGGAGCCGTGGGACTCAAACTGGGGGTTGCACGTCTCGTCTAACCACTGGAATGTCGACAGCAGGGAAGACAAAGATATGGAGGAAAGGACAGAGACAAAAAGTGAGATACAGTATGTATATTTTTTTTGATTGATGAAGCTAAGAAAAGAAGAAAAGAAAAATTGCAGCGCGACCAACTCTGTTTTTTACTGTCCCATTTATCATGATGTTGAAACAACAGAGGAGAACTTAAAGCTTAGAGTTTCTTTGTTGTAATAAATCAGTTTTAGTCCTAAGCAGAGTGCGCACAAAAACCGTCTCATTTATTATATAAATGAGACAATAGCTAATCTTCTCTTGCATTAATTGCACTGAAACCAAACAGAAAGTACACAATAATCTCCAAAACTGACTTCAGGAATATGGGGAAGATGAGGATTAGAGCATGCTCTGCTTTACAGCCTGCTCTTTCCAATAATATGAAACGGGTATGACAGGACTGCCACTGGAGATGAATGGAGATTATAAAAAGCATTTTAGAGTGCAACTGATTTGATATAATGACACTAGACAGAGAGAGGAGGAGGAGGAGAGAGAGAGAGAGAGCGACCCCCCTCGTCCTCTGTCCCCCTCTGTGAGCCTCTAAGTGTCCCATAAAAGAGATGTAGAGACAAAAGAGGTCAAACACGCTCAGACATGTGCGTGCGCACACACACGTTTATTGCATCAATCCCCATAGTGATGAAGCCACAGTGGCCGACGCCATGCCATAAACTAACCTCGGAGCTTCATCATTTGGAGGCCAGAGACGTAGCAACCATTTTTTAGCTAATAAAAGACTGTCTTACTCGTGGCAGACAGACAAGTGATTAGGCAGATTAAGTCGCTGGGTCCAGCATTAAACGACAAAATATATTTTTTATAGATGTGTGCGTGTCCTACCTTGAGCAGGCGAGAGTGGAGCAGCAATGTGTATGCTGCCTCAGTGTAGTTTTCACCCTCCAGGTGAAGGTCCCTCAACTTGTACAGGTACCTGAGCACGCCCACGTGTGTACACACACACACACACACACAAACTAAGTAAATAACAGAGGTCAAGTGAATTTGATATGCAACTTATACATCATCCACCAGATGCTGCTGTTGGGCAACTTGAAGGCCTGCAAATCAAGCATTAATCACTTGTGAGTCACTGGTTGCTTTCCAAGTCTCTTAATTGCATCCACGTTTCCCTCACTTGCGTCTTTTCCTTGCGTCTTAATACTGCCTACCAGGGATGCATGGAGAGACACAAGGAAACCATGCGAGGAGAGAAGAAAAGAGGAAATATGTTTTTAGAGAAATGAGACTTCCTTCCTCCGAAGCTTCACGTGAAGCGACGCCCGTTTGTGATGACGGCGGCAGCTGATTGCAGCTGGATCAGCTGTCAGTCGGCTTTAACAGCCAGAAAGACTTTTGATGGAGTTTGTCTCTACACCTTAGACTGTACACATGTGCACTGTGCTGATACTAATAAAGGCTCACATTTATCACTGCCAGAACACCTGCACTTGAACAGCCTGCATTCTGTATTCATACTGTGTCCTGTTCAGAGGCACAGCATCATTTCTACTGTCAGAATGCATTTATATTATTTATTCATTATCTGCATCTGCATTTATTGATATTCTGACTATTGGTGTGGCTATTCTGATGGCTATTCTGATTGTGAATTCATTATTGAATCACCCAGAATATGGTCACAGTGTCTTTTGATTTAGTCAGCCTCACATGTGGCTGAAAGGAAAAGACAATAAACTATGTAAAAACTGTTTCTTGCTGACAGACTATCTCTGACTTTAACTGTATCCATAATATAAGTTAATGCAAGACAATTAAAAAAAAAAATGAAATCAAAATAATGTTTCAGATAAATAAAATAAGTAGTTTTGGTCCTTTTGTTGTTGTTGTGTATAGGCCTATAACACTTTGGAGTGGTACACTTGAGTTTAGTCTTCACTCCAGTATAAAATTCCAGAGATGTTGTGATTTATCAAATCATGATTTGCTGCAGCGTCCAATCAATAACAGATATATAATAAAGGGGTGTATCGGTGATCGCTCCTTGATCCTCACTCCTCTGTGCACAAATATCAGCTTTGGGACGGTCTGTAAGATGGCGGACCAGAACAACTTCGAGCAGGGAGCGGGGAAACGGCAAATAAGAGACTTGAGATGCACCTAATGTTTTATTTAATCTGTCTATTTTTACTCACACACACACCTATACATACTCTGAAATATGTATACAACATAGAGAGGTCATTCAAGAGCACACACACACATTCGTACACACAAAAGCACAATTCAATGCATGTCTTTTTAATGCCCTGACAGATGTTTTGTTGCCATATGTTTTATAAGCATGACACGGAGGAAGATGGGAACACCGGGCCGCTAGTGAAACAACTTACTCTTTTACAGCTTCTGTTTTTAGTTTTGATCCTGTTCTTTATCCATCTCAGTCTGTCTGGAGAAAACATTTAGCCACACGGCCAGAGGCTGGACTTTCTTGCTAAGGCACTGATGACAAAGCAAGAAAGCAGTGGCTTCTAAATTCTCTTAAATGAACAATCCCCTGTACGCTTGGCAGAATGGATGCATTCTAATTCCACGCTACATCCAAATTCTACAAATGACGGTGAACATGTAGCTGTAGATATATGTAGTTTTTGCAGTGATGAATCTTTTCCCATTTGTTTTCTATATGCAGTACGCATTTTGTGCGCTGCTAATTTACCCTGAGTGCCTTGCCTTTTTGCAGAAAAGCTCTGAAGCCTCCAGTTGAAAAAACTTCAACTTGCAGCAGAAAAGCACCCAACGGAATTTGTGTTTTTTTTCCTATTGTCCAGTCGGATCAGATTTGTGAGTTTACTTCACAGCAAAATCAGAGTTAGGCTAAGGACAGGAGACTTGCTGCAGCAAGCTGCTCTTTTTTGGGCTCTGTCTGATCGGGGTCTTAAGCTACAAATTTTATGATCCATAATTCACACACTGGGCTGAGGCCATAGCATAAGCAGCAATGAATGACCTGTAGTAATATAGCTAGATCTTTGTGTAAGATAACATTCTGGCTTATTACATAACACATACATAGTGCTTAAATGTGTACTTGAATTAAACTATATTTGTTTGCTAACATTAAAAAGTAAGCTGGCTAAATATTACCATTATCTCAACAGGATTGACGGAGGCAGCTAATCAACCACAGAGTTGAGCTCACATTCACACATAAAGATAACTAATTATGTCTATAAGCCATCGCCAGAAATGCACCATGGGACCTGACGGGATCTGTATTCCCTCTCTCTCTCTCTCTCTCTCTCTCTCTCTCTCTCTCCTGCCATCATCCTGTCTTCCTCTGTATCTCCACCTCTCCCTCCCTCATGGCCATCCTGTCCCTCTTTCTCTCTGCTCTCCCCCCAGTCAGACCAAGAGCTGATCCTGTGGATTTTGACATTAATTCAGTGGGACTCATATAATCCCTTGTCAGATTATGGACCTCACACACACATTCAGACACACTCATGCCTGCACATAAAACACAGACATGCACCACGTAAATGTACATTATGTCAAATTCAGCACATAAATACCTGATATACATCCCTTCACGATTGATGTCCTTGTAAAAGTTCTGCAAAATCAAAAGGAGAAGTGGGGTTGTTAGTGTCAGTGTGTATGTGAGAGGTTTTTAACACCATTCTGAAGTGCTGTACTGACTGTAAATTTGTCATTTTGTATTTGTGTTTGTCTAAATGGCTGTATGTATGTTATACTGTGTACATCTGATTTGTGTAAATGTGTGGGAGTGTGTGCATGCGCACTTGTTAGTTAAGCAGCACAAACTCCCAGTTTAATGAAGTTTAATGACATCTACAGAGAACAGAGGAGTGTAACGAACTGATGTAACCCCACCTCCCATCACCAGCATGAGCCAGCAGACACAATAATACACACAAAAAACAAGATCAATCATTGTGTGATTCACAGAGAAGCCAAAGCATACTGTATGCATATTTAAATCTAATTGCTTTATTTTTTTTGCAAAGGTCAGATACATCATTGTTTATATCAATGTATTTTTTCTCAAGTAAGCCAATTTCCTGCTGAAGGCTGCCCAGCTACATGAAGGTCAGATATTTTTACGCCTTCACACATCTTTTTAACATACAATGAAACAACTACAGTTGAACTATAGTTTCACCTTCTGTGCATCTTTCCTAACTGACCACACACCAAATGGTAGCCATTTAAAAATCCCCATCCATTGATATCTGCAATACCAACATGCTTTTGTCAGCAGCAGAAAGTGTTCCTGAAAGAAAATATTTTACTGGAAAGACATATCTAACTTCAGCCTGAGCAGTGTGTGTATGTTTCCTAATTTGTGCATGTATATTTGTGTTTCCTTGAAAGTGCATCTGCATGACTGTGTGTGTATGCATGTTAACTTCCTAAATGAAATAAGCCTGGGGGGGCAAGGATAGGAGAGTGCACTTTTGCCTGCTAGCCTGCAGAAGAGATGTTTAACTGGCCAAATGAAAGTGAATAGCTAATAGGCAGCTGCCACAGGCTTCAGGCTAAACATCTCTGCCATGTGCCAACAACCTCCTGTCCTCAGGGAGAAAATAAAATTATAAGATACAAACAGACTCATATCCATTTATCATTAATTGACCCTGCTAAACATTAGCATCTCAGAAATGTCTTCAAAGGTGAAAATTCTAGGAAAGAATTCATATCAAAACTACATACTGTATATTAAAGAAGGAAGACAGAGTGAGACAGATGAGGAATTATATGATTGAATCTGCTGTGGAGACAATCGTAGGGTGGGTCGATCGGGGATCTGTTACTAAACCTCAGAATATCGTGGGGGAGAATCTGATTAGGAGATCATATAAGAGAAAGAATGTGGAACAGACAGTAGCTGATGCAATCCTCTGCAAACAGTCAGAGACCAGACACAGAGATTAATCTTTTTCTTTAGATCAATCGCCACTTAAATGTGGAAAAGGAATACAAAGACCTTGGCATGGAAGAAAAGACATAAAATCAGTGTTTCATAATGAACTCTGCAATCAGTGTGGCTCTTTTGGAGGCTTATTGACTGAGGGCTGTATGGAACTAACTCACTTAGTAGTCTCTTCTTACATTAGTCTTTCAATTAATAATGAGTTTATTGATGTGTGTATGTGTGTGTTGGTGCGTGTGATTCTCAGATCAGCACCTATTTGCTGTGGGGTTCAATGCTACAGCCATAAAGCACTGTACATGAATCACAAAGTTAGTGTCAATAAATAAGAATTCATGGTGACGCACTTTGAAAGATTCGCGGAGCATGAATGAAACATGAAGAAAACAAAAAATTATGAAATTCTTATGGAGGAAAGGCTCACAGCAATATGGTGAAATTCAAGGACCCAACTTCCTACTTAGTCCTCTACCCATTGCTGCCCTTTCAGGAAGCCCACTTGAACACCTTCGTTGTGGGGAAGAAACTTGTGATCAAGCTGATCAAGCCATAGGAATTTGAAGGACAAGGCTAGGACAACTCAGCCAGCTAAGCTTCAAAGAAGGTGGGACTCACCAGAAGATTGACAGTGCAGCTCATGCGGTTGTTGCGGCTGTCATCGCTCATCACGGTGCGGTAGTCAAGGAGACGAATGAGGAGTCCCTTCACCAAGGCGACAAAGTGCTGCACCTGTGGCCTCAGCGTGGGTTTCTCGGCGGCACAGTCCAGCAGGCTGGCATGACAAGCATCCACAAGTTAATCATCAGAGGATTTTGCCTTGGTATTCAGTGCTTAAAAGTGTTGCATGTTTTGTGATCTATTGCTGAGAGACCAGTGACATGTGTCGAAAGTTTACTTTTTGAGGGTTAACAGGAAATCCACTCAGTAATTTTTTGGGACAATAGCAAAGCCATGCCACAGTGAAGATATTTTCATTTTAACCATTTCTGTGTCATGAAAATTATCACGTTATATCAAATTCTTGCAGTACTATGAATTTACTGTTATTCTTATGTACTTGTTTACATACTTAAATGCACATTTATAAAACGGGTAGCTCAAATCAAGCAATCTGATTGGTTCATACTTGTGATATAATGAACGTATACAATGGGTATAATGTCGAATTCCTTTGCACAGATCCGTATCACTCCGCAACAAACAGGGTTCAGTTATAATCTGAGCTTCGTGGGGGACTCACGCCCTATTTACACTGGTATTAAAATGCGATATGATAAAGATCTGATACAGATCGCATTTTACCAGCGGAGATAAATAAATAAATAATAAGAATGTGTGTGTGAGTGAGAGAAATCTTTATATATATTTTTACGTGATTCAACATATCCCTCTCTCACACACACGAAAACACACAAACACACACACACACACACACACACACACACAGCAGTCCACTACTTGCACCAGATATCTGCGATATTGCAACAAAGATTAAGTTTCAATAGCGTGGGCTATTGCTCAAGGAGAGACACAATTCCGCCCTTTATGGTAGGTATATTATTAAGTGTTATTATTTTATATCAAGCATATTATCATATAAGTTCAAGTTACCAAAGTCAATCTACTGACGCTGGACAGTTTTTAGTAATATAAATAAATAGTTCTAATAATTCTAGCCTTTGATGTATGTTGCTTAACAACCGTCATGCGCTTATGTAGCCTACCGGCAGCCTGGTGGGATAACTTTTTGTATTCATAAAGAAATGTCTGTTGATGAAATAAAGTCAAATTGTAGTGCGTCTGTTAGCCTACTTTCTTTTTGCCATGCTTGGTAACCGTTTTATAAAAGTAATCCTCCGCTTCACGTCGGGCCGAACAACGTCCCTTAACTGAAATATAATAAGCATGTACCACGGCCTGTCGTGAGCTAATGATTAATTAATCGGCACACAATCAGAATTTTGGCTGCTGTTATTGTGGTATGTTCTAATACTCAGGCCTACATGGTCTCCAGTAGTTGCATGTATCGCTCGTCTCCTCCTCCACCCTCCACTTCATGGTCCAACTTCAGAATGATCTCATTTTCAAACTGCAGAAGAAAAGAGAGAGGGGGGGAAAGAAAGAAAAGGGGGACACCAAAAGCAGACGAGAAAGCAAAGGAGAGGAGGAATACTAGAATAAATCAATTATGCCAACATAATTAAGGTGTCTCTTTTACTTTTGTGTGAAGCGTCACAGGAAACCTGATGGAGGAGCACAATGTGTGTGGACCAGAATTACGGTGCAAGTGTGGATTTTGTGTTTGCAAATGTGACTTTTGCTAGTAAATCTTCGGATGTTTTGTTTCTGCACACATGCATGTAGAAATGTTAACTTTATGTATTCCATGTTCACACATATCTGTATGAATGTGTAGGTTTTTACCTTGTGGAAGTTTCCAGTGTGTGCATTTTCACAAGTGATCATATCAAAGAAGATGGGAATGGTGGCCCTTCTCAACTCCTCCTCCGGTATCAAAGTCATCTCAAGGATGGGACCCACCATGCCAGGGATGAAACAGATCTTGTGACTGCCTAAAAGATACACCCACAAAATTAAATGGACAGGTAAAATCACATCTGACCCCTCTTCCCATGCTCACCACCGGTTCCAGCATTTGCCCTCAGGATGGCTCCACAGGCCTCTGTCCATCAAAACATCCCAGTTCGTGAAAGGAATATTTAATACTGTGAATTTTATTTATAGAGTGAGTATACAGATGTCTGTCTATGTGAAATGGTGCTGACATTGTGAACCCTTATTACCATACTGTACTGAAAAGATATTCCACCATTGCTTAGTGAAATGAAGTGAAAGCGAATAGACACCTGCACCCACCCGCACTCTCTCACACACACACACAGGTCTGTCTTCACATGTGGGTGTACCCACATGTTTGCATGCCCAGAAGTAGCAAGTCAACCACTCTTGTATAACCTACATTTTCTTACCTAGTTTGTACCACATATCGCGTATAGCAAAGCCAATGAGTCTTCTCATATCTCCATATCTGAAATACAGAGAGAGACAGAAAAAAATATATATTAGCCCCTAGGTTTAGAAAAAATAACTTGATCAATAACATTACTTTCACCTTCGACAGCCCAGTATGAAAGATAACGCTGCACTAATCTGCTAATCTGTTCCAGCATGTACTAAATTGAATGTCTATCTACAGGCAGCATGCGGCTTAAATAGGCTGTGGGAGTTTAAACAGCAAATGCAGACCCTGAAATAGATCACAAATCACTGAGGGTTTCATTAGAGCAGGGAGAGTACGTGTGGTAAATAAGGAAATTATATGGCCCCTCTCTCACTTGGCCAGAATCTTGTTCCTCTTGGTAGATGAGAAATGCTGGAGCTGCAGAGACTCCTGGGTAATAAACGCCACGGCCAAGTGGAAGTAGTTATTCCACAGCTAGATGGCGAGGAAAAGTGAGAAACGGTGTAGAGAGAAACAATAGAGATCCACGTTAAAAGCAGCACAAGTAAATTACACTGACACTGTCAGTATGAGACAAAGCCTGTAAACACACAAATCCACTTACCTGTACTTCAAAGTCGTTGTTATTGAGGAACTTTTGGTTCATAGTGTCTGCGTAGGTATTGATGGCTCTCAGGAACACTCTAATGGACAGAAACACACATATTTATTGTACACATACAAACAAAATATTCCAATAAAGTAGAATTGTATCAAATGTAAATCAGTACTAATAAATAACTTTGTCCGGCAGGAGTTTGAATGTAAAAATGAAACATCTTAAGGAAAAAAGTAATATCTGAGAATAAACAGATGAGAATCTGTCAGTGATCACAAATTTTGTTGTTGTTTATCAAAGAATTACAGCTTTGACAGCTGCTCTAGCTTTAAACTGCTATTTCAGATAAGACTCTAATATTGCTTCAGATTCAAAGTAGAAGTTTTCTCAATACCCTCTACCCCCTCTCCTTCCCCGTTTTTTGTTTTCTTTCTCTCTCTAGCAGCACATATCTTCCCCAACCCCAGTCTTCAAACTCCTTATCAGCCTGTCTTTTCCTCTGCCTCACTCTTCACCTACCTATTTGCCTTTTCTTTTCCTCTGACACATCTGTAGCCTCCCCTCTAGCTTACATCACAAAAAATACACCAATGGCTTTCATTCTATCAGCTCATACACACAAACACATTCATCACATCAGCCTTTACCATCACTGCAGCATTACCATCTCTAACTTATCCCTGTGTGGGCTTGTGTGGATGCCCAAGGCACTGTGGGTGTCAACAATCCTTTAAATTACACATACACTAAGCCTCTGATGTGACAATAGCAGGTCGTACTGGGTAGCTGCGGCCGATTGTTAGAGAAGCAGACCTGGGACAAGGTGGATGGTTCAAATCTCAGGTCTGTGTACGTGTATGTGTTTGCTTGTATTACCTGTTCTGTACCATGATCATGGCCATCCAGTCAGAGGGATACACATGTTTCCCAATCAGGTCTTTGAAAAGTAAGAAGGACTCCATCAAGAAGTCCTGCAGGGAAATGGACAAGAGGAGTGTTTTTCTTGTATCTGACCATCTGTGAGTATTTAATTGACATGTGCAGGTGTGTGTGCGTACTTACCACTAGATCAGAGGTTCCAGTGAAGGTTTCTATGTAGGTAGCATAGTGACGATCATCCATCTGACTGAGGATAGCTGTCATGCAGGCTACCACCCTGGACTATAAAGGTAAAGTGTGTGTGTGTGTGTGTGTGTGTGTGTGTGTGTGTGTGTGTGAGAGAGAGAGAGAGAGAGACAGAGAAAGGGAAGGAGAGAAAGAGATGCGCCATTACTTTTTGGGCACTGTGTAGCTGCTTAAACTGAGTACTATACATCTAAAGCCAAAGACATTTAAATCTCTTAAGGTAATTTATTGCTGCACCATGTCTAAGGCTGCCTAAAGAGAATTTCAAAGGAAAGCTCAGACCAGTTCGGTCACTTGCTAACTTGAGCCATAATCTATAAAGTCCAAACAGCATCAAAATCATCAAATACCTACAAGACCTGGAACAAAAGGGCAGCGCTCTGAGACAAGGGACATTGTCGTGATGTTATTTTTAAAGACACTGTTTGCATCAACAAGTAGTTACCCCACTGTTATTCACAAATTAGCATAATCATGATAAACAAATTACCATTGCCAGAAAGAGACTGGCAACCTCTGCAGTTTCTAAATTATATCCATAGATTTCATAAAAAACGTTATGAACACATTTTTAAAAATCTAAAGCTTTCCTTGTAACTGCAAATGGTTAAAGGTGTAAACAGCTTAAGGGGAAATCACTCTAAACACATGTAATTTGATTTTTGTTAAGGAAGAGAGAACTATACGACCAGGGAGAGTGGTAATTTTGACAAACAAATGTCCTGCTCACAGAATGCTCAATTTCAGTGTCAACACAAAGGGGCAGACCATTTACACAGAGTTATTTTAAGGCATGGTAAAAACATTATATCAAAAGGTGATATATTATAAAATCATGTCAAAACCGAACACATAAAGTTCCAAGGTGAGTACACAAAAACACACGGAGAAACTAGTAGTAGGGAGATAGAAGATAAAAATTAAGGAGAGTCAAGAGACAGAAGAGAAGGGGGTTAGGAGGAACTGTGAAATTGAGACAAACATGAAAGAATGAGGTAGGTTTTATACAAGTTTCAGGTTTTACGTGTGTGTGAATACTACTTAGGCAGAGAGGAACTCCTTGAGTTACATTACAGCACAATTCATGGAAAATTTAGCACAAACCTTTCCACAACCAGAGACTGCGAGGATGAACACAGTCAGCGGGGCAGTGGGCAATGAAGGAGAAGAAAACAGACAAAAACTGAACTGTACTGACCAGAAGAGAACAAAAATATTCAATGGCTTGCTATTTTGAATATATTACAAACATACGATACTATCCCTAAGGCCAAATTTCAGTCATCTACCGTCAGCCCCTTCCACTTCCTTCTTCTTGTAGTAAACATGTTTGTCTACTCTCTGAATCATTTCTCTCTCTGCCCTTTATATATTTTTGTCTAGCCAATAAAATTACCAATTGAGAGCCTAAAATGAAACACGGTGAAGCTTAAATTGAACATTTCTCTAGAAAAGAGAGAACATACAAACAAGAAAATTGAAAATGATAAATTATCTGCAAAACGTAAAGTGGCCCTGTTAGTTATGTCATTTTTCTTTTTCAATTTTCCCACTCTCTCTTTTCCATCAGCCATCTTTATTTTGCAACGAAGCAGGCATGACCCTCACACCAATGAAAGCCAGCGGGGTGATCCTGACAAGGGGCCGGGGCACCTCATGGACAACAGGAGCAGTAAAGAGCACAGTGTCAATGTCCAGCCTTTAGCGGCCAGGATTGGGGTAAAATTATCCTCCCGAGTTGGTGGCAGAAAAGGGAAACATGGATAAGGGCTGACGGATGGCTAATTGAAGATGAAAGATAAATGGCATCTAATGTGGTGACAGCTTTCATCTGATCAAAATGTGCAGTGTGTTTGTGCTTTCCTGCATTCTAATAAGAAATCATACTTTTTCAGTCATGTATGCAAAAGAAAAACCTATTTTCACCTTGCACAGTGTTAGAACAAATATAAAGGAAGACGCACAAACACACAGAGACATTGACAAAGGAAGTGTTTTCAGTTAGATTTCATTACATAGATGTGTAACTGGGGATGAGTACTTTATGTTCTTGAATGTGTGTGTATCTGTGTGTGTGTTTGAGAGCATAACATCCCCATCCTCCACGCAACTTTCTTCTGGCAGTGCAGTGTCACCGGAGACCCTGTCAGCACACTCCCTTCTTTAATCTCTCTTCCCTTCTTTCCCACTTCTCTTTTCCCCCCCTCATGTTCCCATCATATCTTTCACCCTTAAAAAGAGCTGGGAGATCAATATTGTTTGACACTAAAGTAGTGAGCACCATATGTAACAGTTAATAACTTCTTTGTCTTAGTCACTAAAATTAACTCCTGTCATTGGAAGTAAAACTCAACATGGAAAACTACTGTAATTGATCATTTTCCTGACATAATAGCATTTAAATTATGTAATTACACTGCAGTAAATGGACAAAAACCACACACACCCCACAAGGCAGACAATAAAAGACAGGAGAAAGTAACAAAATGAACTCTGGATCTTTCTTTCTGTTTGTTTACCCCCTCTCACACTCTCTCTCTTACTTCTTTGCCTCCTTCGTGTGTAAGGGATGATCAGTAATAGGATTAAGAACACACATTCCCTCACTCACCAAAACTATTCTAGAGTTCAGTACTTTCTAGTTTCATGTGAACTGTGTTTGTGTGTGCCTTGTGTGTGTGTTTGTGCTGAAGTGTAGGTCACGTGTTGTATTGCCCTACTTGAGTGTAATTGGTCTTCTCCGAGGACTTATGCTCTCAATCTCCTTTAACACCCTCTAACACACAAGCACAAATGCTCAGATATCTGTCAATCGACAACTGTCTGTGTCCTCACACATGAATGTGTTTCATCAACACATTGCATGACACGCAACAACACATGGGAGGCATATGAACTTTGTGTATATTAATAAAAATACTGACAACTACAGTGTGTGTGTGACAGGCAGAGAGAGAGCGAGCAAGTGAGCTCAGGGCTGGTCGAAGCGACGGCCTTACGCAACAGTGAAGAGATTACTGACAAAACAGGACACAGATGCTGGCGAGGTCTGGGATTTCTCTCCCTTCCTCCTCCTTCTACTCCTCGTCCTCTCTCCCTCCATTTATCTATCCAACCCTATTCAAACTAAGCCTTGCTAGGAACCCCTAGAAGCTGCAATGTTCGGTACACCGCACAAAAGTGTCAAACTAAACAAACAACATACAGATGATTTTGCTAATTGTACAGACTTACCAGAAGAAAGGGGTTACTTTATCTTGAGACTGGGGCAAGAGAAAAGGTCATATGATAATTAAAATCAAAACGGGTTCAACACCCTACAGCAGTAGTTTGAATATAGATAACTTTCACTGCAAATCATCCACTTGCTGATCAAATTGTCTCTCATTGACAATCCAAGGAGAATTTTTTAAAAAGTCAAGGGCAACTGGACTTGATTGAAGATACTTGAAGACATTTTGCCTCTCACCCAAGTGGCTTTGTCAGTTCTCACTGACTGGCAGGGAGTCACAGGTATTGAACCTCTGGGGTCATTATCAAGGTATGTTGAACACAGAAGGGCAGACTCCTCAGGTCAAGACTCAGAAGCTTACTTACATCTGAAGGACAAGGGACACTCGTTTGAAGACAATAATGTCCATGTTTGACCTCAAGTTTAAAAGTGGAATTTCAGCCAGGAAACTTGCAGTGAATACCCAGCCTAGCTAGCGAGAGCTGACAGGCACACCACAGGCAGACGCCAGTCTTTAGTGGTCGTTGGTCAACAGTGTAGTTTCAGTGATTTGTAGGTAAAAGGAGGTCCAGCTGTCTATTAAAACCGGACTCAATTGCATTGAAAAAGGTTTGAAAAGTGTTTCAGATTTTTCCCAAGGGCATTTTATCTTCTGGATATATTTCTTAGTAAAAGCAGTTAAAAAGCAAAATCCTGTCATACATATGACGCCCCTCCCACTGTCTTGGAGGCTATGCTGGCGTAAGAGGCTGCAAGTGCTCAAAATCGTGTAAACAGGAACGGAACAGCACTTTTCCACATTATCACGTTACCCTGACGATGCTGAAACACGTTGCACACTTTTTTAAGTCCTGCAGGCTCCCGCCCTACAGAGTGGAGGAGTGGTAAATGTCAATGTATATTTGTCAATAATCAATGCACTATTGTTGGTCAAAACAGCATCATTAAGCAAAAACTAAAATAAATAGTTGAATAAACTAAGTGTGTAATAAGGTGATTGCATTCCTCTGACCTCATGTACTATCTTAAATGTATGTTAAGAAAAATTCTAACAGTTTTAGCATCAGTGTTGGTTTCCATGCTTGTTTGTTTACAGTTGTTGTTGTTCTTCTTCTCTTATAAGGCAGATTTGACGCAATATTTCTCTCGCTTCCAGGTGTCCCCTGGTAACCCTAGTAACCCCCGTGTTTCACGTCATAACGCTATGAACTGTGGGCAATTCTCCCAGGCAAAGTTAGCAGAAATGCGGACCTCTGAAAAGTGTTTAAATACGGCTCAAAATGTCCATGAGAGAGCTGTCACACACTTGACAATTTGACAGTGGGACAGCCCTAAGCCCTCACGGACTTCCCGGGAATGCGCCTCAAAGTCTGTCTGAGTGTAGACATTGGGATTGGGCCCTAGTTCACCTGGGCCTTCCAGGCTATACAAACGGACCCATGTGTTCAATCTTTCTCTCCCTTCCTATAGCTGCCATTTACCCTGCACCACCTTCTTTTGCACCTCCAACACTTCAACAGCACACATGCATTGCTGATGTCCACATCCCATTTCTCATTTGTGTTAACTTTAGTTTTAATAAACTGTTTAAATAAAGGACTCCCTCCTTCTCACATCCCCTGACCGAGTTTCTGACAGCCAACACACTGTGATGTCCACTGGTGCTTTAAACACACCATTACTGCAGCCTAGTTTACTGCAGGGCAGCTGTGATTTGTTTACTTCTGCACTCAACCTGGTTTTGTCAATAGGTATGCAGAGAGCATCCTCAGTGATTGAAACACACTGGTTCTAGGAACAAATAATAACTGGCATTTAAATGTTTATTAATGTGACCTGCTACAACATACTGTAACAATATCACAAATAGAGAAGTCAAAGTCAGCTAACTAATGCAGCAATATGTATATGAATTTTGCTATATTTTGCTACCATAAGCTAATGGTCAAAGTAAGGCTGTAGGAGCAAATGTGTCCTGAATACAACAAGAGTGAATTTCATTACATATTAAATGTAACTTTTTGTTTGGGAGTGAAAAATTGTCTTCTCGTCATCTATTCAAAAGTTACATAGACCCATCTTTATGTCACCAAGTTTGAATTCTCAGTTTAAAGTTCATTAACCCCAAGAGATGCCCAGTGGGATAAACAGTGAAACATGACTGATGCAATTAAATATAATTAACATATAATTAATTTTAAATTAAGACAGAGCATTAAAGCATTAACTTTGACAGCCCTAATTTAAATACTTAAAGCATTAGGTTTTAATCTGTTAGTTAGTCACAGCTGTCACTCAACAGTGGAGTAAGAAATCCAACAGGTACATACATTAGCGTCTACTAGTATGTTCTCACCTATCAAATTGCCAAAATCCAAGACATTTAGCTTAATTTGAGGACAAGTACGTAGACAGACAGGAAGTCATTCACACAGCAAAACAGAAGCAAATATAATTAGTTAATAATTAGTTTCAATTTAAAGCTCAGGGGGATAATAAACATACATTATGTTCAAATACTTCTATATCAATTCCATTGACCCCTTTCACAGCACTTTATTTAGGTCCATATCCTGCCTGTGCATTCCTTTTTTCTTCTCCTCTTCCCTCCTGTTGCTCTTTATGCGGTGTCCCCCCAGGTAGGAAGTCATTTCGCTGCTCTCAACTGTGATTTTTTTATAATTTTTTCAAAATAGAAGATAGAACACAGTCTCACTGGTAGCCTGCAGCATTCCTCACTGCTTGCCCCCCCCCCCCCCCCCCCCCCCCCCCCCCCCCCCCCCCCCCCCCACACACACACTTATTACACACAAACATACACTCGCACATGTTTTTCAGACACTTGGGGGCTGATGTGGAAAGTAGAGGGGGATGAAAGAGAGAGATGGATTGTGCAGAGGAGTAATTAGAGTTGTTGTGTGCATCAGTGTGATGTGGCTGTGTGCTTGTCTGAGGCAGAGAAAGACAAAGGACATGGATGTCTGTATGAGTGCATGGGGGTTTGCATTCCAGTGTGTATGTGAACACGTACACCTGTTTACTGTTCAGAAAACAGATCAACGTGTCCTCAGATACCCATTTCCCAGTCAAGTACAAAGAGACACAATCAGTTGATAAAAATAAGGAGGAGAAAGCAAGAGAGGTCAAGGGGAAAAGAATAATGAATAATGGAGAAATGACAAGCTTCTCTTCACATCTTCCACTTGAAAATTCAATTACTGAGACCTCAGAGATTCAGCACAACTATAAACTTCAACTCATGCTTCGTTATAGGTGTATGTTTTCGTGCACACGTGAATTATTTCTGAACGTTCCCTGTGTTGCTATGCCTCCTGGTTGCTTATGTAAAGTGCACAAACAAATTCACACACACACATTTGTTTTTCTATCCCAGTGGGTACATCTCATTGACATAATGCATCCTTAGCCCCTAACCCTAACCTTAACCAAACTGTAACGTGAACCCTAAAACCACATCTTAACCCTCAAAAAGCAGTCTCTACCCTTAAGGACCTCTATTTTTGTCCCCGCAGTCACATGAGCACTCATGGGTTAGTGTGCATTCAGGTTTAAGTCCCCACCGAGATATAAAAACATGAAACAAACACACACCCCCTTTGCTCGTCTCACCAGAGGTCAACTGAAACACAACGCAAGGTGAGTCAACCACTTTGCAGTGGTGCATACATCACCAGTTATTTTCAGATGGGGGATGGGTCAGGAGGGACATTCACGTGGACACTGCATCAAGGGACCACTCAGGGAACACACATACACAAACACACTGTGGGTAATAATTCATTGTCCATACAAACATAAACGCGTCACTGACAGTCATAACTCAAAATGCAACTACATAACCCCTTGCATACAAAAGAAACACTTTTACTATATATTTGTGAGATCTTCTGCTTCATTTGTGTACAATTATTAACTGCTAACACATAACTTAAGCTGTAACGTAATTAAACCTACAACTCCGATTTCTGACTTAATACTCAAATTAAAAATCTTAAACTAGCCTGTAAAAGAAGTGAATACAAGCAAAATATTCTCGTCTTTCCTCATGCGTGACGAATGAGGAAATTAATTTGCAAACACACAATTCCAGCCACGCACAAAAGACAAAGCACTCATAATTAAGGATAATTACAACCTGATGTCATATGGCGTTTAATCTCACTGTCTATTTAATGAATCTGTTTTGTTTTTTTTGTCTCGTCTGCCCCAAGAAAGAAAGCAGCATCATCCTCAGCTGGTATGAATAGAAGCAGATACAGAAAGAAAACGAGATAGAAGGAGGGTGGGAGGTAGGACAGTCAAACACGGGGGATGAGGTGAGTGTTAAGAGATGAAGATAAAAGAAGAGGAGAGAATGGCGTGAGAAGGATAAAGTGGGGCAATGAAGAGGGAGGACAGCAACCATACAGCTCAAACAGGAGACTGAGGTGAAGCTATCAGTTAGAGAGAGCAAGAGAACAAGAGAGAGAGGCATTAGTAGACTGTGTTCACACAGAAAAACAAAGATATAAATAAAGTGACTGATAAAGCAAGAGTGTGTGTTTCTGTGTGTGCCAGCGTTTGTGTTTGTTTGTGTCCTGGCTCGACTCCCAGGAGCAGACACTTCTGTGCTGCCAAAGTTTCCCTGGGTCTACGACCATGCCAGGGTCAATGCAGGCGCACACACACACACACACACACACAGACACAAAAACCAGGGCATGGCACAGGATTAGCCACCAATAAAGAGAAATTGGGAAATAGACAGAGTGAAAGAGAGAGATGATGGAGGAATTAATAACAGGGTGATGGTATTTGAGAAATAGGTGAGAGCTAAAGAGAAAGAGTGAGAGTGAGAATTGCAGGTGGCGTAAGAAAAAAATGAGATCGAGATAGATCAGAAAAAGGGCGGAAAGGGAGGGAGAGAGGGATGAAGAGAGAGTGAGAGAGAGAGTGAGAGAGAGATACGAGGGTGGATCACCGGGCTCCGCGAGCATGCGAGGATCAGCAGCAACAGAATGAGACGGAGAGAGATAGAGAGCGGTAAAGAGTCGGCGGAGAGCGCAACTAAGGACTAAAGGACTATCAGAGATGAGAGAGAGACACCGAGAACAAGGGAGAGGAGAAGCATGCAGACCAAAGAGAAGGATAAGAAAAGGTAGGGGACTGAGCAAAGCAATGACAGACAGTTGTTAGAAAAGATAGTCAGTTTGTGTGTCCAGTAAGTGTGTGTCCCTCTGAGGAATCTCTTCAGCGTCGTAGCCCACGGCTAGTACTTTATTTTCAAAGCAGCTCGTTCAAGATTTAAGACACTGGTCAGAATGTGAAAGGAGGTAATGGTGACTGTATGGCTAAGCCAACTGGACGAATGGAGAAAATCCTTAGGTTTAACCTCTGTACCACAAAAACAAATTAAAAACCCACAGTATCTTTGGCTGGATGTCTTGTTTCCTACAGACTCTACAGCTACAGAGTAGCTTTGACAAAAGTGTCTCTACTTCAGGAAGGCTGTTCATAGCAAATATAGGTGTATTTTTGTTTAAAGTAGTAGTGTGATCACAGCATCAAAAGTACATGTGGATAGTCAGTGTGTGTGGCAGGTGAGTAATCCTTTCCATCTGTCACAGTAGGATTTGATGCATATGATTATGTCTGTGTGCTGTGTGTGTGTGTGTGTGTGTAGTGCTTATTTTGTGTGTTTCACTGTGCAACATTAACTACGTTCATAAGTTTCGCTTTTAACAAGCATTCCACATGCTTCTGTCGAATTATGTATGTGTGTGTGCCAGAGTGTGTGTGTCTCTGTTACCCGGTTGCTATGAAAAGCCTCTAAACCAATCGACAGAACAGCTAGTGTAGCTTTAATATGGGATTATATTGCAATAACCCTTCTCTTATATACTAATGCTACCCCAGTGCATGTGTGCCTGTGTGTGCCTTTGTGAGAACAAGCAAATGTGTGCAGGGATCTAAAACTGACACTGTGGATATATGTGACCTTAATATGTATCCCCATATGCATATATGTGCACTTAACATTTCTACAACCTCAACAGGTTAAATTCAGGTCAGTTAAGATCTTCATTTAAAATGACAGTTTGTGCATATTGTTTCTGTGCATTTGTGTATGTGTGTCCTATCAAACCGTTCATTGGCTCAGACAAACACGCCAGCAAGTCAAAAACAGAGTAAGGAAATAATCTCAGTCTCTATTTCCTCTAATGTAGTTGCCTTTTATGTGGTTTTCCTATTTAAATATCTTTTTTTACAGATATATCATTGTTTAAATCACATTAGAAATGTTGAAGAGCAAGTGCACGTTTGTTTGAAAAGCATTAAAAATATTGATAAATAACGGACGTATAGAGCGATGGAAGCACATATCTTGAATAAATGCTAAAAAAAATTTAAATGCTCGAGTGTATAGGGAGCCTGATATGTGCTTATTAGTGATGCATCAGAATATTGCCAAGTGCATTTCTGTTTCCATCCTTCGAAGAAAGAATGATGACATGTGCTGGCAGGAATTCGATTCAGTACTAATCAAATCTCTAAAGATTCCTTAAATTTTCTAATGAATGCGCGTTATTACTTTAGATTTTCTTCTAGTAATGTTGCTGTTTTCTTTTTCAATATTTAGGAGCATTGTATATTTGTTTTAAGTGAAATAAAACCCCAAAACAAACCAAAACCTAATTTCAAGACTCTGTAAAATTAGCTTAAACTTGTTTACATGTCTAGCAATTAATGCATACAGGCACAGAGCAGTGCCTATATAACAACTGCAGCACAGAAAGAGATCATTTGAAGGGGTATATTGCAAATTACAGATAGGGAAACCTCATCAATAGGTTATGACATACTGCATTGACTTTAATTAGATCCCTTTTCTCCAGAGAATGACAGGTGATACAGATAAAGAGAAATAAAGGTTAAGGGAGATTGGCGCAGTGAGGCAGAGTCAAAAGAAATGTGTGTGTATGTTTGTGCTTGTATCCTTGTGTGTGTGTGTGTGTGTGTGTGTGTGTGTGTGACACAATTGCCGCTCTGCTAACTAGACAGACTGTGAACATGTGATGAGATGGAATCAAAGAGAAAAGGACTAAAAAGTCAGTAGGGCAGGAAGATGGATGAGGGAGAGGGAGAGAGGGCAGTGGGGGCAACAGGATGGAGAGATTAGAGGAGGAGAGATAGATTAGGGGGTAAATAAAGGAGAGAATGGATGGTACATGCGGACAGGATCAGTGATACGGCAGGGAGGAGAAAGATGAGATGACAGAAGGATAGAGAGAATAGAAGTCGGAGGACAAGGACAGGTGAAAAGGGGGGATAAAAAGGTGATAGGAAGAAGATGCTAAAAGACAGAGGAAGAGAGTATAAAGTTTGAGCAAAAAATCCATACTATTAGTCACACTGATAAGACGCGTGTGTGGTCATGCATACACAGTTCCTCCTTTAACTTAGACACTTTGTTTTCCCCTGTTGGCTTATAGGATGTAACTTTCCACTTTATCGTGTTTATCTCATAAATATTCGGTTTTACATTGGTTTCTCTGCTCTGCTGCTCAAGACACATTCCTCTAGCCACCAACAAAGCAAATTAATTAAACTGGCAGATGGATTTGCCAATGACATGGTCTTGGTCTATATTTCACTACTTCTCTTGTTATAAGTACCAAACTGGTTGTAAATAAGCTTACACATGAAACCAAACATATTTAACTTTTAATTTTATGAGGGCCCTCTGACTGGATTACAACTTCGCTTTGAATTATGCCCCATTTATCCCTTAATAAACAAGTATAAGGGACTAAAAAGGATTCAGACTGGATTTGCAGAGGAGCCCCAGACAGGTATAAACACATCCTCAATTAATTCATTAATATACAAAAAAGTGTGGAAGTGCAAATGAACATGGGAATTAATTTATATTCTGAAATTTCCTCTAAAATGCTGTTAAATAAATGGAATCCCTTAAAACATAAACATGCAAGTATGACTCACAGTATGTCTACTGATAATGTTCATGCAGGCAATGTGCAACAGAAATTGCTCAAACCCTTTCAAATGACTGAAATTAACATCATTGTTATCTGTATCTGAGGGTTCCTCAGAGAAAAGGCTTACAAGCTCAGGCCAGCCTACCTCAAGTAATCTCTGGCTAAATTCATTTCCCACTTTTGTCTACTTTATGCATCACTGTTTCCCAACATGAACACACACACTTACACATGGCAAGGTACATATACTCAGCGGGGTTTGTCCACAGGCAAGGACTGACAGTGTTGGCTCTCAATCTGTAGCTTTGAGGGTCTCGAGCTTAAACCCAGAACATTACTCGTCATCAGAAAATTAACGCATCACGGCAAAACTCTGAATCCCGATTCTCATTC